>NW_012152396.1:4255913-4258360 GCF_000956105.1 Propithecus coquereli
TTTTACCCAAGCTTGCAAAGCTCTGCCTAAGCTTTTCCTGATTGCCTTATACATATGCGATTTCATCCTTCTTCAAGCCCCCATATCACCTCTCTGACCCTCTCTTAATCTCCTGTGTGTTGGTCATAAGTGCTCTCATGGTTTATCTTTTCATATCATGTTGGACTCTTAGTGGCAGGTAGCACATTATTCCCTGAAGCAACTAGTTCATGCTTTGCATAAAACAGACACTCAATATTTATTGAATTTAAGAAGATTTCAGAAAAGTATTGCTTGAGAAATCAACTATTAAACAAAATATCACTTCGGTTATTTCCCATATTTCTCAATTGCAACAAGAAAGAGTCTTGAGCAATAAAAAAGTTCCCAAGCTTCTTCCCCTCACATTCCACTTCAGTGGAGTTTACATAAAATAATGTGAATGGTTCCAGTTTGTCCTCCTTCTAACAAGGCCCAGCTGCTGGAACATTCAATCATCACTAGTTCAACTTGTGATAATAAACATGTTTCATCAGCCCACTTCACAGGACTCATTAAGTGGCCTAACTTCACAGGGAAAGAAGGAATTTGGCTCCCAAGGAGCATAATTCTGTACAGATGTGGTCAAGTGGGACACAAAATCCCAAACGGCATACGTGAAATGATTCAGGGAAGGAAGGAAATAATTTGCATAGAACATGAAACACCTGTTGCCTTAATTGCTTTTATATAGGTTAAAAATTGTTGTTGGCTGGAAAATAATCTGAAGGTTGGAATCATACAATGAGGTGACAAATTCTAGCCTCATTATTTACTACTGATCTAATCTAAGATACACAGATTATAAGACACATTACTTTATGTACCACCAAGAAAGAAAAATTAGCCAAATAATCTATGTTCCCCATCAGTGGTAAACTATATAGTGATTTTAAAGATGTTAAAATGTGATAAAATATGCTTTTTGGAATCACTGAAATAGAGCATTTTATATCCAGTAAACCAAAAGGTATAAAAATATTTTTCTCATAAATGTTAATTTCCTGGTCATGCTTTCTTTATGATTCTCAATACTCATCCAAGGGAGTCAAAATCTACTACAACACAGTGAGTGGGAAGGTCAAGGGTCCGTCACCAAACCTACCCACTAAAAACAGATCACAGGGCAGTTGTGCAGGTTGAGCTGTGAATTGCGCCGCCCAGGAAAAGCAGGTCTTTTGCCTGTAAACTTCCATCTATTCCCTCGTGATGTATCTATCTATGGAGCCAAGGAAGTATATTGTTAAATTAACTCATCTGGTCTCTCTGCTTCGAAGGAGAAGATTGTATTATTTAGACTGGTGAGTTTGAAATAACCAACTTGATTTGCACAACATAGCATCTCCCACTTACCTTTCTAACGGAACCACCTGCCCACCTATAGCTAATGGTCTGCTCTGCTCTCTGCAGAGAGTAAAAGCGGATTACCCCACAGGGAATATCTGAGTTTTTCCAGCCCAGCTTGTGATTAGATAGATAGGTCTGCCTAACTCGGAGATTCAGTATTAGGAAATTCACCAGCCCACAGACACTAAACCACAACCTGTAATATCAGCTTTATTATTAGCAAGGGGGATGTTTTGATCTCTAATCTAACTTACTTTCTTCCAATCTCAATAGGATCAAAAGTCATAGCTCAGGGAGTGGTCAAGGGGACCATTTGTAGGCTCCCTCGAAGAACAACTAGCGTATCTGCCCTTGGCTCTGATGAGCAGGCAGGCCTCTGTCCCAGAACACAAAAACACGGTAAAGGTGGTCTATGCGAGATGGCATTTGGGATGTTCAGTTCATGGCATAATCATCTCTCCCCGACCCTGCCTGACACAGTCATGGTTACAACCCCGGACTTCTTCTGAAATGTTAGGACGTGCAGTGATTCTGAGCCTCTCTTACCTACCTTTCTTCTCATTCTTCTCTGGCGTCTCTTACTTCGTCCCACCAGAAATGCTGCCCAGAGCTTTATCTATAACCTCTGGTGGACTTGGCTGCCTTCCCTTCACCATCAACCATCAGGGAGGCAGCCCAGGCACTGATCCAAACCAACCAAAGAGCAGGCGGCCATCTTCTATTGGAATGGCGGTGGCGTGACCTAAAGACCCTAGAAGGACCACATACTGACTCATTGACAGCCATCAGATTAGGAGAATGAGGAATTTTATCAATGAAACCACAGTCCACTTTGCTTGGCCACATTCTCAGAGACCAACAAACAGCGATCAAAAGCAGCTGTGCAGAGATGTCAAGAGGTGAGATATGAGGACAGCTAGAGCAGACATGGGACTTAAGAATTCTGCCCAGCTCTATGTTCATTCTATTTCCTTGTGTACATTTGTATCGAAACAACTACATTGCATTTTCTTCAGAAAAATTCAGCCATCCAGAATTCTTATTTTTATTTTCTTTCCCAAAGGAAAACATGCCTATTGAGT
>NW_012152396.1:4261655-4264548 GCF_000956105.1 Propithecus coquereli
ACTTTAGACAATCATTAGATTGTCTTAGACAATCATTTAAAAATTATAAACAGTGCTTAAGGTTTTGTTCCTGTTGCAGTTGCATAAAGACAAAATGTAAGTGTTGTGGGTGCATAGAAAGGTCAGCTGAGTGTTCAGACGTGTCATCATCAAACTGGCCTGCCACGGTATTGTCATCTTTCACTGGGATCTGAATCTCACTTAATAGAAATCCTGGATTTCATTTGGTAGAACTGTCTGGATATTGCGCACCTCACCCTTGCTAATCATGCTCCCAAGAGATATGCGAGCACAGAGGAGAGTCTCAAATAGAAAACACAGGCTTTGAATTGTGTGACCTTATATGAGTTCTAGGGCCTTTCTAAACTTACTTTTCCTAGTAAAATGCTAATATGATTAGCAGCTTCTCTACATGTTATTGAGAGGATTAAATGGGATAATGTACATTTAGTACAACGCCTAAAACTTTGTGTATAATCAGTGGTAATTATTGCCACTTATTAAATACGTGCAATATAAGCACACATATCTATTGGGAGTCAACTTTGTGCCAGGCAATGAGTTAGTGCTGGTGGGTAGGTGGTCCCTGTCCATGTGCTCATGGAGCTTCCAATCTAGTGAGGGAGAGAGACAATCACATAAATAAACAAGAGTTATAAATGGTGAACTTTATAAGAGGAAAGAGCTCTGTCCTCATAGGATGTTTTAAGGAAAACTGTTTAGATTGAGAGGCCAGGAAAGACCTCCCAAGAAAGGAATAGTTAAGTTGAGATCTGAAACGTAGTACCAGCAGGATTTATTACCAGGAGAAAGGTGTTCCAGGATGTATTGATTGGGATAATGATTAATAAATAAACTCTGGAGTTCAGTGTCTAAACAAGACAGAAGTCTATTTCTCTTTCACTTAACAGTCCAGAGTAGGTAGGCTTTGCTCCATCCAGACATGCAGGGTTTCAGGCCAGACCGTGGCTCTGCCATTCTCTACAGCGGCTTCTGTGGTGGTTCCATCATCTAGGATGGACATCCAGGAAGAAACTCTTTAAACAGATGACTTGAAAGTTGCACTTATATAGGAAGGGCAGCTTGGTGTTCAGACACGCTATCGTCAAACTTGCCTGGCTTGGTGTTGCATCATTTGCTAGGATCTAGATTTCCTATTGCTGTGCTCTTACCTGAAACACACAGGTAATAGAGAAATTAGGCATTTATATATCATATACATATAATTTTACTGACTCTGAAAGTTAATATAATTCAATAAATGCTTAGAATTTCTACTGCTTTCCCCTGAAAGTTAAAAACATGTTCAATACTTCCATTCACTCACTCATACACTCATTCATTTAGCAACGTTCTTGAATATCAACAACCCGCACCCAATGCCAGCATTTTGAGGGTGTTAATGAAACATAGCCCTTGACCTCAAGAGATTCAGAATCTCACGGGGGTGGGAGAGGAGCAAACATCACAGTACAAGGCAAGACAGAGTGAAAGGCGTGATATTATGTAGGCATAAATACAGCAGAAGGTGAAGACTGTTCCACGCAGAGAGAATAGGGAAAGCTTTGTGGGAAGAGAACCATCTGACATAACACGAACATTGATCTGGATTTTAAAAGGCAAAGAAGAGTCTTCCAGTCTGCAAGAAAAGTCATGAACAGCTGAGTACGATTGGCTAGTTTAGGGGCAGCAAATAGTCATGAGTGGATGAAACCACTAACCAATAGGAGGAGAAGTAAAGCTAGAAAGGTAAAAGGGAGCCAAGTTGCAAAGAGCATTGAATGCCGAGCAACATATCTTTGAATTTGTTTCACAAATAATGGAAAATTATTGCAGGTCCTGAAGAGGGGATGGACGGGACTGGATCTGGGTCTTAGGAAGAGAGCTCTCTCTGGTGGCCGCACGAACAGGAAGAGGCGGCCGAGCTCAGTGAGCAGAGACGCATGGTCTCTGGGTGAATCCTCCCCTGACACCTGTGCGATGTTGAGCAAGCGACCATCCTGTGCCTTACTCTCCTCATCAGTAAGATGGGGATGATAACAACAGCTACTTCACAGGGCAGTGGTGAGGATTAAAGCGAGTAACTCATGTCAGGGTTTAGAACAGTGCCTGACATTTAATAAAAATGCATAACTGTTTGCACATACACAGACACACACACAAATTTAACCCTTAGAGAGAAATGGAAACAAAGTAGGAAACCAAAAACACCCAGAGTATGCTAGCCCTATAAAGGACAGTTGAGATATAGGAGCAAGGAATATGGAAACTGATTGCCTGGCGTGCAATCCCAGGAGAATTGCTTCTTAATCTTTCTAAAATTGCTTCTCTTTTTCCTTCTCTGTAAATTAACAACAATAACAGTACCCATGGCGTAAGGGTGTGAGGGATTAAATTATATAATGCATGCAAAGTGCCCAGCAAAGAGCCCAGCATCTAGTGATCACCCATAAAAGGAAAGTTTTTGTTATCAAAAATGATTCATTCTAAAAGTTTACAATCCCATAATTTTTTACCTCTGGATCAGTCTTGGCCCTTGCTATGCAACTGACATACTGCAAAGAGCACAGAGTTTGTGATCAGGTAAAACAAGTAAGTTCTTGTTCTGTCACTTAAAGCAGTGTAAATGTAGGCATTGTGTTAAAATGAGGACGACCCTATTTCCACGTGAGACAGTTATGATACTTCCTACCTCAAAAAGTTGTTGTGAAGAGTACACGGAACACTTTGCAGGCAGTAGCCAGACTGGCACGTAGCAAACACACGATGGAAGTTGAGTCGCCCATTTCTTTCTCCAACTCCCGCTCGCATCTGCTCCGAGAGATAAAAAGTCACACTCCAACCTCGGCCTGGATGTGTCCAGCCCCACCAAGCTTGATGAGAAGCCCATTTT
>NW_012152396.1:4267663-4268880 GCF_000956105.1 Propithecus coquereli
AACTATTTTTGCATTTTTTCCCAAAAAACTTGAAAATATTAATATGAAATAACACACACTCTTAAAAGATGACATGGGCTGCAAGCTGAAGAGTGACTTACTTCTACTTCTTCCTCTTTTCCAGATGAAGAACTTGACCTGGATAGATTGCTTTGTAATTTATATACTTTTCTCATAGTTAACTTGTTATTGAGAAGTAAGAGTTAAAATAACTTGTCCAAATATGTAAAGTCATTGTCAAGGTTGGGATTAGACCCCAGGTTTCCTGATTCTTATCTCCTAGTCCTGAGCTTGATACACAGGGTTCTACTTCCATTGATCTCTATTTCCATAAGACTCTGATGTCATAGTAACTATTTAGTACTCTGCATCTGCATCTGGCTAAACCAATGTCTCACCTAGACAGAAAGCTGTCGTGAACAATCTCCTTTGCAACTCACTGAGCTCTTCCTAGTCTTCATCAAAAAATTGAAATTTATTTGCCAGCTAACTAACTCATATTATCCTATCTTTCATTTCCAATATGGATGTAGCACCAAGAAGGCCACTGAAAACTAGAGTTTATCTTTTCACAGTGCATTTATTAAGTGTTGAATCACAGTATGGCTGAGAAGAATCACAGTTCCATTTATTTCCAGGATCTTGGGTTCTTCTCAGGTCATGTCTTTGAGACATATTGTGGTTTGGAAGATGTTTCCTCTCCCATGTGCCTAGGCACAAGCATTCCAAGTAAAAACCTAGTGTCAGCGCCCAGCACCAAGGGGAAGAGGATGGGGCAGGGCAGTCAGGGGATGTGGGAGAAGACACAGCTGAACTGAAAATCAGGGTCTGTTTGGTCCAGGAAAAAAATGCTTTTCAGTGACCAGAGAAATTAAAAAAGTAAAAGATCTGGCTTGAACCAGGAGGCAGAAGCTATATTTGAATAATATTATGGGGCAGAAAGAATGCAAGAGCCTGGAGGAGAAAGACTGGAAAGAATCCAAGAAAAGCCAGACTTCTTGGCTGGGGTAAGTGATAGCACAGACCACAAGGAAAAACAAAAACAGCTCTGCTCCAGAAAGCACTAAAGAATTCAAAGCGTGCACTTGAGTGAAATGATTGATTTGGGGGAAAACACAGAGGAAAATTGTAAACACTACATTAGCTGGTTAAACTGTTTTCAGCTGACCTCTATTTGGAAATTAACGTGTCCTCTAAAATAAATTCTGGATTCTTCC
>NW_012152396.1:4268930-4270886 GCF_000956105.1 Propithecus coquereli
CCACTTGTGAGCTGTTACAGTCTTGGGTAAGTTATTTAAAATTTCTGAGCCACCTTTTCCTACGTAGTTCCTAAATCATCGCATTAACGCAATGATTAAATATTATTATAATCCATGCAGAGCACACAGTCTTGATGCATAGTGTTAAAAAATATCATCTCCTGCAGTTGTGATTTAAGTTTTTCGCTGAGTCGACACAGCTTGAAATAAGGAAAGCAGAGGCAATTATCTATTGTAGGTGGTGCGGATCACAAGTTAGATGAGTCAGGTATCTACCTGGCAGCCTGAATGATTTAATTTCTTGGATTTACTCAATATAGAATTAATCTGAAATTACTTTCCCTAAAATGACTTTCCTAGTAGATTCTGTTTTCTCTTCTCAATTTTTCAAAAATTTTCTTTTCCACAATTTCTGATGTATGGCACTCTTCAGTTTCTTGAGAAACTATCCTTATTAAGGATCTTTATCAAGTGACTTACTCCCCAAATACTCAGGCTTGGCTATTGCTCATAGATCTTTTATCTAATCGTTAGCACTCCTTAATGTGGTTTGGATCTTACTGCCTTTCCTTCTTACGGTAATCTAAATAATAACCCTGGGAGGAAACAAGCCCAGTCTCACCTTCTAGCTTAGTGAGAGCTTTCTCTTTACCTGGAAAGTGCCCTCCTGTCCTCTACAATTACAATTAGCGTCTGTCAGGCACCCATTTTGTGCCCAGAGTCGTCCTGGGTACTTTGAGTTTGCAGAACCAAAATAATGGATTTCACCTCCAATCAGTTTAGAATTAATGAAAGAAACAAATCTCATATTGACAAAGATTCTTTACTTGACCCAATTTTAGTCAGCCTCCTGAACCTTCTCCTAGGCCCATCTGTACATATCCTTGTAAAATCTAGTTTTTCCAAAGAACCGGGCTAACAGCTTAGCAAGAGCCAGCCCCGCCCCCCCCAACTCTCTATCTGATCACCACTGGTATCTGATCAGGTTCCTCATCCTCCATCATCCCCCAGGTGATATCCTATCACTCTGGCCAATCTTCAGCAAGAATCCTATCAGGTTAGTTTAGCCAGAATCCCCCTGAAGTTTCCTCTCAGTCATTTTCCATCCACTGACCTACCCTGCTCCTTGGCTACAAATTTCCGCTGGCCCATGCTGTGCTTGAAGTCAAGCCCAATCTCTCTGACTCTCTGAAAAATGTTCTGAATAATGTGTGCCTGTAAGTGCTTTAACAAGTAGCATTGCATAATCCTTTTAGCTTAACAATATGCATGAAACAACTAGAGAATAGAGTCCAGGAAATTATGAAAATAAGGAAGGTAATGTGGCCAACACAGTATACGGGCCCACCAGAGGAGTGAGAATAGACATATATTGTTTTTGGGGGGAAGCAGCAATCACTGCAGCTGAGAAAGGGGGGAGGCAGTGAAGAAACATTTCTGTTGGTCAGATGGCCGACAGGCAGTGTCACAGCTGGGGCTATTATACTTCTTGATCTACTGCAGTCCCTTCCTGCTATACAATGCATTTTCCTCTACAGAGACATGACAAATAACACTTGGTTTCCCACATAGTTTACAAAGGGTGACTTTGTCCAAAGAATAGCTGACTCACAGGGTGCTAGGGTACATTAGTGACTAACATTTTTATAGCATGTCACAGTATAAAAAGAACTTTTGCTTACCTTGTCTTACTTAATGCTCACAACCGCACTATGGGGAAGTTATTAGTATTTCCATTTTCAAATTAGTAAAATGAAATTAATGGAAATCAAGCAAATTTCCTAAGGCCACTAATTTAGCCTCTAACCACTGCTTTGGGTTATTACCATGCTCTATTGCCAAAGCCTACATACAACACGATGTCGTGTCATATTTGTGATTAGAAAGAGTATGAAGTTGTTTTGGGTATGTATATGTGTACGTTTTGTGTGTGTGTGTGTGTGTGTGTGTGTGTGT
>NW_012152396.1:4273326-4274601 GCF_000956105.1 Propithecus coquereli
CTGGCATAATACTCTATATGTGCACAGAGCTTTAAAAATATAGACAATGGTTATCTCTTAGCAACGCATTAGGGGGACATTTATTTTTTCAATTATCTTCCAAATTTTCTAAAGAGCATGGGAATTAGTATACTATAATGCTTAAAAACTCAATATCTGTATTTGGCTCATTTTTACTAACTTTATTATCTTGCATATTTTATTAGCTTTGTGATCTTGGACATTGTACCTAAATTCTTTGGGCCTCAGTTTCTTCATCTGTGAAAATGGGATAGTAATACCTATCTCATAGAACGGCTTTAGAGAGTAAATAAAATGATGTAAGGTACTTAGAACAGTGCTGGTACATAAATAACCATTTGATAAGATTTAGCCATTTGCTACTTTTATAAAAAAAAGGAATAATGTATATGTATGTGTGTGTGTTTATACACATACACACAAATATTTAAATGCTAAAACAATGAAAACAAACACAGCTGCCCGTTCAATAAGACAGTTGATTATTGTCAAAAAACCAATTTTATCACACTTGGATTGCTTTGAGAAAGATATGGAGGGGACTGGTGAAGGGCACATTGGTCCTGGAGGTAAGTGTAGGCCCTACCAGCAAAGATGCCTCTTCACCGTAATTCATTCGTCTCTGTTCCTTAGGAATCACACTTGTCCGATTCTCTCCTGATTTCTTAATACTTTGGAATCAATTGAGTTTATAAATAACGTTTTATAAATGTGGTATGCTACACCTATAAATAGAGATTCTTCTGAAAACCATCAGCTTTGGAAAATATAATACTCAAATACTTTTCCTCTGTTTGCCAAGGGCTGCAAATTTGTCTTCTCTACAGACCAGCTGGAGAAAGGGGAAAATATTAGAAAAGTGCATTGAATTGATTCCGTATGTTTCCCATGCTCTATGAGTTATAGTAGGTCTCTGCCTCAGTGTCTTCCTCTGCTCCAAAATAGAGAAAAAACTAGACTGAAAGAGGCAATCCTCCAGAAAAAAGACTGGAGAGGTAAGAAGTTTAATCCCAGTTTTCCATAGTGATCTCTGCCCATGGGGTTGTATGGTTTAGTAGAAAAGTATAGTCTGAATTTGAGCTCTGGGTTTACTAGAGATAAAATTGGGCAAATTATTGAATTCCTAAACATTAAGTTTCCCATCTATAAATTAAAATCAACAGTAGCTACTTCCGAGTTAGTGAGAGGTTTAAGTGAAATATTAATTTGGGGTAAAATTCATGGCATACAGCAGGCATCCATTAAATGGTAACT
>NW_012152396.1:4274651-4275011 GCF_000956105.1 Propithecus coquereli
CCCATTTTAGCTGCAAGCAGAAGATTAATCATTGTTTTGAATCATGAGCTGTGGGTTCAGGCAGAGAAGGACAAAAGTGGAACCAAATTAACCCAACCCCTTCACTTGCCAGACCTCTTGCTGTCTCATCTCCTCTGACCCTGACCAAAAAAATTAGCCACAGATTGCCAGGGAGTGGGAAAGCCACTGTGCCACGTTTCCAACTGGGTCAAACAAGGAAAGTAAAGGGAAGGTTGGGCCAACACAGAGGCAGCAGTGGAGGGGGACGGATTGAAAGTACAAGGGATAATTATAGTGGGTCTGGCAGGGGACACTTACGTGCATTAATTTGGAGAGAGGGTTAGGGTTTTTTTTTTTTTT
>NW_012152396.1:4278343-4283859 GCF_000956105.1 Propithecus coquereli
GAAAGTCTAAAGATATATGTCCATCTACCAGTCAGTAAGAAGGAAAAATAAATACTCTGCTACTGAAAGGTAAGACAAAGACAGGTTAATGGCAACGTAAGATCTTAGCCAGACAGAAGTTTAAAAATAGGTGATACATTCTGCAAAGATTTCTTTTGGAAGAATATTCATCAGGAACTTGAGGGAAAAATTTGAGCTTCCTAAAATCACGGGTGATCTATGGCCTCCTGGGATTTTCAAAACATGGTCTCAATCTTAGTCTGAATTTTTGGCAGATTGGCATGAATTTTGTAAACACAGAATTCACTGCCACTATGGTTGGTTGAAATCAGATAACATAAGAGCCAAGGAAAATAGAAGTTTCCCACAGAAGGACCCCACATGAAAACATACTGTGCTTCCTTCTGGGATTCGACAATATCTGTACTGTCACGATCGGGTCTTTCAATCCACATCAGCCCCAATGCAGCAAAAACTTTTCTTGTCTCACAATAGGATTCATCAGCGTCAGCACTATTGATATATTGGACCAGATACTTCTTTATTGTGAGTAGCTACGAGACCTCATTCCTTCCACTGGTTACCTGCAATGTGAACACCCCTGTACCCAAGCAGAGAGAAGTAAGAACTGGAGTGTGTGAGCAGCTAAAAAGATAATGTTTAAATGAATGCACATCACTTATTAGCACTGGTTTAATTTCCAATTAAAATATCAATTCAGTAACACAATTTATGGTGAAATGCACAAAATAGCTCTCTTTATTTCTCTGTACCTCAAATCAATTCCTATTTTAAATTCTATTTTACCAGGGCCGTAGACACACAATCTCACTTGAGATTTGGCTCTTTCCTGTTCTACGGATTGTTTTTAATCCATATAGAACTGAGATTGCCAGGTATCCCTCTGGAAATCACTGTCATTTGTCTACTTGGCACCCACAGGCATGTACATATTTCCTATATGCCCGAATTCCTTAGGTACAGTGGCTCTCTCTCCACAACTCCTACAACAGGATAAAGAAGAGGTTATATTATTATGTTTCTTCCATGCCATTGCTGAGGCACGGAAATGTTCCCAGAGGACACCTGAGGCCTCCTCTTCCCAGACTTCACAGTAAATTGCTTTTATCAGATTCCATAAATCTAGCTCAAGTTTCATAACTTCTTCATCTCTGTTCTGCGAGTGCTTCTTTCTGGGATTCGGCAGTATCTATACTGTCACGATCCGCTCTTTCAATCCACATCAGCCCCAATGCAGCAAAAACTTTTCTTGTCTCACAATCGGGTTCATCAGAGTCAGCCCTATTGATATATTGGACCAGATACTTCTTTATTGTGGGGGGCTCTCCCAACTATTGTAGGGTTTTTAGCAGCGTCCCTGGCCTCTACTCAGGAAGTACCAGTAGCATCCCCCTCCCCAAGTCATGACGACCAAAAATGTGTCTGGACCTTGCCAAACGTGACTTCAGAGGTAAAATCACTCCAGTTGAGAACCGCTATTCTAGAAGAAGCCTCCTGTTCAAATCGCACTTTTTCTCAAATATTTTATCCAAGCTCTAAATCTTTGCAATGCTCTCTGGGCTCATCCTGCCACACCAAGTCTCAGGGCAAGGGGAATAATACATGAAATGAGAAAAATATGGTGTAAAAAATCATCCCTCCATAATAGCACTACTTTTTCTTGACATGTAAT
This sequence comes from Propithecus coquereli, assembly GCF_000956105.1. Classification (NCBI taxonomy): domain Eukaryota; kingdom Metazoa; phylum Chordata; class Mammalia; order Primates; family Indriidae; genus Propithecus; species Propithecus coquereli. The sequence continues at coordinate 4,280,037 of NW_012152396.1, forward strand.
AATTCCTTCGCACTAAGTAAATCAATAACAGAGCGTGCATGAAAACCCTGCAAGAACTATCAGATTGTTTTACTAATTACACTTTATAAATGGGTGTAAAGCCAGTAAGACATCCTCAGTATTGATAGGTATATAATTCTTTCTTGCTTTTTAACTGAGTAGTTAAAAAGTTGTTACTATAAATAGTTCATAAATTTAAAACAATGTAAAATAATCTAATAAATATCTGCATGTTTACTGTAGTCTTTAGGAACTAAAATATTACCACTGCAATTGAACCCCCTATAAACCCTTCCTGATCACATTCCAGGTGTAGCCATCGTTTTGCATTTAACAATGAGACATACACAATTACTGTTGGGCAACCATATTGATCTGTATAACTACCTCAATATTCAACACTTTGGATCAGGCTATTAGCAATAGAAATTTTCAAATTCATAAATAGAGAGATTTAGGATGATGAGCTTTGGCTTATTCAAAGTGAAAAATCTGCTAATGCTCTGATAAAATAGAAAATGATCATTGAAAATATCTAGATGTTTCTTTGAGATAAGAGCCAATCCCAGTCTCACAGTCCACTCCTTCCCTGATAATTCCAGCTGCCTAAAGGAGGAGGGAAGCATCTCGGGTTGGGTACCACGGCCTTCAACTCTCTGTCCTCTTCTCCTTTCCCATTGCTTTCCTATAGCATCAGTCACTTTGTTCTTTGTAACACAATGCAAAAACATCTTTACATTTGTGGCTTTAATCCATGTGCTTATTAATGAGGAAAAATACGATATCATAGAACAATCACTATTAATAGTCAATTCCGTATGTTTTTACAAGAAATACTATCAAAAGATAATTATATATTTTATCTGCTATCCGTAAAGTAACACAATTTGGGTACTTCCTGCAGGGCGGGTCTGGTCTTGACAAATTCCCTCAGTGTTTGCTTGCCTGAAAAAATCTTTATTTCTCCCTCATATAAGAAATTTAGTTTTGCAGGATACAAAATTCTAGGCTGGCTATTATTCTGTTTAAGAAGACTGAAGATGGGGCCCCAAACCCTTCTGGCTTGTAAGGTCTCGGATGAGAAGTTTTCAGCTAGCCTGATGGGGTTCCCTTTGTAAGTCACCTGACGTTTTAGCCTAAGGTCTCCCAGGAGTTCCTCCTTCATATTGACTTCGGCCAGTCTGATGACTAAGTGTCGCGGTGATTGCCTCTTTGCGATGACTCTCCCAGGTGTTCCTTAAGCTTCTTTACCTGAATATCTAAATTTCTAGCAAGACGAGGGAAGTTTTTCTCAATTATTCCCTCAAATAGGTTTGCCAACCCTTCTGTGTTTCAAAAGTGCATGGAATTTATAATAGTGTAACCCACAGAGTACTGGGCATGACCAGACCAAAGAGTAACAACCCCAACTACTGCTTTGAAAGGATGTTCAATGGTGGCCCAGGGAAAGAATGCGACACTGAGAAATGAGAATGTATTTCCAATTTGTCCTCTAAGTAGGAATTGACACTTCCTGCTAACACTTCTCACACTGTCAGAGGATACCGAGAATTCGCACCATGGCAGAGGCCCCTCCCCCAAAGAGAACATAGAGTGCTTGGGTTAGAAAAACGGAGAATTGTAAAATCACACAACCGTTTTGTATCATAGTAAGTATTGTGTGATATTTTGCAGATCATATTGAAGGGAAGCAAAACTTTCTAAGGATATGCAATTGTAAAGATTCAACTTAACAACTGAAGTTTGATCTCTTAGTAAGTATATAACCATAAAAAATTATCAGGGATTAATACTATGGGCCCTGAAGCGTGAAGTGGGCATCGCTGCAAAGACAGTGTTTCAGAAAAGGATCAGAATCGGCGTAGATGCTGCTCTCCCTAGAGACTCTGCCCAAGGCATGGTACTACGTCCTCAGCAAGGAAGAGGAATTCGAACCATACAAGAATTCGCTGTATACTTAGGAGGTCATTCACGTACACTGGTCTGACAAGAACAAGCTATTTATGAGTAAGTACTCTCTGTGTTTCTTCCTTTCTCCTCTATCTGTGAACAGATAGAGCATTCCAGGGTCTTCATTATGCTGGTTGGAGGAGGGAGTGCAAAGGGCTTTGGAAGGAGCTAAAACCTACATTCGTTTTCACCAAAAAGTACACAAAAGTACTTTTATTAGAGAGACCATCCACGAAAAGCCAGTTGAAACTCAAAACCTGAAGGAAGGGATGGGTAAAAGAATTGAGGAGAAAGTTGAGTGAACCAGGGCTAAAGTTTTTTTGTAAAGTTTTTGCAATTGACAGAAAGGAAAGATTTGGGAGGGGGGAGAGAGTATTAGCATGGTTTTAGGAAGATTGATGAATGAAGTAGATTTCTAGCAGTTTTACTCTGACCCAAACCGCGTAATTCTCCTCTGTGATGTTGTAGACAGATTTCGCTAAGTACTAACATTATTTCCTGTTGAAATACACCAGCTCAGGAATAACATTCAAAATTTTGGGCACTGTCCTCTAGGACGTGGCATATGCATCTAAACAATGACCATTGTATGGTACTGGAATACGTACATGGATCTGGAAAATAAGGCACAGTAGTACTGACATCTCTAGCCACCATGCCCAGCCACCCACTTGCAGATCTGATGCTTCCAGAACTCACAATGCTAAGCTCTGGTAAGTCAGAGGTTCTGGTTCCAAGGAGAACATTGGTACATACCAAGGCACATAGAAAGTGTTCCACTGAACCTAAGCCACGGCCGGCACCTGGTGACGTTGGGCTCCTCATGCTCATGGACCAACAGATAAGTAAAGGAGTTACTCTACTGGTTGATATAATTGACCCTGATTATCATGAGGAGTTAGGGTCACCGACACTTATGGGGACTTGAGATGTTTCCATGCCAGGGGAACATGGTAAACTGCAGCCAGACAAGGGCAAAACACTCAAAAGCTCAAACCTCTCAGGAATGAGAGTCTGGGTTACCCCACAAGGTAAGCAACTTAAATCAGCTCAATTTCTAACCAAAGACAATGAAAATCTAGAATGGATATAAATGAGAGAGATGATAAATATTAATAATGGTCTAGGACCAGTTGCAGTAGTGATGAGTGGTGCTTGTTTTATAATACCAAGACTTGGTGACCAAGAAAAACTCAACAAATCTGAGTGATGCAAGGGCAGACGTCATTCATTTATTGTTCTCCGCATCACATACCCCAAACTTACGCTAATTCCAGTCACACCTGCAGTGAAGACCTCTGCACAGCCTCAGATCCATCCTGTGCTGGTAGCTGCCCCCTCAGGAGCAGGCGTGTTTCTGCTCAGAGCCTTCCCCGAGGTAGTGAGCGTCTGCTCCACTAGCGTGCAAGAAGAGGTACAAATATAGCCTGGAACTTAATGCCCCTGGCAGGGAGAGCTGATGGTCATGCACTCCAGACTCCAGGCCTTCAAGGCAAACAATTCTAGAAGGCATTTTGGTTGCTCCCTAAAAGTCCCAGGGAAAAGAGACATTGTCACCCAAGGCAGCAACTCAATAAGATATACTTAACATCAGCTTTCCACTCTTCTGTGTCACTTCTCTTATTCCTTACTTTTGTGTCTTGGGTCACCTGAAAAATCAACTGTGAGGACCCAAGACCTTGTCTCAGATTCTGATTTCCGAAAAGTAAAAATTACAGTAATTCTTTACAAAAATGAAAAAGCAAAGATTCTTCTGCCTACAGAAACATATTTCTTTCTCGTTGTTCCGCAGATTACAGAAACATCTATTTTTCCATTTTGCAATTGCCCACTTTAAAGTTTTTTGGTTTGCATTTTTTTAGTCCTATGTTGC
>NW_012152396.1:4287540-4288503 GCF_000956105.1 Propithecus coquereli
TCTTGATTGGAAGCAAAGGGAAAAAATAGTGAAAAAAGAACGTAAGATTCAATAATATCGGCAAAAGGCTAGCTCCAATGGTTCATGATGTGCATTCATGGGTATTTTTTAAATTATGCTTTTCATTAAGCTTCATTCTTTACATCTTTGGTAAATGTTTCTGTTATAAATATCAATTATTGCATCATAAAAGAGTATGCTGTCAAACATTTTGGAAACTACCGACCTAGCATATCAAGCTCTTGGTGCTCTCCTCTTGGAAAATAAGCACTGAACAGCTTTCTTTAAAACTCAGGGAAAATACCAAACATGTGCTCTCCATCTACTGTTACGAATGCTGTCCAAGGCTTTGGTCTTGATGGCTAGCTGTAAAAACCCTTGTCATAAATGACCAGGCAATAGAATGTTAGCAATTTGTGTTAAACAATAAACTAGAAATTCTGAGTGTAAGGTGAGTCAGAGTTGATTATGAATTGTGATTTAGCTACACCACAATTAAATTGTCTAATTTTACCATTTTATTAACCAGACAGAAGCAGAAAAAACTTCTGAAGATTACTAAGTTCAGTAATTCTGTTTTATTTATGCTTCTTTTCTCTGAGATAAAAATCAAATATGTAGTAGAGTGTGCACAAGCAAATCAAGCCTTTCTCATTTCCTTTTAAAAGTCTTTGAACTCACTCGAAAAATATAATTTTCTGTATTTTTTGCAAAAATACATACTCATATCATCCTACCAAATACCAGGCTGTGCTAGTCCAAGCATCGTGTGCCTGTCCATCACTTTTGACGACCTTTCCTCCACACAGACAGATTTGGAAGACATTTTTATGCTATCTGACTTAATTCTCAAAAAAAAAACCCAAAACCATGAAACTGGCATGATTATCTTGAGGTGACTTGTCCAAAGTATACCACCATTAAACTGGAACACCAGTCCTCTGCAGTAATTCTTTAACTGTT
>NW_012152396.1:4288553-4291349 GCF_000956105.1 Propithecus coquereli
TTATGATAATATAATTAATAGTTTTATAGTAAGCAAAGACGCTGCTGTAATTCTGGGATATGCTTAACACTTGCTCAAGAGGTTACAGTTCTTATATTTTTTTCCCAAGTGTCTTGATTCCCTCATAGTCCCTGTGGTTAGTTGTGTTTGGAGGTTATTTGCTACGAATTTAAACATCCAGTTGTGGTCTGGTTTTGTAAAAAACCAGACAGTGAGTCAGAGATCCTTGATTCCTTTTTATGATTCTGCTCATTGAGAAACCTCCTAGCCTCTGTAGGCAGTTTCTGCATCTGTAAAGAAGCCACCCAGCACTTTTCTGTATTCCGGATTAGAGAAACAGAGGTCAAAACACTGGGAGACTCTCATATACTTACTCAGGAATGAGCCTAATGCTATTACACTTTATGTTTATGATCTAAAGGACTTCTATTTGTTGTATTTTGTTGTCATTGAAAATATGCTTTAACTGTGAAAGAAGTGAGAGAATGATCTTTTGTACTTTTATCTAATAATTGAATTCTGATACAGGGAAATTAAACTATTTCTAAGTGAGGAAAATATAATAATTTTTTTAAATATTTAACGGTATGTTAGCTCTTTACACCTCTTTCTGAATTTCATCCTGGCCAAGTCAATACTATGTTGCCTTCTAATTTTACAAGGTTACATTCCTTCCCATAAAACAATGGGACACTCACAGGAAGTGAAGAATAGCATTTATCGGTACACTTAGAACCCAAGCTTATGCCTCTCATGCACTAAATGTGTGCGTGAAAATACAGGCTGAGAGAGAGGGAAGGGGTACAGGTGTCAAAGATTGTAGGTGGCCGCAGAGCTCATTTCTTGACATTTTACTTTATGATGTATGTGTGTGTGTGTGTGTTTTCTTGGTTTGTGTATGTGTGTTGTTAGGGTGCTGTTAAGAGGTGGTCTGTAATGAGAACATAACCCCACTAATTTTCCTCTCAGAGATAGCATTTTGTTCTCAGTTTCTATCTCATGTTCTTACTAAAGCTTTTACTCATTCATTTGTATCTTAGGATCAAGTGCTATAACCAGATCAATGACGTATCTTGTCTGCGGCACCGAGACGGGTGGAGCTGGGGCTTGGGGGATAAGAGAAATATCTGGAAGGCAAGATGAAGGCTCTGAATGGCAGGCTGTGGTCTTCCAGAAAGCAGTGACAAAGCTCTAGTTGCCAGAGATGAAGGGACAAGGGGGAGGCAAAAAGGGAATGAGGGTGGAAGGTCACAGAAAGAAAAACTGTTGACAATTGTTGACTTTGCCCTTTTGCTTGGTGAACTCTTACGAAAACATGTCCAGGTTAGTGCGAAGATGATGGAACTCTTCCTTATGAATTCATCCCAGTTTTCCCAGTTAGGTCTGGTTCTTAACTGGAAAAAGAGAGAAAAGAGTTCATTAAAAGGAGCTAGAAAAGGAAAAATTACATGTGACTACACACATGTAACGTGCGCACACACGCACACACGTGTGTTCCCGCTCTTTTGTTCTTAATTACCAGTATTTTTAAAACATTAGGATTTATACCTCGCAATATTTATCTTTTATAATTACTATGTAATACTTTAAGAAATGCACAAAGGAATTGATGATTCAGAACAAGAGAAATGAGACAGCTAGTTCAGGGTTACTTGTAGGAAGGGATTCATCTCAGGGAGGCTCTCAAAATAAAAGTAGAATGCTGTAGAAGACATTTCTTAAACTAGCGAATACATGTATTTTAAATTAAAATAAAAATCTAATCACTAATTCTTATTAATTTTACACCTCAGTATCTTTGGAATCCAAGCCAACTACTCCAGCTTTATTGTCTCTCTCGTGTATCTGTTGCCTGGAACGTTATTACAGGCCAACTTAAAGTCATCCCCAACTCTTACCCTTCTCCCACAATCCACATCCAATCCCACAGGAAATCTTGTTGGCCCGACCTCCAAAATATGACCACTTGCACTGAGAGCCACCATCTTCCACCCCCTGAAACATGGCAATAGCCTCTTACCTGGTATCCTTAAGCTCACCTACGTCTATTTTGGACACACCCGCCAGTGGGATCTTTTCAAACTATAAGTCAAACAAGGACTCTCCTCTGTTCAAGATCCAACACTGTCTTTCCTCTCACTCAAGAGTTCACGCCCGAGTCCTTAGAAGTGGGCCAGGAGGCCTTACCTACTCCGCTCGCTCCCTCCAGCCACCCCGGGCTCCTTACTGTTCCTTAAAGTCATGACAGCCATACTTTCATTTTAGGACCATTTGTTCTACCTGGAATTCTCTTCCGCCAGATATCCACTTAGCCAACTTTCTCAGTTCCTTGAGATCTTCACTCGCGTATCCCCTGCCCCCTGAGAACCACTCCTTCAGGCTGGCTTGTGTGTCCTTTTGACCTATCCCTGTCAGTTTGGAGAAGTTCCTTACTTTCTAGCATAAGAAGCTATGCCAGGCTCTCCTTATACTCTCCCTTCAGTTGCTCTCAAGCCTTCATCAAAGGGCCGTGTGTCCGCGTAATTCAGCACGACAATATCGGTGGCCACAGGGCTGGCGTGGGAAAGGGAGACGCGAAGGGCCTGGCACTCACCCCTCCACTGACACCTGCTCTAGGCTGCAACTTCCTGATAGGAGGGGTCACGATCCAGAATCCCAGACACCCACAATGTCTTCACAAACTCCCTCACATCCTGGATTCCATTCACTTTTGTAAACATCTTATTGAATGAATTTTAAAAATGAGCACATTCACGTGTGTCCTCTTCATATTGTGTGGTCTCCTGACATCCTGGA
>NW_012152396.1:4292858-4304219 GCF_000956105.1 Propithecus coquereli
AAGCTTTCCTGACAGGCTCTTGCATGATCTATAACCTGCAATTTTTCTTTTTATTTCAGTTAGAAGAGGATAAAGATGACAGGGTTCTGAAACTGTTTTACAAGTACTCAGGCAAAGTCAAAAACTAAATAATTGTTAACATAAAAGAGGAAAAGGTTAAAGATTACAGGTTTTCCTCATCCAAGCCTGTGTACCAACTGAAGCATTGAACGTCAATAGGATGATTTATTTACCACTTCTATTGCGACAAGCCTTGAAGAAACTTGTCTGGACGCGTTTAACAGCTTCCTTATTCCTTTCAAACGTAAGGAGATTTATTTTCTGTCTTCTTCTAGCCAAATGGATAACTGATTATTAAGTGGGCCACCGACATGTTGGATTATTATTACCATGGAGTTTTTACTCTAACACATTCTTACTGTTTGACTCATTTTCCACGCACGCAGAGCCATGAAGGATGTGGATTTGGAGCCCCCTTGTGACAGACTTAGAAAAACCCTGGAGACTGAACCCTGGGATTAGAATTTTCCATTCCTAGATCATATTTTGCAAAAGGGCATTTGTGGTTGATTTTCACTAATGAAAATTTGTTGACATTATCACAATATAGTCAGTTACACATATTGACTTGCTTATATGTTCCAATCACTGCAATAAACTATGTACATACAAGATATATGTACATTGTATCATTTGAAGCTCACAGTGATCCCATGAAGTCAGTGCCATCATGCTGTGCAAATGAGACCACTATGGTTTAAAAAGAATAAGTAATTTGTCCAAGTTCACACAGCGATCAGGTGGGATCTGAGGAAGCCTCAAAATAATCCAGTTGAAAATGTGAAAAAAAAAAACAGTTGTTCCATATGAAAGTACAAACATTACATGAAAATATTAACAAGTGAGTTAACCATTTAGTGAAATTTTAAAGCTTCAAATTGCATCTCACAAGCAAATTCTGGATTGGAGATTCTGTTTTTATAAAAGCACAAAATAACACAAAATTATAAACAACTGGGAATAAAATCATGAGAACTGGACATATGTTGCTCCATGAATTAATATAACTATTGGAGACAGAAACGTCTCAGGGGTTTTGGAGAGCTTTGCCCTGAAGGAATATGTGAACATGTTAGTTTGCATATCGAAAGCTGTTTCACCTCAGGAGGGCATCTCTGAAAGATTAGTAGCAGCTGTATCCCACAGTGGCGCCGGGATTCTCAGACCTGAGGTTTGGACTTGCTTTGAAAAGCAAAGCAGGTCTGCTAAGAACCACAGGATGAGAACTGATCAAACAGTGCCCGCCCGACCAACAACCACCTGTGGCTAAAAGCAATTAGCCCAAGGGACAGTTCCTGCTTAAACTCCTGACTACCTGTCTCCATCCACGATAACCTGATAAAGAAAATATGGAGCCAATATATCTCTGTTAAGTGGTAAATTTACCTTAGAACTTAGAAGTTAGCCTTTGAAAGATTTTGTAACCATTTGTTCACATAGAAAGAATTAGTTAAGGGATCTGAAGAAGCCTTTTGAAAAACCGTTAACCTAAGAGGAACTACCTGTTGTTATGTAAATCTGTTACCCCTAGCAACCGATCACTGTAACTAATAAATGCCTGTGTAAAATTTCACTCTTGGCCTCTGAGATTGACGGAGAAATCCAGGCCCCCTGAGCACCCGCTTTGCCTATAATCTTTATAAATCTATAAAACTATACCTTCATCTCTGTGTATTCTTTTATTTCCATTATTTTCCATTTTCTATTATTTTCTTATCCTTTGAAACGACCCTACCAAAGGGACCCGATTTTTTGCTGGGAGCTTAGCTACCTCCCCGCAGACATATCATGAAAAAACTTCGTTGTGTAGAAACAAAGTCATGAATTTATTACATCTCCCATATGCCAGTACCCCCATGATCTTATCCTTGACTTTTAACCATGTCATGTTAAAAGAGTATTGGTTTCTGTGTTTGTGTTGAAAACAAAGGAGTGGATATTATCCAGTTAAAATTAATACTGAAATCCTCCTTGAACTATGTGTCCTCTTTCAGGGATCTTAGCATCTTCAAAAGTAAAATCATTGCTTTCTCTCATGCCGTCTTCTGCATTTCCTTTCTCCAATCAGGGCACCTTGTGGTATACATGAAGTTCCACTGCCCAGACCCCCTTTGAAGGAAGAACTTGCTGTTTCAGCTGCAAAAAGCTGTCTCGCCTGAGGTCATGCCCTTCCTGGGGCAGCCTGCACCAAGTTACCCAGTGAGGGTATAAAGCCCGGTCACTTCAGATTTAGGCAGGACAACAGTATTTGTTCTGAAGCTTGCCATGCTGGTGTCGGGGCTGAAAAACCAACAAACCAAAATATGGCACTGGGACATGCTGAACTGAAGAAGCCTCAAGGTCTCTCTGACCTCCCTCTGCACCTCTCTCTCAATCCTCCCTCTCTCCAAAAGCACAGGATGAAGTCCTGAGATCAGGACATCAGGAAACTTCCCTTGACAGATTATAGCAATTCCCTACTTTCTTTTGGCTGTTTTGACCACTCAGTACCCGAATAAAACCTCTCAGTGGACATAGTGAACCCACATGGGACAAATGGGCCAGAGCCAGAGATGAATTCTATTCTAGAGTAAGAGCTGGGGAAGAGTGTCCTACCTGGGACAGCCAGAGAAATGAGGCTGAACCAAAGTCCTTATAGAGCTCTGAGGCCAAGGTCTGCCTGCAAGTCCAAGGAACACAGATATCACCTGGAAATGCATTCAAGCCAGCAGGCCTGAGCTGCCCAGGTCTGGAACAGAATGGGAGCAATGTCAGGAACAGAACAAGGGAGGCCTCTACCAACTGCCAAAGGTGGAGCAGGAGTATCTGTTTTCAGCCTTTATGGATCATCTGCCTCAGGGCAGATGGGAAGATCCAGCTAATTAGAGGTATATGGTCTAGGCAGGAATTGAGTGGATAATAACTATCCGTCCCACACATTTTTTAATTCATCTATATGTATACGGCACAGTGATGGGCTCAGTAGAAGAGGCAAAACTGAATGAAGTCAAACTTCTATTGAAAAATTCTTCATTTAGCCTGCCTGCTTTTTTCTGCAATGCTAGATTATTTATTTTTCTGTTCCTAGCATAAGAATTTGATGATATGTTGAATCTACAAATACTTAAAATTGTTCAGGTAACACAGAGAATCGTTCAATATATTAGCTTTTGTCAGGTTTTTGGGGGGTGCTGGCTATTAGGTGTTAGAAATATATTTATAAATTTCTTTACATCTCTATTTTCTTAAGATTGTGTCCTGGAGTATCTGGAAGTGATACTCACTAAATAAATGATATCCTGATAATATAGTATTAAAAAAAGAGATATAGGATTTCCAAAATAGTGAAAGAATAAAGAAATAAGGAAACTTCTTATGGAACTAATTATATAAGAAATTTTTTTTGGAGATGAAAATATCATTATGACTTTGGTGTTATGGAAATAAAATTTAGGAAGTTGAAAAATGAATGGATATATAAGCCAAAAATGAAAATAACATGGTTAGCATAAAGATACATATTTCAATTACATAAATCATGAGTCATCATAGAAAACTTGATATTAAGTGTGCTTTCATAGTATTTTTAAATGTTCATTTTCCTTCAATTTTTTTATCAGAAATTTTTTTTTTTATTGTTTTCTTCTTGTGTATATATTCACATAGTCTTTGAAGCAATGAATTCTGAATGACACTGATTTCATGGGGGTGGCTCTGCTGGTGTGTGACTGAGCTGGTTTGCTGATTGACATTTCTGAAGTCGTAAATGACACTAAAGAAATATGAGATCTAATTAGATATGGTGTAAATTATGGTGGAAGTGAAGAAACAAGGACTTGGTAGTGTGTATTTTATGTATGTGTATGTTATAGACTGAGTATGAATCTCTACCATCAAATAATGTTTAATGAGCACATATTATAGCACCTATGAGTGATTGGAAGGTGTGGATGGATGGATGAGAGGAACTTTTAACAGATTCACTAATAGTTACAGATGTGACTCTAAATGACATGAGTTTATTACACCTATAAAGAACTTGGCAAGATCTCTAAGCCTAACAAGGTCAGGAATTGGGAAAACCTTGTCTTTACTGCTCCATGAACTTTCTGTTGGCTACTTGCCTTGTCCTCAGCCCTTACTTGCACCATTGCATCACAGGACAAACTGCATTATTATTCCTTTCCATACAGTTCATATATGACAGACATTTATTAATATTTAGTACCTACTCTGTCAAGTATTTTTCTGAAATCCCAAATGAAGAGATGGAATAAACTTGATCCTTCTCTATTTAAGGTAGGAAAAGACAGATAAATGAATAACCACAGTGCAGTTTAACAGTTATTCTGATGGAGGTACGTATAAAGTGATTTATTTCTTATTTCTAAATTGTCCCCACAGTCATCCCTAGAATTCCTGGGAAACGAAAACCAATTCTGTAACACAGCTGATAGGTGAGAGCTGATTGTTTCAACTCTGTTCGATGAACGCTCTGCTTTCAAATTCTGTTGCTTCTGACAACCCAAAATAAGGGACTGAGACAAAGATCTCAATCAATGGAGGTTTATTAAGCCAAAGTTTGAGGACAAGCCCTGGAAAAACACAAACTACAGACACACTTGTGCCTGCTTTTCTGAAGAGGAATTTGGGATCGCTGTATTTAGAGGGAGATACCCTACAGAAAGAAAAGGGGGAGGGGATGGGCAGCGAGGCAAATGGTTACCTTCTTGTGAGGCCCAGGAAAAATCTGTATTTTACATAAGGTAAGTTGAATGTTAGAAGAGAAAAAGGGAGTAAAGAAAGAATCAATTGTGCAGATGTCCCTGAGTAGGTAGAAGAATGATTGATCATGTCTCGTCTATGTTCTGCACCTGGGAAGATAAACTTGTAATCAACATTATTAGTGTGGAATCAAAGAGATTTTAGTTTTGGGAGCTAGACTTAGCCTGCAGACCCAGAGTTACACTTTGCACGGCCTTGTTTATGGGAAGCCAGCAAAGAATTTTCTTTGACTGCTATGTGGAGCAGTCCTTCCTAGATGCCTGAGGCTTTTTACCTTCCCAGGGGATCTGGCTGATGCCTAACTTCAGTAACAGCTGTTCGTGTGGAAGGGGGTGTTGCAGGACTCAGCCTCCAGGCTTGACCTTCCCTTTTGCATAAGGGGTTCGGGGGCCCTGAGATTTTTTATTTTCCTTCATACTTACTGCCACAAGTACTGGTAATCATATAATCCTCATGTCTGTCTCAATGAAGAAATAAAATATTTGCCAAGCTTACATTTAAAGGATTTTTTTTTTCATGTTTTCTTTCTTAGAAGAGTGTTGACAGGCTCCCAATCACCAGACGTGCTGTATATTTTATAATCTTAAAGATATACGGGTTAATAAACATTGTGGTTATTTGATATTCTTTCCATTGTTGCCATGAACAGAAAATACCACTTCTGTCTATTACGTTGAACTTTTTCTTAACTAGCTACCTGCACCCAAGCTTTGAGCTGTGCTTCTGTGCAGGGCAAGCGCTGTCTCTTGGCTGTGTTCTTAATGGGTTGCTTGCTAGCTCCATGATTGTGACCATGGCTGGTTGCAAGAGATTTGTGATGTGGGGGTAAAGTTCCAAGAAAAAGGGAGGAAAATCAACGTTTATTTATCAGGTTGAGATTCTGAATCGGAAATCCTTTCAAGAGCCCTGTGAGGTGGATGTTATTGCCCTGGTTTTGCAGGTGAGGAAACCGAGGACACTCAGTGTCTCACAGAGTCAAACTTTTGATAGAACCTATTGCTACCATACTCAAAAGCCCACTGGGCTAAAGCCAGCATCTACAGAAATAATAAGAAAAAAAGCCATGGGGGAAGAAGAAATAAATATAAAACAGCTACGACCACTGAATGTAAATATGATTGCTTTTTTCCTTCTAGAAAGCAATCTATTATCTCTCCTCCACTAAGTTTACATTAGAGACCAAACAAGAACGTACATGGCTGACACAGAATGGGCTGTGAACATAAGTAGGAGCCCCCAGCTGAAAAGGACCTAGAATCTCAACAATCCAGACAACATCCTATTTGGCGTGACTTTTTCCCCTCCAAAAGCTGTTCCTCATTGGGTTCCCAGAGATTCCAACCCCAGGTCAAGGATGGAGACTGAGATGGAAGGAGGATCCCGGCAAGGAGATTTAACTGTGCGGCTGGTCCTGAGCCTCCTGCGCTGCTGACTCTCCAGGTGTTTCATCTGGAGTGTGGATTCACACCTGGAATACGGGAACCTGACGCTATCATCAAATAACTACAGCAGTGTTGTAAACTACACATCGTAATAACAAGACTGGGTTACAATGAATTTTTATAGGGTTGCGGTCAACATCTTTTAAAAATTGGAATATAGTAGGATAGAATAATACAGAAGATAAAATATCAGGACACACAATACAAAACAAGTGTAGAAATGCATGCATACATACATACCATCAAATGCACACAGTGAATATAAATATACACAGGACCTATGTATGTATAAGGTATGAGTGAGCTATTCAATCTCTGGCCAAGGAAAACTCGTTCTATTACCTGGACACTTGTTTTCTTATCTGTAAAATCAGGACCGGAATGCTCCCTAACTAGTTACAATGCAATTAAGTAATATGATTGTGTACAAAAAAATGATACTTTCTTGAAAATTAGCAGTTCTCCTTATGTCCATATCAAATGACTAATATTTTGAAAATGAAGAACATTTTTAGTGGTGAAATTTCAGATTTGCTAAAAATTTTTTTCTCTTTATGTCCTCTGTGTTTTTTGTTATCAATAATAAAAACACATTGTTTTTTATAATGGGAAAAAATATGGGTATATTCTTAAAATGAGCTAAACCTTCAATGTTTTATGCCTTCAGAGGAAATTGTTTTTGTCACAAAGGCCTTAGAAGGAAAAAAGCAAAAATTACAAAAAAGCAGAGCAACTTCAAGAGTTTTTATTGATAGGGGACATGACTATGTAGCACGTGACCCATTTGTGGACAGTCCCTGCTGAGTGCCTCCAACCAGCAGGTGGCGGGTTTTAGGAGAGAGTTTAAGTATCATTTCATCTTTATCACTCCATGAATGTTTAAACAACAGTGGAAAGTTGCTTTATGACTTGGGCTTTTCCCAGGAGGGGCAGCCCTCTCCCAATGCCCTTGCCGATAATGGCAGCACCTGGAAAGTGTTCTTAAGACAGTTAGAACAGCATAATCCTGAAGCAGAGATTTAGGAGGCAAAGCATTCCAGCACGGTTGACTTCGCAATATTTTTTTTGGCTGTTTGACTCTTGGAGTCACATCTACCAATTTACTGAATACAGCTAAGTATGTTGTTTGAGGCAGGCAGCAAAAGAGAAGTGAAAAAAAATATCATACCACCCGCACCGCATTTCCAATACTTTCTCCCCCGAAGTTCGTGTGATTTGAGGAAGTTTATTGCTGTTGCAACCTGTTCCGGTACTAATCACCAAAAATGGCTCTGTTAAATGCTTTACTCAACCCTGAAAACGGACTGGGATGGTACATTGAGAGCAATATTGATAGTAATGGTACAATTGAGTTACTAATTTTTAAAGCAGAGACTATGTGTGAGGAACAACGCCAAATTCTTTGCATGTATCACCTATTTAGTCCAATAGTATATGAAGTGTACACTCATAATATGCCCATTTCGCAGATGAAAATATTTAGGCACAGAGGGATAGTGAGTGTGCCATAGCCATGAATGCCACGCTGAAAATTTTGGACCTTGAACGCTTTATGCAGGGAAGTGGTATACTTGTATCTCCGTTTTGGAAAATTAATTTGGATAACAATGCATATGTTGTACTGAAGATGAAAAATACCAGGTGGGTAAAACCTATTTTGGAGACTAATGTCCACTCTCTTTCCACTCTAGCACTTGAAGAACTATGAACCGTTGTCCAAACGTGCTGCAGATTTAATGATCTTGTGTCTTTCTACTTATTTTTCATGGGTGGCAGTGCTGGTCTTCCCTTTGTCTCTTGCAGATGAACACTCCCCTTCAAGAGCTAGCTGATGGGACAATTCCTGTCTGCAGATTAGCTAACATGCCACCGGCCTGTGTGGAAGGCAGCGCGATGTGAACACAAGAGCGGGGAGTCCGGAGTCAGACCTAGCTGCTCAACTTCAACAAGCTGCGTCCTTCCTAAGACTGTCATCTCATCTCTGTCATCAAAACTATACTACCCCACTTGCAATGTGGGTGTGGGTGTGGAAATTTTAGATGATGTTCTTGCACTTCATAATACTCTATGAATCGTGTCTATGTTAATTAATTTGTCATCCTGAGGATTGTTCCTGTCCCCCAAGAGATTAAATTGTAACATTCTCTATTTTCTCCTAGGGGTTTAATCCTACCTCTAGACAAACATTGTCACATTAGCTTGAAAGTGCATTAGCTCATGAGCCAGGGTCTGTCGCTTTCTTCTGCATCAACTAGATGCTGCCTTCTTGCCCACCGTGCTTGGCTGAATAATGTCCCCCACTCCTGAGACTTTCATGCCCTCCTCCTGCGGATAGGTTACTTGTTATGGCAAGAAAAAAGTCTTTGCAAATGCATTAAAGATCTCGAGATGAAAAGAATATTCTGGATTTTCCAAGTTAGCGTAATGTATTCACAAGGGTCCTTATGAGAGGTAGGCAGGGTGCAACAGGTAGAAGGGTCAGAGGAGGGAGAGGAGTTGCAACAATGGAAGCAGAGGGTGGGACGATGCAGTCTGAAGATGGAGGAAGGGGCCAGGAGCCAAAGAATGCAGGTGGCCTCTAGAAGCTGACAAAGGCCCACAAATAGATTCTCCTCTAGAACATTCAGAAGTAACAGCTCTTAGGATATCTTGAATTTTGCCTCTAAGATTCATTTTAGACTTGTGACCTCCAGAATTGTAAGATAATTAATCTGTTGGTTAAGCCTCTGAATTTGTTACAGAAGGCATTAGGCAACTCATACACCCATACTGCAAACCCTTCCATTCTCCCGAAGTATAACAGTGTCTTCCTAAAATATGAATGAAAACACCACCCGGCACCTCTCCTTTTTTCCCCAGTCTTAATATCTCCAATGTTAAGCTATTTATGAAGGTAAAATCAGAGTCCAGTTGACTTAATTAATATTATTAAAACTGTCTAGTCATGCTTAAGTGAGTGCTGTTAATATATATGGGCAAAGCTAATTATAACATTAAAAGCAAATATGTAGCTATAAAGTAATACAATCATGTAAATACACAAATATGCATCAGCCAACATATAACACCAAGCAAAACCAGTCTTTATTAAATCAAACCTTCCTTCAAAATGTTTTTTGCTTAAAATTTTTTTCTTATATGAAATCGTGACGTGTCAGCACTAGTTTTTGCTCTATTATTAAAATGTTTTGACTATACCACAACTCGATTTATTTTGTTTATTTAAGGTTAGAAGGATAATACAAAAATCAGAAGATTCTTTCACAGGTAGATAGAAAGTGAAAAATAAAACACATTACATAGCAAAGGTACAGATTTAGGTAGCTGATAGCTCTCCCTCCAGAAGTTTCTCAAGTACTTTCTTATATAGGGGGTCCTGCCAGTCTAGGCAAATTTTCTTCCCATTATTTGTCATAGTTGACTTTGGCAGCTTCTAATTCTGCAACTTCAGATTGAAGATGCCTCAGAAAAGCTATTGTTTATAGTATTTTCTCAAATGGCTGCCCGTTATGCTTCCAACCTTGTGTCATAGTTCACTTTGTTCTTCCCATTATTTGCAGTGTCTCTGCCAGGGAGAAGAGAAGAGGTGGGACGGTCAGTGCTGGGGTGTGAAAATGGGATTAGACAGGGGAGGGGTGGGCAGAGCAGGCACAGGGTGGACCCTGACTGGAGCAGTGCAAGGACTCACATCAGCTGGGCAGGGGGGCAGTGGGGTCCGGCTTTGATCACCTCTAGGCTGGTGACCTGCTTGGGATGGACCCGGGAGGTGGTCTCCACAAGCAGGCATTGCAGGCCCCCAGCTCCTAATTCAGGGTCAGCTGAGAGTGGAGGGGATGTGGGGAGACGGGAGTATGGCGGGGAGTGGTGGTTCCATGAGTGGCCATAGAGGGAACTTCCATTTTCCTACAACAATGAAAATGATCACAATCCTCATTTACTGTTTTATCATATGTTTATGTGTATGTTGGTTAACTGTTAACCAACGCATGTATTTTATAGACAAAGCACTCTAAGACATTGAGCCTGTGAAGGAGAGGAGATAATAAAAGGAGAGCTTAATAATGCGAAATGTGCGAACTGCGTGTTCAAGACACGAGAGCTTCCCAAAGTCCATGCACAGGCGAGGGTGGGTGGACTCGTTTCCTCTCCTATAACCAGTATGGCGCATACAACATGCTGTTTGTGTGTCAGGTCCTGTTTTGGGCATCCCCAATGCTATGTGACATAGAGCATAAGCTCTTCATTAGAGAAAGAAGACTTATGGGTAGTGGTCTGGTGTGGGGGTGAGATACAGTTTCTATCCCCACTCTCACCTCCTTAGATAGGTGATCTTGGGGCAAATTTTTTATTCTCTTTGAACTTCACTTTTCTTCTCTATAATGCTGGGGATGCTAATAGCAATAATAACAAATAATTACACCCATTTATATATGGGTTATAGTGTGACATGCATGATTTTAAGCACCTTGAATGTATTAACTCTTTTAATCCTCACCATCAGTCCTATGAGGTAGACAATATTATCCCCATTTTAGGGATGAAGAAACTAAGGACCAGAGAGATTAAGCAACCTGAACACAGTCATATAGCTAGCCAATGGGGAAGCCAGATTACCTAGTTATTCTGTTGGCAGAGGATGTCCTTTTAACCAGATCATACGTAACTTTTAAAAATTGTTTGATTCATGCATGCCAGGCACATTTAAAGTGATTAATGAATTTGAGCTATTATTAATATTATACTACATTAAGTATGACACGGATCATCAACTTAGTGATTTCCAAATACGAATGTGGGGGAAAAAAACCAGAGGGGAATTGATGCTTTTTTCCCCATAACAATTCTGTTAAAATAAATAATATATGACAACAAATCAATAGCAAATTTTGATTTCCTGTTAATACTTCCATAAGAATAGTGTGGGTATAAATTGTACAGGTTAAGAAAGTAATAAAAGTTCTATTGATAAAAAAATAATAATCTAATACAGTTTAAGCTTTCTATTGTACTTATTTGCAAGGACAATTCTAATACCTAAATTGTAACCATGGAGATATTAAGTAAATGCAAATATATATAAACATGTCAGGGTAAA
>NW_012152396.1:4305939-4309665 GCF_000956105.1 Propithecus coquereli
GCAGCTAAGTGGATTCTGATGCCGTCCAGGTATCTTTTATATACAGTCCCTCGAGGCCAGTGAGCAGGAAGAGGTAGGGGAGGGGGAAGGGAGGGCATCGGCGATATACACATGGAAGCTTATCAGACTGTGCCCAACCCGGACAAAGAACAGACAGACCAAACTTCCTGCTCTGTGGCAGTTTAGGCGTCATTCCACATGCCTACTCCTCCTCTCTCAGTACCCGTCTCCCTTGCACACAGATAAGCACTCTACTGAGGGAGGGAAGAACTAGACTGAAACACTACAGGTATGGTCTTTGCATGACTATGTAAAATACGCCCTGCCTTATCTGTGATGCAGTTTATAAGCTTAATGGACACTATGAGTTCATGAAAGCACGAACATGCGGGCCTTGGAAAAGAGAGTTATGTTCCCTTTCCAGCTGTCAAAGAAAGCAGGGTTCCTGTCCTGGTTGCTGATAAATGTTGGGCTTGGTTTGGAGTACGTGGGTGAAATATAACCCAGTTGCCGAGTTGGCTGTCTTTGGATGTTAGCTTATGGTCCTCAGTCTGTCTTTCAAATATATTATCTTTTCTAATTTCATCCAGAAACTGCAAGCAAGACTCATCCTCCTTTGTATTACAAGATACGCTGCTTTTTTCTACCATTTTGGTATACCCTAAAAAGAAAGACTCAGCATAATTATTTTTTCTTTTGATCTTTAATCTGACAGAAAAATAGATTTGATTTGCTGTACAAATTCATATACTATAGATATATGTGAAGTAAAACATGCAGGTTCTTCTTCCTCATTACTCCACATTACTGTTCTCCAACAGTAACCATTGGTAACAATTTGGCATTAGTTTTCTGTTCTGTCTGCATTTATATGCACACATGTATACGAATACAGAGAGACACATATAATACATAGAGACACACACGCAGATAGAGGTATGGATAGGTCTTTATAATAAAAGGGGATGATTCTCTATGGATCATTAAACAGCTTCCTTTTCTCCTTTAACAATACGTGCTCAGCATCCTTTCATGCTGCCTCTCTATAGCTCTGCCCCTTTTCCTTCAATCGCTGCATGACACTCTACGGTAGGAACAATAGTTGTTCAACCTCTTTTTTCCTTGTGACCTTAAGGGATTGTTGAATTTTGCAGTATTAAAATTTGTAATAAAATCTTTGTTCCGGAGTTCTCAGACCTTAATTAAAAGTCTTGGTCTGATAAACTACATGATAAAAACTCAGGCGCACAGAGATACAGAGGTGGACCTACACACCGCATGCTGGCCTGCATGCTCTTGTCTAGAGCTCTGTGCCATCTCTATGACTTGCTTCCTCAACTGAACGGTACGCTTTGTAAGGCAGAGTCATGCCCTACATTTCTTTGAATGTCTCATACATCCTACATGTAGGATAATGCAATGCACAGCAGGTCCTAAACAATGTTAGTGAATAAATCAACGGGTATGTCCTCCATGAAGGAAAGTTTCTTTTTCCTTTCCAATCAGCTACAATCCAAAACCAAACTCCACATGGACCAAAGAACCTGTCATATCAAAAGGTGATTTGGAAGACTAGTAATAAAAAGCAAGGCAGGCACCAGTGGCTCTGGCTGCAAGTTGACTTTCTACTAGAAGTATAAAGAAATCTTACAGAACATTCTTTCAATCTCCCGTATTATTTTTTACTTTTCGTACCTTTAAAATTTTAGAAGAAATTATCAAAATATTAAATGTACAAAATTACTTTCTGTCAGAAGTCTAAGTATAAGATATAATTTTTCAAATGTTTTGTTTAAAATTAAGGTTTCAAGCCAATTTTCCTTATTGTTTCATAGCTGCTGACTATGCTTAAAGTTTCTAGGTCCTATTCTTTCATGTCATGACCTGGAGGTCACATTTGGCAGTTCGTTTTAGAAGTAAGCAAGCCTCCAAATCAACTGGATGTGGGGAGGTTTCGTGACTTGATGGCGACATTCTGTCTTTGATTACAGAATCTTATCATGAGTTCCTCAAATTGTTGATGTGCTGATCAACGTAGACCCTGCTGGCCCCGAGCAGGATGCTGATTTCCTTCTATGATTAGCTGAAGCATAACATTTTCCTGATTGTCTTGCAGGCAGTTAGCTTATACGTTGTAATTTGTGGCTAACGACTGTAACTTCTGCCTCGTACCCCAGTGAAAAAGAGGACAACTCTGGCATGAGCAGTCCCCTCCCTTCTTTTAAATTTTCCTTAAAACTGTTCCAGTTTGAGACAGACTATAGAACACCCCAAGTTTGTTGCTGTGTCTTCTCAGGTCAATCCTTACAATTGGCTTCCAATAAACCTTTATAAAATTATTTTGCCTCAAGGGTCTTAATTTTGTTCCAGGTTTTGGCATATCTGGCTGGATTTGGAAGTCACTTTTCTGGAGCACCCAGCAAGGCTTCTATCCTTCTTGTAGGTACTGGCAGGAACCCATCGTGTTCTTGAACAGTGGATGCCCCTGCTGGGTGGTACTGAAGAGTTTCTCCCCAAAATCAAAGAACCTCCCCTCTTGACAAAATTAAAGAGCAAAAATCTGGCCTCAAGCAAAGTTAAATTCTTTTTTTTTTTTTTTTAAAAGGAAAAAAAAAAAAAAAAAAGCTTGTTTATTTCTCAATTTTAGCACTTACCAGACTGTTTTATAACAAGTTAATCTCTATGTTTAGACTAGGGTCCCCTTTAAGATGAAGGCTAAGGTAGCTCCAAAATTGAAAAAAGGGCTAGCAAATAGGAGACACTCAATATTTATTTTAAAATAAATAGTAGCGAATTGTAAGATGATACCAATTTTTTTCTTATTCTGATTACCTTAGTGAGAGTGCTTGAAAGCATCCGTTTCTGTTTTGGAATCAAGGATTAAATATGAAGGAAGTGAGAACGGAGACAAAGGGAAGGGGGTAATTTATTGAGAGCCTACTGTGTGTGAGGATTTCAACAACCTGCGAGACAAGACAGGTATTATAAGAAAGCAGCCAGGTTCAGAAATGCTAAGTATGGCCATGCAGCTAGTAAGTGACAAAGATGAATTCTAACCCAGTTCCGATTCCTGAAACCATGCTATTTCTAGCTGGCTTCTTGTTTTTGTGGGAAGCAGAACAGGAAGTCATTTAACCACCAAATAAATAATTATCTTGTAAGCAAAGTTAAATTCTTGGTATATTCAACTGCCTATGGGATTTACACAAAAAGGTGCTCCACCCGATTTAGTGGTTACAATTCAACACTTTTAGTTCTGAAGCCCAGATTTGATTACAGGCCAGGAAACTAGTCTCTTGGAAATGTAAGTTTTTTAACCCAGGAAACATTTACAAAAATTGGTGTGATTTTGTATGACTCTTGACTTTTTAGGGTACTTGTTTGTTATTGATCTTTTTCCTTTCTATGGACAGCTTTTGATTTCTTTTTTCTTCTGTCTGTGGGGCATACAGGGCATGTTGGGCATTTGTATGTACACTGTCAGCTGAGAAGCTGAGACTTTAGGGAATATGGCCAGACAAAAACATGTGTCACACTTGTTTTGCAGGTAGGGAAACTTTCCTTTCTTTGAGCTGTCTTTGGGGTGGTTCTGGACCTTGTGAGAACTGCTTTGCGATGCTTTAGAGATGCCTGGTTCATCTTTGGTTAAGTCATAACCTTGGTTTAGGCTTATTGGTGTTGGTGAGTCACTTGGAAAGGTATCTTTGATTTAAAAGGAAAAAAAAA
>NW_012152396.1:4309715-4312177 GCF_000956105.1 Propithecus coquereli
TATTTGTTGTTGAAACTAGGCTTGCTTATTTCATCTTTCTATTATCTTTTAACCAGCCTTCTCGGAGTAAAATGTGATTTTTGATACAGAATGGAAAACATATCCAAATTTTAATACAGTAGCAATGGGTATCCTGGATAAATAAGAACCCTACAAAGTCAAGACTTCAAAATCCTGCTCTTCCTGGTAGGTAAAAAGCTTTGGCAGAGATTGAACGGATTACTCATCATATTCATCATCATCCACCATTTCATAGATTATTTTCCTGATCACTGGAGAGTCTGGGTTCAGGCAGACTTTCCTTCCACTTTTCAGCGTGGCTCTGCAAGAGAGAACAGAATTATCTGTGTGTGTCCTGGTGAACATCAGAACAGATGTGTGAGTCAGGACAAAACAGTGCAGGTGTGGGTGGAGGTGGCGGGCTTCCCTAAGGAGGCAATAACACAGAAGCTGGGACTTACATCACTTCCACATTGCTGCAGTGGGCTCCTGGGCTGGATATTTCCACACGCTGAATAAGACTGGGATGAATTCGAGGGAGTGTCCTCCCACACCTGCATTGCAGTTCAACACACAGGAGATTTTCGGCATGCTTACCTTGAGTAGAAAACGTGACTGCATTACTGCTCGTGGTTATTTTCCTCACTTCCCTTACTGGTAAGGCGAGGGTAATGTTCCTCTCATAAGGCCTTTGTGAATGTGGTCTGCAAACCTTTAGTGAAGGCCCGAGCAGAATGCATGGCACGTGGGACGTGCCCACTTAGCTGCCTCCTCCATTTAGACTTGTCAGTACCTGGGATCTCCCAGCCCCAGGAGCACCAAGATAGTCTCCCCCAGACACAGCTACAGCAGAAGCAGCCGCGGCTGCAGGGAAGCAGGGCCTCCACCTTCAGCTTTCCCAAGCAGCTCTTACCTTCTCTGTCATGGGTGGGAACCACAGTGGTCAGGAACAGTGACAGCAGCAGCAACACCTGCAGGACGCGCAGTGGCCTGGCACTGGGACAGGAGGCGATGGCGTTGGGTCCGAGGCTCATGGTGGAGACTGCGCTAGAGCTGTTTCCAGAGCCAGGAGACCTGAGTGTGAGGGTGAGCTGCTGCCTGGAACTCGGCAGCTAAGTGGATTCTGATGCCGTCCAGGTATCTTTTATATACAGTCCCTCGAGGCCAGTGAGCAGGAAGAGGTAGGGGAGGGGGAAGGGAGGGCATCGGCGATATACACATGGAAGCTTATCAGACTGTGCCCAACCCGGACAAAGAACAGACAGACCAAACTTCCTGCTCTGTGGCAGTTTAGGCGTCATTCCACATGCCTACTGCTCCTCTCTCAGTACCCGTCTCCCCTGCACACAGATAAGCACTCTACTGAGGGAGGGAAGAACTAGACTGAAACACTACAGGTATGGTCTTTGCATGACTATGTAAAATACGCCCTGCCTTATCTGTAATGCAGTTTATAAGCTTAATGGACACTATGAGTTCATGAAAGCACGAACATGCGGGCCTTGGAAAAGAGAGTTATGTTCCCTTTCCAGCTGTCAAAGAAAGCAGGGTTCCTGTCCTGGTTGCTGATAAATGTTGGGCTTGGTTTGGAGTATGTGGGTGAAATATAACCCAGTTGCCGAGTTGGCTGTCTTTGGATGTTAGCTTATGGTCCTCAGTCTGTCTTTCAAATATATTATCTTTTCTAATTTCATCCAGAAACTGCACGCAAGACTCATCCTCCTTTGTATTACAAGATACGCTGCTTTTTTCTACCATTTTGGTATACCCTAAAAAGAAAGACTCAGCATAATTATTTTTTCTTTTGATCTTTAATCTGACAGAAAAATAGATTTGATTTGCTGTACAAATTCATATACTATAGATATATGTGAAGTAAAACATGCAGGTTCTTCTTCCTCATTACTCCACATTACTGTTCTCCAACAGTAACCATTGGTAACAATTTGGCATTAGTTTTCTGTTCTGTCTGCATTTATATGCACACATGTATACGAATACAGAGAGACACATATAATACATAGAGACACACACGCAGATAGAGGTATGGATAGGTCTTTATAATAAAAGGGGATGATTCTCTATGGATCATTAAACAGCTTCCTTTTCTCCTTTAACAATACGTGCTCAGCATCCTTTCATGCTGCCTCTCTATAGCTCTGCCCCTTTTCCTTCAATCGCTGCATGACACTCTACGGTAGGAACAATAGTTGTTCAACCTCTTTTTTCCTTGTGACCTTAAGGGATTGTTGAATTTTGCAGTATTAAAATTTGTAATAAAATCTTTGTTCCGGAGTTCTCAGACCTTAATTAAAAGTCTTGGTCTGATAAACTACATGATAAAAACTCAGGCGCACAGAGATACAGAGGTGGACCTACACACCGCATGCTGGCCTGCATGCTCTTGTCTAGAGCTCTGTGCCATCTCTATGACTTGCTTCCTCAACTGAACGGTACGCTTT
>NW_012152396.1:4324277-4326086 GCF_000956105.1 Propithecus coquereli
ATTCTGGTATTTTTTTTCTAAAAGTTCTTTGCAAATCCTAAAGTGTTATATCCTCAAGGCCACTCATATAAAGGATCTTGACGAGTAGTACCCTGGAGTACAGGTTTCCGATAACTTTGGAGATCATACCATTAGACTAGGTAAAAACTTCCAAAACTCTAAGAAAAAACTGATGAGTTCATAAAGATTGCTAACCCAACATCAAGCAGAAGGACTAATTACACGAGATGGAACTGACAGCAGATCGAGATGAATTTTTTATGATTTTTTGTTTAAACCATTTGATTCTTTTTATGTTCTGTTTTCCAGAATCAGGAACTTTTTTTTTTTCTTTTGAACTATTTATAGCTTACAGCAATTGGGTAAAGTTTACTATACATTTGTGAGAAAAATTGAAACATTTACCTTTCTCTCTGCCTGATTTCTCCAGAATTTGGAAACTACTCATGAGTACTCTTATTTTATGACAATGTAGTTATTTGCATAAATTCAATAAGAACCTGTTTTCTTTCATAATGAGACACATTGGAGACACTGGTTATTTTACCAAAGCTTTGACTGGAATGTTGTATTTTCAATATTTCATATTTTCAGACTGCATTGAGGTATTGAGGTTGACTTAATAAAGCACATAGACTGGAGAAAGACTTGCCTGATACCTTGTTTACACGGTTCCCTTGACAGGTTCCTGACCTTGTATTTAGCAAAGAATGTCACTTTCTGACAGGCCCAGGAACCTCAAGATATTGTGGGGACATCAGTAAGAGAGGGGTTCACCCAGTTCTCACAGGTATTACAGGCACATGTCTGATGGCAAATGCTTGGCTTGGCTTCCTAACCTCAAGAGGCCTTTAAATATCTTATCTGAGATTCCTTATAAAAAAGTTCCAGGAAAGCTAACTTAAAAGGAGTCTATACGGCCTATCATGGGTCTTGCTACACTTTGTGCAACTAATCAGGCCAAGTATAATAAGAGCACAACTTATTTTAGAAATAAATTGGTCCTACTATGGTTTATCTTTGGTAGAAATGGAGTACTGGAGAAAAAAAATTTTTTCAGAAGAAAACTATCTCACACCTGTTACTATTATATTAATAGATTTAGCCCTGGCCATTGTTTTTTTTAGTTTTTATTATTTGCATGCAATTTGGACTGAATCCTGGTTTCTTCCCTGGCTATATGTCTCCAAACTAATGTTTCTATATTTTTCTTCCATTTTTCTGACTTGGACTTACTAAAACTACAACTACCTTTTCCCCTACAACCTGAAGCCCATGTACGAACCACCATGTCATGTACAAACTACAGCCCAGAAATACCTGTCTGGTTGCCACTGCCTACTTCCACTTTCCCTGAAGATGATTCCAGTTTAACATCCAGACACCTCAATTGACTGCCCTCCAGACTGTATAGAAACTGATTTATGGAATGTTCAAAATATTAGCATTTGTTTTTGTTCTGTTTCCATAGGGATACCTCTTACTAAAAATCTGTTTGCCTGCATAACGTGTAGAGGGCTAGCCTTGAGAGTCCATCTGCCAAGCCATCTCCTGAAATGAGACACAGCTGTTTAATTGTACTGACCTATTCCCAGAAATAGGAGACTGGTTTAGTAGGATCCTTTGTAACTCAGCTATATTCTCGATTTTTCTCTCCATTACAGAGCTAAAAACACTATATTAGCAGAGTAGGATGGTAATATAGGTCAAAACACTTTTGGAATACTAAAACCAAGTGCTATAGTGTATATCTATAGAGACATGATTTGAAACCTATCATCTACCATTGCTCAGATAGTTGAAGAAACT
>NW_012152396.1:4326136-4329081 GCF_000956105.1 Propithecus coquereli
GCTTCCCTGAGGGTGAAGAAGAAAAAGCACAAGGCCTAGAAAACCTATTTGGGGGAATAATTGAGGAAAACTTCTCTGGTCTTGCTAGAGATTTAGATATCCAGATATAAGAAGCTCAACAAGTAACTGGGAGACTCATTGCAAAAAGGGAATCACCAAGGCATATAGCCATCACACTGGCCAAAGTCAACATGAAGGAGGAACTCCTACAAGTCGTGAGGCATAAACATCAAGTAACTTACAAAGGAAAACCCATCAGACTAATGGCAGACTTCTCAAAGGAAATCTTACAAGCCTTTAGTCTCCCTAAAAAGAGTAATTATCAACCAATAATTTTACATCCTGCTAAACAATTGTTTCCTAAATGAAAGAGAAGTAAAGTCTTTCCCAGATAAGCAAACACTAAGGGAATTTGTTACTACTAGACCCATCCTACAGAAAATGCTCAAAAGTACCTTATACATGGAACAGCACGATAGACACCAGCAAATGTAAAAATACTCAAAAGTTATAGTTTGCAGCTCTTATAAAGTAATAGCACAAGAGGGAAAACAAAACAATAAGGCATCATCCAAGACGTTCAATAGAGCAGCATCCCACATACCAATACTATTAAATAACAGTGTGAATGGTCTTAATGCCCCTCTTTAAGACATACACTGGCTGAATGGATGAAAAAACACAACCCAAGTATCTGCTATCCTCAGGAAACACATCAAATGCACAAGGACTCACACAGACTCTAAGTCAGGGACCCGCTGTGAAAGAAAGACATCCTCATAGGAAAGGATGCTGGGAGAGCTCTTCCCAGCACCACTGACACAGCAGCCTAGCAGAGGCTGGGACATGCAGCTCCGCCAGGGGAGTCCTGTATGCCATGCTTTCTCTCCTCTAACAAGGGGTCCAGTAGCTTCAGCAGCGGGGACAGCAAGAACATCCCGCACAGGGAGCTCAAATGTTCAGGGACACAGGCAGAGTAGGTGGGCAAGAGCTCATATCACCCAAGACAGCACAGGAGGGGCGGGGGATGGGTGGGTAGCAGTTTCAAGAGGCAGAAGGTGGCAGGAAGATTTGAGGTTCCAGGACACTGTGGCTTCCTCAAGCCCTCCGCTCTCCTTTTATCTGCACTCACCCCTTTCACCGGTCAGGAAACTCAAGCTTTGGGATGCGGGGGAAACTCCCTGGACTCGAAAAGTGCGAGGATAGGGGGATTAGTGGAGGGAGACTGGACAATGGAAATAGAGAGGAGGTGGCTGGGAGGAACTTCCTGCACCCCTTCCACAGAGGACTTTGTAGCAACGACGGGCAGCGCAAGGAGCTGATACTCCTACAAAAGGTGAAGATCGAATTGGCTGGACCTTATCATCTGGGCCACCAAGCAGTAGTGCAGGCCAGCTTCTCCAGGGGAGAGAGCCCTCTGGGAGATGCCTCAAGTTCCATGTAGACAGAAAGACTGGAACTACGGTAGTGGAATCTTTGACTTTAGACAAATTTCTGAAAGTCGACCCTTTCTAATTTTATTATTATTATTGGTGGTGTTATTCAGGAAATATGATTAGAATTGCACTAAACTGAAAGACTTTCCACTCTGACTTGCAGGCAGATCATTCTAGGTTCCTCTAATTATTTTAGGATCCTCTAGACTTCAGCAGCTTTAGAAGCCAGGATGATATAATGAAAGTGTCGCTATTCTCGCTTGAAGACAGTGACCCAAACAAGCTGCAAAATCAAGGTGGTTTACTGGAAATTCTGTACTTGCAGTGAGCAAGTGTGTGGAGGTGGTTTAACAAACAAAAGCCTCCAAAACGACCCAGCAAATTGCAGGGGAAGATGGTGGCTTCCTTTGGGCAGTTCCATAAGCTACTGAATTAGAAGAGGTTTTGGTCTTCCTTGGGGGTGAGGTGGTGGGGAGAGGGCAGACTAAAGCATGCCAGAGAGCCCAAGCCCGCCCCAGCTCTGGCTCCTCAGCCACGTGTATATTTGACAGGATTTGGAGAAGCTGTGGGAAGTGGATGAATTTGAGGGGCTTATCTGAAAGTTTGATATAGGGGTTTGAGTAAGTTTGGTAGCAAGACAGCACCCACTCTGGCTTTCCTCACACAGCTTCATGTGTGCCCCACAAGCTTCGGGGACCATCCAGCTTCATGACCACCGGTGACCAAGGCTACTTCCACAGGCCTGCTCTAGTCCCCAGTGAGCCCAGAGCTGCCACCTGCAATGGAAGGGTGAGGTAGCTTCCAGCTTCCTCTCCCCCTCTCTCCTTTCCCTGTTATCTATGGAAGTCGTGGGAACACTGAAGTTTTCGTGGCCAGGTCTTCCACGTGTCTTAACTCCGTGGCAGGCGTGACTACGCTACTGGAATGGTGCACAGGCTTTCTTCCATGAAAATCTAACTAGATCCTCTTCTGGATTGTCCTCAAGACCCTTGTCCTCATGGTGGGCCGGCGAAGGTAATCGATAAACATGAGGGCAATAAACAACAGGTAATGGAAGGAAACTCTTTTCCTTGAATCCTGAGACGCTGGGGAATTTAATTAACTTCCCATGCATCACCTGCATTGGTGAGCAAGAGAGAGGTGTCAGAGACCTTTAGAATTTTTATTCTGGAGGGAAACGTAAGAAATTCTCTGGCCGAAGAAAGCTGGGAATATGGCCCTTACTTTGTGGGAAGCTAAATGGGACGTTCTCACGACTTCCTTATACCAGCATCATCATAGCTGACTCAGCAAATGTCATCCTTCATCCTGGGGAGTGATAATCTGTAGAAAACCACCTGTGTATTTTTTCTACTCACTTATTAGAGATTAGAATATATCTATAGACAAAAGGTCTCTCTGAAGTGGCTAAGAAAACTTCAAAAGTATGACTGAATATCATGGGCAATTAAGTTCAACTTAACCACAGGAAATAAACCACAGTACAATAGGACTTGGTGAGAAAGAATA
>NW_012152396.1:4329131-4330748 GCF_000956105.1 Propithecus coquereli
AAACTCAAGTAGAAAGACTAACTCAAAGGGCTAAATGATTACAAAATGTAGGAGAAACGGATCTTCGAAATGATTTGTTTAGTTCATTACCCACAGGACTAAATTCTTTATTTGTCCTGGTCTTCGAGTTGTTATTATAATCACAAGCACAATTATTGTTTTCCTGGCCATTAAGTTACTTATGATTTACATTTCTGTTTGGTTTAGACCAATGACTAAGGCCAAAATAATGATCACCTAGAGACTGGAGATGATTCATTATTCAGAATACTACTATGTGGCTTCGCATCATGAACTGGTCCATGTTGCTAGCAATCTGGTCCACTTGCAAGAACAAGGTGCTTCTCCCTGTCCCCCACCAAGGGACATGACTTACTGGGAATGAGCCTTTCCAGTGCCAAGGGATGAAGGTTTATCACTCCAACCTAAGCAGAAATTGATCGGCAAAGCTTCCATGGGAAGATTTTGATTAAATGGTAAAAATGATAATCTATAGGTCTCATCTGGCAGTCTACTTTAGAAGTAAGCGGCCTTGAAATTGAATTGCCTTGGGGAGGTTTTGTGACTCAATGGCGCCATTCTGTCCGTGGGTAAAGATTCTTATCCCGAGTTTCTCAAATTGTCCATGTGCTGGTTTATGTACTGACACTGAATAGGGTACTGATTATTTTGAAGATTAGCTGAAGCATGAAGTTTTCCTGACTGTACGTTGTAATGTGTAGCTGATGGTTGTAACTTCTGTAATGTACCCTCCAACGAAAAAGAGGACAACTCTGATATGAGGAGTCCCCTTCCTTCTTTTAACTTTTCTTACAACCTTTGCACCTGGTTAACAGACTCCAGAACACTTCCAAGTTTGTTGATGTGTCTTTCTTGGGTGGATCCTCATATTTGGCTTTCAGTAAACCTTTATAAAATTATTTTTGCCTCAACAGCCTTAATTTCTGCCTACAAGAGTAATATTTATTTTTCTCTAGCACGTTTGTTTTATTACTTATAAATTAGAGCTTAGCAACAAAACATACTAAACTAAAATGATTTTCCAACTGTCCCAACAGAAAAAATCAAAGTCTAAGGAGAAAACTTAAGACAGGGGTTATGCTGAAAGTTAGCATCCTTTTGAAATTTGAGACGTGGAGTCGATCGCAGAGAGAAGCTCAGCAAGAAACAGAATGAGAAGAATGGACTTCTTTTTGGTTCTTCCTGAGTGATGACTTTATGGCATTTCCTCATTATTGTGATTGAAATATGGTTACTTCTCCTGTGAGATTTTTTTTTTTATTAAAACATAAGCTCAAAGCCCATGTCAGAGGAAAATATAAAGGATTTTTATCATTATTCATTGTATCTTTCTTTTTCTGTCCACTACACCCCCCTGAAAACACATTGCTAACAGTATTTCTTGGCTCTAGATTTTTTTCTTTCCATACACATTATTCAAATTTCTCTCCTGTTTCACTCAGTAAGAGTATTCAAAAGTTCTTCATTCTTTTCAGGAAACTGTATGAAAGGTCTTCTGCAGAAATGCTATTTTTTGAGTTTGTTGATACCAGGAGAGAGGTAGACAGCACAGTATCCTCACATCATTGTATCATTGTCTTAACCAACACATGTGTC
>NW_012152396.1:4343618-4345330 GCF_000956105.1 Propithecus coquereli
CTACACTTCATATGGAACCAGAGAAGACTCTGTATAGCAAAAGTAATCTTAAGCAAAAAGAGCAAATTGGCAGGCATTAATTTACCAGACTTCAAGCTATACTACAATACTATAGAAACTAAAACAGCATGGTACTAGCATAAGACAGAGATATAGACCAATAGAACAGAACTGAGAACCCAGATATAAAACCATCCTCATATTGCCATCTGATCTTTGACAAAGCAGAAAAAAACATACACTGGGAAAAAGAAACCTTAATCAATAAATGGTGCTGGGAAAATTGGATAGCCACATGCAGAAGAGTGAAACAGGATTCACACCTTTCACCTCTCACAAAAATCAACTCATGGCAGATAACAGATTTAAACCTAAGGTATGAAACTATAAGAATTCTAGAAGAAAATGTTGGAAAAACTCTTATAGACATTGACATAAGGAAGAAATTATGAAGAAGACCCCAAAGGCAATCACAGCAACAACAAAAATAAATAAATAGGACCTGATCAAATTAAAAAGCTTCTGCACAGAGAAAGAAACTATCATGAGAACAAACAGACAACCTACAGAATGGGAGAAGACATTTGAATATTACACATCTGATAAAGGGCTGATAACTAGAATGTATTTAGAACTCAGGAAAATCAGCAAGGAAAAAAATCAAATAACCTTATCAAAAAGTGGACAAAGGACATGAAGATAAACTTTTCAAAAGAAGATAGACTAATGGCTAACAAACATATAAAAAAATGTTCAACATCTCTAATCATCAGGGAAATGCAAATCGAAACCACAATGAGATATCACTTATCTCTAGTGAGAATGGCCTTTATTGAAAAGTCCCAAAACAATAAATGTTGGCGTGGATGCAGAGAGATAGGAACACTCACACTGCTGGTGGGATTGCAAACAAGTACAACCTCTATGGAAAGTAATATGGATACCTCAAAGAGCTAAAAGTAGAACTACCATTTGACCCAGCAAACTCATTACTGTTCATCTACTCAAAGGAAAAAAAGGCATTCTATAAAAAAAGATATATGCACTAGAATGTTTATAGCAGCACAATTTACAATTGCAAAGATGTGGAAACAACCCAAGTGCCCATCAATACATGAGTGGATTAATAATGTGGTATATGTGTACCATGGAGTTCTATTCAGCCACAAAAAACAATGGTGATCTAGCACCTCTTGTATTATCCTGAGTAGAGCTAGAGTCCATTCTACTATGTGAAGTATCACAAAAATGGAAAGACAAGCACTACATGTCTCACCATCAAATTGGTATTGACTGATCAACACATAAATGCACATATAAGAATAACATCTACTGGATGTTGGGCAGGGGGTAGGGGAGAAGGGGGAGGGGAGAGGAGGGAGGAGAGGACGGGTATTTGCATACACAAAGAGTGCAATGCGCACCACCCAAAGGATGGACATATTTGAAACTTGGACTTGGTGGGGGCAGCAAGGGCAACATACGTAACCTAAACATCTGTACCCCTATAATATGCTGAAATAAAAAAAAAATTTACTAAAGACATAGATATATTAAAGAAAAAACATATAGAACTTCTAGAGATGAAAAATGTATTTGGGAATGTACAAAACACCAGAGAAAGGTTTAAGAATAAACTAGACCAAGCAGAAGAAAGAATTTCAGAGCTTGAAGATACGTCTTTCAAATTAACATAGTCAAAAATAAAAAAC
>NW_012152396.1:4345380-4347963 GCF_000956105.1 Propithecus coquereli
TTAAAGTATTTTAATCAACAAATTGAACTACTAACCAACAAAATATTTTCTATAAGTACTGAAACCAAATGCACTTTCTGAATAACTCTGAGTTGACAAGAATTGGCCAGACCTCAATTACTCTGAAACTCAAAACTAATTGAGCTTTTGCTGCCCACCGCCCAGAGGTGAAGTGTAGGGTGGGGGTGGGGTAGAGAGGGAAATGTAAGGTGGTGGGTGGGGGGCAATATCTTCCTGGGTGTGATTATGTTGGAGTTCTGTTGTGTAGGCTTGATATATTTTTTTCATTTTATGTTGATAAATATAATTTGTTGAACTTCAAATGCATGAATGTTACCCAGTTTCACTATATACTCATTCATTTGAGGAAATTCTAATGCATTGTTGTTTGTAGACTAAATAAAATCTTAAGGCCCCCACCCCTACAGCTGACTGAATGGACCCCCTGTTGGCCAATGGGTTCCCAGAAATACCCTAAACCTGAGTCGTTGGCCATGAGAAGGGAGGGCAGACATGCCTCCTCATGCCCCCCTCCCTTAAACCACACCTGCAGGTCATCTGTTTACTTAAATTTGGGTATATGTCTGGTGTATGTCCAGTGGCTTGTCTCTGATTAACAGATTTCCTTATCTTAAAACATTCCAAGCCTTTAACGAAAGCTTCATGTCTTTAACCAATTATAAATCAAAGAATCTTTAAACCTACCTGTAACCTGTAATACCCCACTTCTAGATGTCCTGCCTTTTGGGCCAAACCAATATACGCCTTCCATGTATTGATTTATGACTTTACATGTAATTTCTGTCTCCTTAAAATGTATAAAACCAAACTGTAACCCAATCATGGTGAG
This sequence comes from Propithecus coquereli, assembly GCF_000956105.1. Classification (NCBI taxonomy): domain Eukaryota; kingdom Metazoa; phylum Chordata; class Mammalia; order Primates; family Indriidae; genus Propithecus; species Propithecus coquereli. The sequence goes on from NW_012152396.1 coordinate 4,346,231, forward strand.
ACCGATGCTCAAGGCTCCTTGGGCATGGCTCTCCAGGCCATGGTCACACGCTTGTAGCTCAGAATAAACCTCTTTAAATTATTTGACAGAGTTTGGGTTCTCTTCCATTGACATGTTCTAGAGCCTAGAAACACATAAAATTGTTACCAAGTACCCATCTATCATCTTTTGCTATGTAACGAGTAACCTCAAACTTAGTGGCTTAAAACAATATATTATTTCTGGCCACTCTGCATGTTAATGAGAGGATTTTCTGATGAGCACACTTAAGTGGGTGCAGTCAGCAACTGAAATGGCTAATAACTCAAGAATGGCCTCATTCCCATGGAAGTGGTTGGTGCTGGCTGCTGGCTGAATTTTCTGCCTGGGGCCTCCTCCTCCTATTTTAAATAACATAAAATTACTTTTTAGGAATAAACATAAAGTATGGAGGTAGGGGAGAGAAAGAAAGTAAGAGAAGGAAGGGGAGAGAGAAGAGAGAAAGAGAGAAAAGGAAGAAAAAAGAAAGGAAAAAAACTAGGTAAGAGACAACTCCTCCACAATCTCCTCCTGCTCTCTTCCTTCTCTCCTCTGCTATCGTCTCCTCTCTTAGTCCCTCCCTTCACCTCTCCTCCCTTCCCTTCCTCCCTCCTTTTAAGAAAATCTTTGTTCTATGAGAAAACTGAGTATATTAGCTGCAGAAAGACCTTAACCTAGACTGAAAGCTTCTCATCTTCATAATTTCCAAACCATAAGGATCCTGCACAGGATCAGGTACATATCAAATTTATCAACACATGTCAATACATTGATATTTGATTGATGAACGTTTATAGGAAAGAAAATACATTGTACATTTTGATAGTTACCATGGAATTGACTGAAAATATATAGAAAATATATTATTTCCAGAAGTTTTTAAAAAATGATTCATAGAAACAAATTTTAAGAGCACTAAAAATTAATCATTCATACATATGTGGAAAGAATATGGATAAGTTTGGGGAAAAATCAAGGTGCTTAGCTCAATGAAGTCTTAGTTTTCTCACTTCTAAGGACACTTTGATTTAGGAGACTTGGGATGAAACTAATAATTATAAAGCATCTAGATTGTTGCAGGACAGTGCCTGTGAGAGAGATATTATTATACTGATTTTATAGATGATAAAAAGAAAACTACAGACCAATATACCTTATGAATATAGATGCAAAAATTCTCAACAAAATCCTAGCAAACCAAATTTGGGTGCTTATCAAAAAAATAATCCATCATGACCAAGTGGGCTTGATCCCAGAGACGCAGGGATGGTTCAACATATGCAAATCTATAAATGTAATTCACCACATAAATAGAAGCAAAAACAAAGACCATATTTTCCTCTCAATAGACACAGAAAAAGCATTCCACAAAATTCAGCACCCTTTTATGATTAAGAACACTTAATAAAATAGGCATAGACAGGACTTACCTAAAAATTGATACAAGCCATATATGACAAACCCACAGCCACATCACACCGAATGGGGAAAAATTGAAAGCAGTTCCACTTAGAACTGGAACCAGACAAGGTTGCCCTTTATCACCGCTTTTATTAAACATAATGCTGGAAGTCCTGGACAGAGCAATCAGACAAGAGAAAGAAATCAAGGGCATCCAAATGGGGGCAGAAGTGGTCAAACTATCGCTCTTTGCTGAGGATATGATCTTATATCTAGAAAACCCCAAAGATTCTGCCACGAGACTACTGGAGTTG
>NW_012152396.1:4348013-4348831 GCF_000956105.1 Propithecus coquereli
CCTCTTCTTTGTGTGACTTAGTCATTGAACTACTTTTCTTTTAAAAGTAAGACTTAAAGTATTTGTGTAAAGCAATAGAATACCATTACTATTACAACAACAACTTCTACCATAAACTGCTATTACTATCCTTTGTGCCATTTCCTTTGAATTCCATGATGAGAAACATAATACAGATGTAATAGACTAACTGTACAAATATGCTTAAAAGATATTTTTAAGTCAGTTATTCAGTTAAAAGCAGATAGCTTACTTATACAAAATTATGATTTAAAAATGAATGATAGAGGTGGAAACAAGGGTTAGAGGATTTCAGGTTTTAAAATAACTTGAATTTTACATTGTCACTCTGAGTTTTCCTTGCTGGGGGAAAGTTATTTTATTTCTTTGTCCTTTAAATCATATTATAAATAACAGAGTCATTCAGGAAACAAACAAGTTTTCTAAAACCCAAACCAGAACTTATCTCTTAGCTATTTTAAAAGAAAATAGCTAGAGACATTGAAGGACCATTATCCATTAAAATTAAGACAAAGATTATCTCTGCCCTACATAGAACATTTTGAACTGACGTTTTCCAATCTCTTCTTCTGTGTATAAAGGAAATAAGCTATCAGTTACAAATCATTTAGGAATGCAATTGGGACAAAAGATTCTAGTGACAGTAAAATTTGGGGTCAGTTTTTTTTTTTTTTTTTTGAGACAGAGTCTCACTCTTTTTGCCTGGGCTAGAGTGAGTGCCCGTTGCATCAGCCTAGCTCACAGCAACCTCAAACTCCTGGGCTCAAGTGATCCTTCTGCCTCAGCCTCCCGAGTAG
>NW_012152396.1:4348881-4360749 GCF_000956105.1 Propithecus coquereli
ACCCACTCTGGCTTTCCTCACACAGCTTCATGTGTGCCCCACAAGCTTCGGGGACCATCCAGCTTCATGACCACCGGTGACCAAGGCTACTTCCATAGGCCTGCTCTAGTCCCCAATGAGCCCAGAGCTGCCACCTGCAATGGAAGGGTGAGGTAGCTTCCAGCTTCCTCTCCCCCTCTCTCCCTTCCCTGTTATCTATGGAAGTCGTGGGAACACTGAAGTTTTCGTGGCCAGGTCTTCCACGTGTCTTAATTCCATGGCAGGCGTGGCTACGCTACTGGAATGGCGCACAGGCTTTCTTCCATGAAAATCTAACTAGATCCTCTTCTGGATTGTCCTCAAGACCCTTGTCCTCATGGTGGGCCGGCAAAGGTAATCTGTAAACATGAGGGCAATAAACAACCAGTGATGGAAGGAAACTCTTTTCCTTGAGCCCTGAGACGCTGGGAATTTAATTAACGTCCCATGCATCACCTGCATTGGTGAGCAAGAGAGAGGTGTCAGAGACCTTTAGAATTTTTATTCTGGAGGGAAACGTAAGAAATTCTCTGGCCGAGGAAAGCTCGGAATATGGCCCTTACTTTGTGGGAAGCTAAATGGGACGTTCTCACGATTTCCTTATACAAGCATCATCATAGCTGACTCAGCAAATGTCATCCTTCATCCTTCTGGGGAGTGATAATCTGTAGAAAACCACCTGTATATTTTTTCTACTCACTTGTTAGAGATTAGAATGTATCCATAGACAAAAGGTCTCTCTGAAGTGGCTAAGAAAACATCAAAAGTGTGACTGAATATCATGGGCAATTAAGTTCAACTTAACCACAGGAAATAAACCACAGTACAATAGGACTTGGTGAGAAAGAATAAATGTAATGTTTAATGATATAGGTTAATGACTTATGAAATGTGTACGTATGTGTATGTGTTTAAGTTGGTCCCAAACAAGCTGTTTTAAATATAAATAAACATATAAATTAATTTTTGACATCGATTCATAGGATCAGAGAAGCATCACGAGACAAGATTGCCCAGCTCCTTCCGACAGTCTTAGACATGTACATACCTCATCCGGTATGCTCTTTGAATCAACTAACTCTGGATTATTTCCAGAGTATAAGGGGAAAAAACATATTTTTCCAGCTGGCAAGCAGGTAATAGAAAGTCCCCACTAGAGTGGGCTGTTGTGTTGCCCAAGCTAATCAGGAAGCAGTGTGTCCCTTAACCTGGCTTCGCACTGAAACCATTCTGGCCCACTGCCCATGTCTGCTGCTGTCTAGACATCTCTGATATTGGCCTTGTACAAAGACAAGTAGGCACGTGGATGGTCCAAAGATACCCTGAGGTTGAGAATGACAAAACCAAGAACCATTGGAAACAGAGAACTGTAAGAGTGACTGCTTTTTTCTCACCAGTTTAAAGGAAAACCATTTGTCTTACCTGCACTGTGTCCACGTGGTAGAGAAAAGCTCTGTGCTATTTTTGTTTCTATCTACAATGTTACAAAATAATCCACAAAATGGCATCAGCATTCTGATGGCCTGATTTATTGTATGTCAAAAGAAACTAATTTCGGTCATAGCACAGAGTAATGTAGTATGAATGAAACCCTAGTGGATGGTTTGCAGCTTCCAAAATACTTTCATGCTCATTGTTTCTTGAGGTTCATACTGAGTATTTGAGACAGATAAGAGAAATTCTCTCCCCAATTTTTCGGCTAGTGAAAGTTAAGGCCAGAGATAGAGTTCAGTAGTAGAAATTCCAGGACTGAAATTCCAGGACAGGAGAATCTACTCCAAGAAATTGTTACTGATTTTCAGATTAAAAAGACTTTCTTCACAGTCACTGACAAACCCACCCAGCGGCTCTCCACAATCTGGCAAACCACGTTATAGTATCGCACAACAACCTGTTTTTAAGCTCTTGAAATCCTCGGTGTATTCACTCCTGGCTTTGAGGCCACAATAATATCAACATGTCCAAGAGATCTCTAGGTTACCCAACCCGAAACTGTCCTCTGCTCTCTAAATCCCTCAGTTTCTCAAGGCAGACTCAAAGACCTGTCTTCTCTGAGAGGGTTTATTCTGGAAAAGCCATTTAAGACATTTTCTTTCCGCCTGTGACCTTTGAACATCTAATGTACTGATAATAACTACCTCATGAGACACAGTTCAATTATTCCTTAATTTTTCTTTGTCTCCCTCAAGTCAACTTTTAAATTGGTAGTGATTTCTTATATTTCTCAAATAACCTCCCATAAGTTCTAAGTTCAGTAGTGATCAGTCTACGAACACTTAATGGTGGATAATGATAATAACTTTTTCTCTTACGTTGCTTTTTGCCTTACAAGCAGATTCTAAAGTTAAGGAGAAAAGGATAGAACAGTTTACTATCATTACCTTCTCTACTTTTTTGAACTCTATTTTATTTGAATTGGCTTTCCCCTATGTTGGAAATTTTTTCTTAGTTAGTGTTAGAGAAAGGATATTTGGAGTCTGAACAGTTGAAAAAAATGTTCAGAGCCCAGCAGGACATTTACTATTAAAAGAAAGAAATTTATGCTACTAAAGTATTGACCCAAATGCATATTTTTGGTTACTTGGAGATTGTTGGAGTTAAATAACAAGGAGATATTCTGATTAAGATATACTCTGTTCAATGTTAACAGTGTGGGAACGTCATTTTCAGTTGAACTCTTTCAACAAGTCAGAGAGGTCTTTTATTATGTAATTTTGTATAAAGCATAGGACTTTTCAAATATTTTTCTAAGTTTCTATTTTCCTTTATATTCACTACTCTTTATATTACCTTTAATAAATGCTATGTGATTACGTAAGTAAGAATGCAGACACATCTCTATGAAGTTAAGCATATTGAGGTTAGCAATATAAGGAAGAAATTAAGAATATACATGGAGGATAGAATTATTTGTTTGAATGCAAAAGAAAAGGGAAAAAGCAGTAACTCTTGAGTTTCCCTTGCAATGTGAACACAGTCGGTCTGCCTCCTTCTGCATTGGGCCTGACAGTCCAATACATGAATTGCTTTTGTATTGTTTGAGTCAAGGTTATAAGTGTACCCATCACCCTGGTAATGTACATTGTACCAGTTAGGTATGATTTCAGCCATCCCCTCCACCCCCCCTCCACCTGTTACCTGCATGATTTCTGTTGAATTATACTTCCATCTGTGCACACGAGTGCTGATTGGTTACTTCCAATGTAACAGTCAATATATGTGGTGTTTGTTTTTCCATTCTTTAGGTACTTCCCTTAGTAGGATGGTCTCCAGTTCATTCCAGATTGTTGAAAAAAAGCATTGATTTTTTTTTTAAGGCTGAGTAGTACACTATGATACATATATACCACATTTTATTAATCCATTCATGAATTGATGGGCATTTGGGTTGACTCCACATCTTTGCAATTGTGAATTGCACTGCAATAAACATTCTAGTATACGCGTCTTTTTGATAAAATGACTTTTTTTCCTTTGTGTAAACACGCATGGTGGGATTGCTGGATCAAATGATAGGTCTCTTTTTACTTCTTTGAGGAATCTCCATATTATTTTCCATGGAGGTTGCACTAGTTTGCAGTCCTACCAACAGTATATTAGTGGTTCTTTCTCTCTGCATCCACGCCAGCATCTGTTGTTTTGGGACATTTTGATAAAAGCCATTCTCACTGGGGTTAGGTGATATCTCATTATGATTTTGATTTTCATTTCTCTTATGATTAGTGATGTTGAGCATTTTTTCATATGTTTGTTGGCCATTTGTCTATCTTCTTTTGGAAAAGCTTCTGTTCATGTCTTTTGCCCATGTTTTAATGGGGTTGTTTGATTTTTTTCTTGCTGATTTGCTTGAGTTCTTTCTAGATTCTGGTTATTAGCCCTTTATCGGATGTATAGCATGTAAATATTTTCTCACATTCTGTAGATTATCTATTTGCTCTATTGATTGTATCCATGGCTGTGCAGAAGCTGTCTAATTTAATCACATCATATTTATTTCTTTTTGTTTTTGCTATGATTGCCCTTGGTTCCTCTTCATAAATTCTTTACCTAGGCTGATATCTAGAATGGTTTTTCCAATACTTTCTTCTACAATTCTTATTGTTTCATGTCTTGGATTTAAGTCTGTTATCCACCTTGAATTAATTTTCATGACTGGCAAGTGATATGGATCCTGTTTCAGTCTTGTGCGTGTGGCTATCAAATTTCCTAGCACCATTTATTGAATACGGATTATTTTCTTCAGCGTATAATGCTGTCTACTTTGTCAAAGATCAGATGGCATTATGAGGATGGTTTTATATCGGGGTTCTCTGTTCCATTCCATCCATCTATGTCTTTATTTTTGTGCCAATACCATGCAGTTTTGGTTACTATAGCCTTGTAGTATAGTTTAAAGTCTGGTAAAAGGATGCCTCCAGATTCTTTCCTCTGGCTTAAGGTTGCTTTGGCTATTCAGACTCTTTTCTGGTTCCAAATAAACCATAGAATTATTTTTTCTAGATCTGCAAAAAAATGATGTTGGTATTTTGATGAGGACTGCATTGAATCTATAAATCTTTGGTGTAATATGGCCATTTTAACAATGTTGATTCTGCTGATCCATGAGCATAATATATGTTTCCCTTTGTTTACATCATCTGCAATTTCCTTCCTCAGTGATTCATAGTTGTCTTTGTAGAGATCTTTCACCTCTTTAGTTAAATATATACCTAGGTATTTTATTTTCTTTGTAGTGATTGTGAAAGGTATTGAGCCTTTGATTTGATTCTCAGCTTGACTGTTGTTGGCATGTAGGAATGCTACTGATTTGTGTGCATTGATTTTGTAACCTGAGACTTTGCTGAATTTGTTTATCAATTCCCAGAGTCTCTTGACAAAATCTTTGGGATTTTCTCAGTATAAGATCATATCACCAGCAAAGAGCAATAGTTTGACCTCCTCTTTCCCCATTTTGATACCTTTGCTTTCCTTCCTTTGCCTGATTATTCTGGCTAGGACTTCCAGCACTATGTTGAATAGAAGTGGTGACAGGGGCACACTTGTCTTGTTCCAGTTCTGAGTGGGAATGCTTTCTTCTTTTTCCCATTCAATACGAGGTTGGCTGTGGGTTTGTCATATATGACTCTGACAATTTTGAGGTATGTTCTATGTAGCTCTATTTTGCTAGGAGTTTTTATCCTAAAAGGATGCTAAATTTTGTCAAGTGCTTTTTCCGTATCTATTGAGATCATAATATGATCTTTGTTTTTGCTTCTGTTTATGTGATGAATCACATTTATGGATTTACATATGTTAAACCATCCTTGCATTCCTGGGATGAAGCCCACCTGTTCCTTGTGGATTTTTTTTTTTTATTTGATGTGCTGCTGATTTCAGTTTGCTGGAATTTTATTGAGTATTTTTGCATCTATATTCATGAGGCATATTGGTCTATAGTTTTCTTTTTTTCTTGTGTCTTTTTCTGGCTTTGGTACCAAAGCAATACTGGCTTCGTAAAATGAGTTGGGGAGGAATTCTTCCTTCTTGATGTTACAAAATAATTACTGCAGTATGAGTATCAATTCATCTTTGTAGGTTTGGTAAAATTGGGCTGTAAAACCATCTGGTCTGGTCCTTTTATTCATTGGAAGATATTTTTATTGCTGCTCCAAATTCATTGCTCATAATTCGTTTCTTCAACAGTTCTATTTCTTCCGGATCGAGCCTTGGGAGGTTATGTGTTTCCAGGAATTTGTCCAATTCCTCAACATTTTCAAATTTATGTGCATAGATTTTCATAGAATTCACAGATGATATTTTGTATTTCTGTGGTATCAATTGTGACATCTCCTTTTTCATTTTTGATTGAGCTTATTTGGCTCCTTTCTTTTCTATTTCTGGTTAGTCCAGTGAGAAGTCTATCAATTTTGTTTATCTTTTCAAAGAACCAACTTTTTATTTCATTACTCTTCTGTATTTTTGTTGGTTTGTTTTCAATTTCATTTAGTTCTGCTCTGATCTTAGTTATTTCTTTTATTCTACTGGGTGTGTGTTTGGTTTGCTCTTTCTTTTCTAGTTTCCTGAGATGAATTATTAGATTGTTGGTTTGTGACTCATATTAAAATTTACAAGGAAATTGCAATTTATATAATTCGCCCAAGGTTTATTCACAATTAATAAAATTTAGAATTTGAGCTCCAGGAAGTGTGGCTTAACCATTACACAATAACATATATTTTGCTGAGATAAGTGATTGAAACTTTGGGAGAGTTGACTTTTGTTTGTTGGTTGGTTAGTTTGCTTGTTTCTTATTCTCATTGTTAAATAGTTCAACTTCATCTTTCCTAAAGCTTACAAATATCAAACTGCTCAAAAGCCTCCAGTGTTTTATTTCAATTATGGCAAGAATTTTTGTGGCATTTATATAATATACTTACATTTAATGAAATCTGTAGCTATCTGTCTGTCTGCTATTCCAAATTCATGTTCTTGACCTCCTAAATAAGGTCAGTAGAAATGAAAACTCTAGTCTGAGAGCTTCCTAGAAGGAGAAGTAGGCATCTTAGTTGGCTCTTATTTGTGGAGATAAGAATCACAGTTTGGGCACTCTATCATGTTGTAATAACTGAAATACTTTGCCTTCAGCATTAACAGGAGACTGCCCACGCCTTTATTCTTTCTATAATTTAAGAAAACAAAATATTTTACTGTAATGATTTCTAGATCCAGCCCAAAGTGTTGGCATGAGTTAATAGTACAAATAGAGTATGATAAAAGTTACAATAGTAGCCAAAAGAATAAAACATTTAAAGAAGCAGCCTAATATTTGAAGAATGATCAATAACTTTATGCCTGACTCGTGTAATAAACATCAGTTGCTTACAAAATGAAGAAGAGAAGAAAGGTATTTTTTTTCCTTCTTGAGTATATCAATTTTCATAAATTAATCTCCAACAGTCTTATATTTATCTTTTAGAAAAATAAGAACCCAATAGTGTTCTAGTAAAATAATCTAGTTCTTTCTTGTTTTAATAAGTGCCTTATCCAGCCAGTGACTCAGTGTAAGAGCTGAATGTCAGGTCTATTAGCCCAGACTTTAAATTGTCCTCTACTTTGTTAGTCCAGAGCATTTTATGAAGGTCTATTTTATCCTCCAGGTCTGATCCCTACTACATTTGTCATTTCTACCTGGTTTTGGCCCCTTCCCATTTCTTCTAATAACAAAACCTTGGTTTCCTTTGGAAACAGTCTCTTCTTCCTCCCATTCTGGGTGACTGGGTAGGGTGACCCTACACCTAAGCCTCAGGAGTGAGAAAGTAGTCTTTCCCATCTGTGTCCAACAACCAGCCACCCCAATGGGATCAGGGGTGGGCAAATGATCTGAGCCTGACCCATTCAAAAAAGTTTCCCAGAGCTGCTTTTGGCAGGAAATGGTCAGAAAAACAGGTCCTTGATTCCTGCTAGGTTATAGGACAGAAGCTTGGGGCTCTGCCAATGTCTGAGGAGAGCCTCCTAAAATGAAGACAACACAGAGAAACGCAGCCAGACCTGGAGTGAGACTGATTACATATCACTCAAAAGAATTGTTGATTTCCAGGATCCAGGTTTATCTCATCTAATCATCAGTCTTTCAGTTTCAGAGGAAAATGAAATGATCTCCCTTTTCATTAAGTCAAGTTCAGTTGGGTTTTTGTTACTGACACCACTTACCGCTTGAGTTATCTCAAGCAGATGACCATGGCAGCTTGAATTCAATTCCTTTCTTCTTCTACTGATTTCAGCATTTTTATCTATCATTTTTTCATCATTTCTAATGTAGGAACAAAGTTAGGTGCATTGGATACAAAGAAGATTAAGACAGACTCTGCTATTCTCTAACTCTCAATACAATAGGGGAGATGAACGTACAAATAGAAGATTTTAGAAGAGCCCTGTTGATACCATGAGAAACTATGCCTAAGGTATTAGGAGCAATGGGGACACCTAATACAGCTGTCATAGAGTGGATTTGTGAGGGGTGTCAGAGAGGTTTTCCTGCAAAAGTGGTCACTTGGGTGAGTTTTAGAGGAAGCAGTGTTTCCCAAGTAGATGAGGGGAAGCACTGATGGGTGGAAAACACTCTCAAAGGAGAGAACGAAAACAGCAAAGACATGGAAGTTAGAAAGAGAATGGAAGTCCTAGTAGCAGCAAGTGAATCAAGTACGTGCAGTTCACGCTGTAAACAGGGAGAGGGGAGCAGCTGAGCCCACACAGGGCTGCAGGGCTTTGATACCAGAGGCCATGTGCTTGCTGTAAGATCCCGCTTGTCCATCAGTTTGGAAGTTACCTCCCCTGGGAAACCTCTACATGCATCTAAGGTGTTTTCTGGCCCGGGTGCACAGGTCACGCCATGACTTTTTGATATCTACCATGGGCAGGGTGGGCAAGCCATGCATGGTAACCTACATGTTCAAGGTGTGTGCAAAATGAGGGATGGTGGATATTGAATTTAAAAGACATTTATTAGACACATACAACATACAGGTGACTGTGATATGTTTTGCAAAAGATGAATAATGGATAAAGCCAAAACTCCAAACATGAAATTACTCTTTCAGACTTGCACCCTTCCTTCTACAACATATTAAATAGCTACTCTTTTATTCTATTTCTGTAATAAGGACATCCTGATGATTTCAACAATCTGTAATTATTTAAATTTATTTCCATTACAACTGAGCACCATCTAATACATTCAATTTGGACATCATTCCATGGCTTTTTGAAAAAATGGATTTTAATATCAACTTTATATTTACATTTCTTAAGATTGTTTCTTAGAATTTCTGGAAATGGTATATGAGTAATTAAATTACATTGTGGCCATATCATGTAACTCAAAATATACAGGAATATCAAAATTGCAAAATGATATGTCAGGAGGAAAAAAAGGAAGGAAATGAAGAAACATCAGGGAAATATTTTTTATCTTACTAGGTGGCTATAGGGCACATGAAAACAGCATGACGACTCTGGTATTATGGAAGTAAAATTTAGGAAGTTGGGGGATGAGTTATAAACCACAACAAACACATCATGTACGGTGTATAAATATATAGTACAAGTAGGAAAGTTACAAATCATCACAAAAAGCTTAATAATCAGAAAATATCCTCTGTAATATTTCAACATTTTGAAATGTGTTGATACATTCATTATGACACATACAGGATCTTTTCAGAAAATGTTCTCTGTGCCCTGGAAAAACAAATTTGATTTATGCAGTTGCTGGGTAAAGTGTCTGTATATGTCAGTCGGTCCAAGCTGGTTCATTATGTCGCTTCACTCTTGTGTACTGTTACTGAACGTTTGCTGTTTTACGTATTGAGCATTGAAAGAGTTTATTAGAATCTTTAACTATGATTATGTATCTGTCTATGGCTCTTTTGCAGTCTCTCCATTGTGCTTTATATATTTTGATAGTATGTTATAAAATTCAGAAAATGTCAGAATTGTTTTGCCTCTTGTAGAATTTTTTTGTACCTTTTTATTTTGAATCATCTTTCTTTATCTCTAAGAGCACTACTTCCTCGAAGGTGTAATATTTTAACTAGTCCATTCATACATCAATCATTAATAAATATATTAAGAATTGATATTAATTTTATGATATATTAGCAGTTATTAATAAGTAATCAATATACTAATATAGCCATGACAGATTTCTTTTAATTAGTTTTAGCATGATATAATGCTTAATTCTTTTCATGTCAAGCTTTTTGGGGCCTAATATATATTGTTTTGCCTTTCTCATTTCATTTTTTAATTGACACATAATAATTGTACATACTTATGAGGTACATAGAGATGTTTCCAGACAGATAATGCATAGTGATCAGATTAGGGTAAGTAGCATGGCCATCATTTCGAACATTTATCATTATTTTGAGTTGGGAACATTCAATATACTCCTTCTAACTTTTTGAAATTACATATTATTTTTACCTTCAGCCTTCCTATGGTGGTATAGAATATCAGAGCATATTCCTTCCATTTAGTTATAATTTAAATTATGTTTATTTTAAGGAGTGTAAACATATTTTATTTATATAGTGTGATAACTTTTAATAGGAGTTATCTTCCATTTAAAGATACTGCAATTGTTAATATAATTGTATTTAAGTCTACTAACTTGCTATTCCTTTTATCCTATCTTTTGAAAATAAACTTTTTAATTTGGAATAATTTTAGATTTATAAAATTTGTGTAGATCTTTCAGGGCATTTACGTATCTGGCCTTTAGCTCAGCATCCTCTAATGTTCATGCCTTACAAAATCATGTTACATTTGTCAAAAATGAACATTGGTATATTGCTCTTAACTAAACTTGGGTCTTTACTCACATTATATCAATTTTCCAGTAAAGTCTTTTTTCTATTCCAGGATTGCATCCAGCATACCACATTGCATTTAGTTCTCTTGTTTCATTTGTCTCCTCTGATCTATGACAGTTTCTTAGTTTTGTCTTGTTTTCCACGACCTTGACAGTTTTGAAGAATACTTGAGAGGCATTTTATACAATGTCCCTCAATTCGAATTTGTACGATGTCCTTCTCCTGACTAGTCCGGGGTTTTGGAATTTGTGGAGGAATATTAATGAAGTTGAGGTGGCCTTCCCATCACATTCTATCAGATGGTACATAATAGTCACATGCCATAACTTGTGATAATAACTTTGATCACTTGGTTAAGGTGTCATCTCCCAAATTTCTCCAATATAATGCTTTTATTTTTCCTTTTTCCTACACTCTTCTTTGGAAACAAGTGACTAAGTCCAATTCCTACTCACTTGGGGAACATAATTAAGCTTCACCTTCAGGAAGGGAGAAAGTGTACTCTTATTATTAGGACTCTTTTTATAAAGAAGTTTCATCCTTTCTGTCCCTGTCACATTTTTTGTTTTGTTCCTTTATTCCTTCATTGCTGTCTTCTTTTGGATTATTCAGGTATTTTCTTTTATTCCATTTTATATCCTTTTTAGATTAAGTCCAAAGTTTTGCATTTCCCTTTTCAGTGGTTGCCTTACAAATTGCAACATATATTCTTGCTATATTACAGTTTTCCTTAATACTTTCTCTAACAATTGAAGACACATGTTATATTATAAATCCATGTATCTCCCAACATTTCCTTTGTGCTATTTTCATCATAAATATTTAACTTTGCTGTATGTATTTATCTCAGTAGATCATTATTATTATTGTTTTAAATAGCACAAATTTCTTGAGTTCTGAGGAAGAATCCACTTTTCCACCTTTTGCTCCCAACATCAGTAAAGGGAAAATAACTGCATAATTGTTTGAAACACCACTTACCAAAAGTATTTAGTAGAGGTCCTTGTTAAAATATTTATAACATTCAAAAAACTGTAAAGAATGAATCTTGAAAAACAAATTGGTCTGTGTGAAAAGCAGCAACATTGTATATAAAATAAGAGTTATCAAGCTGTTTCAGGGGGAAGTGTGTACTCTCTCAGAGCATCAACTAATCTTTGGCTGAGAGAAATATAGCAAGAGTGCTAGCCAGAAGAAATAACCTACAGTCTAACTGCATCACACCTTGGGCAACCAGGAGGACCAAAAGGACAAAAAGAATCAAACAAAAACTAAGTATGTGTTTAAAACAGTTTATTTTCACAACAATCATAAAAATGTAACAGTAAATGTAAATTCTCTCTTCCAAGGCAAAGAGAAACATTGCATAATGAACATTAAACAAGGCAGTATGCCCTACAAGCAAGACATAAAATGTCCAAGGGAAGCTTCAACATAAAAATGTTGACCATATAACATGAGATAATTTCAATAAATAACAACTGACATTCTTTTAAAA
>NW_012152396.1:4360814-4364810 GCF_000956105.1 Propithecus coquereli
AGCCAAAAGAATAAAACATTTAAAGAAGCAGCCTAATATTTGAAGAATGATCAATAACTTTATGCCTGACTCGTGTAATAAACATCAGTTGCTTACAAAATGAAGAAGAGAAGAAAGGTATTTTTTTCCTTCTTGAGTATATCAATTTTCATAAATTAATCTCCAACAGTCTTATATTTATCTTTTAGAAAAATAAGAACCCAATAGTGTTCTAGTAAAATAATCTAGTTCTTTCTTGTTTTAATAAGTGCCTTATCCAGCCAGTGACTCAGTGTAAGAGCTGAATGTCAGGTCTATTAGCCCAGACTTTAAATTGTCCTCTACTTTGTTAGTCCAGAGCATTTTATGAAGGTCTATTTTATCCTCCAGGTCTGATCCCTACTACATTTGTCATTTCTACCTGGTTTTGGCCCCTTCCCATTTCTTCTAATAACAAAACCTTGGTTTCCTTTGGAAACAGTCTCTTCTTCCTCCCATTCTGGGTGACTGGGTAGGGTGACCCTACACCTAAGCCTCAGGAGTGAGAAAGTAGTCTTTCCCATCTGTGTCCAACAACCAGCCACCCCAATGGGATCAGGGGTGGGCAAATGATCTGAGCCTGACCCATTCAAAAAAGTTTCCCAGAGCTGCTTTTGGCAGGAAATGGTCAGAAAAACAGGTCCTTGATTCCTGCTAGGTTATAGGACAGAAGCTTGGGGCTCTGCCAATGTCTGAGGAGAGCCTCCTAAAATGAAGACAACACAGAGAAACGCAGCCAGACCTGGAGTGAGACTGATTACATATCACTCAAAAGAATTGTTGATTTCCAGGATCCAGGTTTATCTCATCTAATCATCAGTCTTTCAGTTTCAGAGGAAAATGAAATGATCTCCCTTTTCATTAAGTCAAGTTCAGTTGGGTTTTTGTTACTGACACCACTTACCGCTTGAGTTATCTCAAGCAGATGACCATGGCAGCTTGAATTCAATTCCTTTCTTCTTCTACTGATTTCAGCATTTTTATCTATCATTTTTTCATCATTTCTAATGTAGGAACAAAGTTAGGTGCATTGGATACAAAGAAGATTAAGACAGACTCTGCTATTCTCTAACTCTCAATACAATAGGGGAGATGAACGTACAAATAGAAGATTTTAGAAGAGCCCTGTTGATACCATGAGAAACTATGCCTAAGGTATTAGGAGCAATGGGGACACCTAATACAGCTGTCATAGAGTGGATTTGTGAGGGGTGTCAGAGAGGTTTTCCTGCAAAAGTGGTCACTTGGGTGAGTTTTAGAGGAAGCAGTGTTTCCCAAGTAGATGAGGGGAAGCACTGATGGGTGGAAAACACTCTCAAAGGAGAGAACGAAAACAGCAAAGACATGGAAGTTAGAAAGAGAATGGAAGTCCTAGTAGCAGCAAGTGAATCAAGTACGTGCAGTTCACGCTGTAAACAGGGAGATGGGAGCAGCTGAGCCCACACAGGGCTGCAGGGCTTTGATACCAGAGGCCATGTGCTTGCTGTAAGATCCCGCTTGTCCATCAGTTTGGAAGTTACCTCCCCTGGGAAACCTCTACATGCATCTAAGGTGTTTTCTGGCCCGGGTGCACAGGTCACGCCATGACTTTTTGATATCTACCATGGGCAGGGTGGGCAAGCCATGCATGGTAACCTACATGTTCAAGGTGTGTGCAAAATGAGGGATGGTGGATATTGAATTTAAAAGACATTTATTAGACACATACAACATACAGGTGACTGTGATATGTTTTGCAAAAGATGAATAATGGATAAAGCCAAAACTCCAAACATGAAATTACTCTTTCAGACTTGCACCCTTCCTTCTACAACATATTAAATAGCTACTCTTTTATTCTATTTCTGTAATAAGGACATCCTGATGATTTCAACAATCTGTAATTATTTAAATTTATTTCCATTACAACTGAGCACCATCTAATACATTCAATTTGGACATCATTCCATGGCTTTTTGAAAAAATGGATTTTAATATCAACTTTATATTTACATTTCTTAAGATTGTTTCTTAGAATTTCTGGAAATGGTATATGAGTAATTAAATTACATTGTGGCCATATCATGTAACTCAAAATATACAGGAATATCAAAATTGCAAAATGATATGTCAGGAGGAAAAAAAGGAAGGAAATGAAGAAACATCAGGGAAATATTTTTTATCTTACTAGGTGGCTATAGGGCACATGAAAACAGCATGACGACTCTGGTATTATGGAAGTAAAATTTAGGAAGTTGGGGGATGAGTTATAAACCACAACAAACACATCATGTACGGTGTATAAATATATAGTACAAGTAGGAAAGTTACAAATCATCACAAAAAGCTTAATAATCAGAAAATATCCTCTGTAATATTTCAACATTTTGAAATGTGTTGATACATTCATTATGACACATACAGGATCTTTTCAGAAAATGTTCTCTGTGCCCTGGAAAAACAAATTTGATTTATGCAGTTGCTGGGTAAAGTGTCTGTATATGTCAGTTGGTCCAAGCTGGTTCATTATGTCGCTTCACTCTTGTGTACTGTTACTGAACGTTTGCTGTTTTACGTATTGAGCATTGAAAGAGTTTATTAGAATCTTTAACTATGATTATGTATCTGTCTATGGCTCTTTTGCAGTCTCTCCATTGTGCTTTATATATTTTGATAGTATGTTATAAAATTCAGAAAATGTCAGAATTGTTTTGCCTCTTGTAGAATTTTTTTGTACCTTTTTATTTTGAATCATCTTTCTTTATCTCTAAGAGCACTACTTCCTCGAAGGTGTAATATTTTAACTAGTCCATTCATACATCAATCATTAATAAATATATTAAGAATTGATATTAATTTTATGATATATTAGCAGTTATTAATAAGTAATCAATATACTAATATAGCCATGACAGATTTCTTTTAATTAGTTTTAGCATGATATAATGCTTAATTCTTTTCATGTCAAGCTTTTTGGGGCCTAATATATATTGTTTTGCCTTTCTCATTTCATTTTTTAATTGACACATAATAATTGTACATACTTATGAGGTACATAGAGATGTTTCCAGACAGATAATGCATAGTGATCAGATTAGGGTAAGTAGCATGGCCATCATTTCGAACATTTATCATTATTTTGAGTTGGGAACATTCAATATACTCCTTCTAACTTTTTGAAATTACATATTATTTTTACCTTCAGTCTTCCTATGGTGGTATAGAATATCAGAGCATATTCCTTCCATTTAGTTATAATTTAAATTATGTTTATTTTAAGGAGTGTAAACATATTTTATTTATATAGTGTGATAACTTTTAATAGGAGTTATCTTCCATTTAAAGATACTGCAATTGTTAATATAATTGTATTTAAGTCTACTAACTTGCTATTCCTTTTATCCTATCTTTTGAAAATAAACTTTTTAATTTGGAATAATTTTAGATTTATAAAATTTGTGTAGATCTTTCAGGGCATTTACGTATCTGGCCTTTAGCTCAGCATCCTCTAATGTTCATGCCTTACAAAATCATGTTACATTTGTCAAAAATGAACATTGGTATATTGCTCTTAACTAAACTTGGGTCTTTACTCACATTATATCAATTTTCCAGTAAAGTCTTTTTTCTATTCCAGGATTGCATCCAGCATACCACATTGCATTTAGTTCTCTTGTTTCATTTGTCTCCTCTGATCTATGACAGTTTCTTAGTTTTGTCTTGTTTTCCACGACCTTGACAGTTTTGAAGAATACTTGAGAGGCATTTTATACAATGTCCCTCAATTCGAATTTGTACGATGTCCTTCTCCTGACTAGTCCGGGGTTTTGGAATTTGTGGAAGAATATAAATGAAGTTGAGGTGGCCTTCCCATCACATTCTATCAGATGGTACATAATAGTCACATGCCATAACTTGTGATAATAACTTTGATCACTTGGTTAAGGTGTCATCTCCCAAATTTCTCCAATATAATGCTTTTATTTTTCCTTTTTCCTA
>NW_012152396.1:4367760-4379714 GCF_000956105.1 Propithecus coquereli
GGTCTGTGGCTTCGGGACTGTGGTTCCGAGGGCGGGTCTGCGGCTCCCAAGTGGGGTCTGTGGCTCCCAAGTCGGGTCTGCGGCTCCGAGGGCGGGTCTGCGGCTCCGAAGTCGGGTCTGTGGCTCCGAGGGCGGGACTGTGGCTCCGAGGGCCGGGACTGTGGCTTCGGGACTGTGGCTCCGAGGGCCGGACTGTGGCTCCCGAGGTCGGCGGACCCCTTTTATGCAGGGTCGGGGCGGGGAAGCCCGGAGTCCCCCGGCCACGGAAATTCCCGGAGCCCCAGGTCATTGCCTGAGTCCGGAAGGACGGCGCCGCCCCGCCCCTGGGGACAGTGGGAGGGGACCCGCGGCTTGACTCCCGTGTACCCTGGGACTCTGGAATGTTCGCTACTTTCCCCGAATCCGTAGAGAGACAGTGAGTCGCCCTCAGCGCTGTCGTGACCCCCGGGGATGTGCGCCAGGGGGCCCAGTGATTCGAGTGTGGGGGACAGGAAAGGGCTGGGGGGACCCGGGAGACCCAGGACAGGGAGGCAGGACATCCTTAGAGGAAGAGGGTTGTGTGTCCTCGGTTATCAGTCCTGTTGTCATTAGGGAGGGACGGGGCAGGCTAGATTTTATCTATAATTCCCATTATCTATCTGAAGATCCTCTCTCTCTCCAGTGTTGACTTTTCCATAATTGATATGCATCCGAAATCAATGATCTCCGTCAACAATGCAGCCTCATCTTGAATTCCAGAGAGGAATGTTCGGTTTGTTCCTTGCGCTATATATTCTCTAATCACACTTAGACTATCCTGTTTAGTTCTCCATTTGGTGGGAACAGGGATCAGTGGCAAAAGTTGAATCCAGTGTTAGTTTCAGGGAAACCGAGGGCTGTAACATGACCTCTTCTTTCATATCCTGCGTGACTTCCTTCGTCCCTCTGAAATGCTGCAACTCCCCAAATTCCCTGGAGATACACTGTAATCTGCACGAGGGGTCCAGATTTGACCTATGAAATATGGGACCTCCCCGGTGTGGAAGCACCCGCACCCCTGAAGCAGCAAACACATGCGTGTGGTTGAAGTAGGCAATGCCGGGTCATAGGTAAAACCACATTCCAGTTACTACAGAACTGCCCGGTGTTCAGTGCTGGTCTCCCTTTCTCTCCAAACATTGACATGTCTCTGTTTTCTGATCAGAAATTTCAAAGTGTTTTAACCTGATGCCTTCATCACTTTTTCTGCAGAAGTTTTGGAGAATTTATTTGATTCATCATTAGGTTCGAGAGGGTTTAAGTGTGATTCTCCAGGTTAGGTTCAGATGTCTCTGAGACTCGGAATGAGATGGGAGGAAGGGGAGGAGAAAGGTGTAGGGGTGAGGGGAACCTTGCTCTTTCCCCTGAAAGTTCGCTGAAAGATCAACTCACAATTAAGGCAGATTAATAACAGGAAAGTTTTGACCATGAACATGAGAAGAATCACAGAGTGAGTACCCAACATCCCAGTGAAATTCAGGGGAGGAGGAGATGAGGGATACAGGTAATTCTGTTTAGGGGCAACAAATGGTGCTAGGGAGGATAAATGGATTGGGGAAACAGCTTGACTTGTAAATGATTCTCTTTGCAAATTAAATTAACCTGAGAGACAGGTATTGTGTTTAAATGATTTGGTCCAGGTCTGGTTGCATCCTTGATCTTCTTTCCTGCAATGTAGTGAGACAACAGGGAGAGAAGCACAAGTCCATTGCCCCTTTGGTCTTCTGATCTGGCAGTCCAGTTTATGCAGATAGAGGAAAAGCCCCTCCCAGTGCTTTTTGGTCTTGGATGGTCTTTAATTCAATACCAAGGAATCATAATATGTGGTGAAATTTCCTGAGCTCCTTCGAAAAGAAGGCCTCTTTCCCAGGGACAAATGTCTCCAAGACAGGGCTCTGTGCAGCCCAGCTCAAGTGGTAAGACACTGTGCCTCTAGCCAACCACAGAGCGTGCAACTGCGTTTAGTTGCTGCATGTCACCTGCAAGCTCTCAGTCCTCTCTGTGCCTCCCCCAAGGTGGTTATGACAAATGAGTCAACATTGTAAGAGCCAGCACAGATTAAGCACCTTACAAATGTTTGTTAAATGAATAAAACAGAAATGTCTTTTTCCAAAATCACCTGAACATAAACTCAACCTGTCGTGAATTCTTCTATAAAGAAAGAAAAAAAATCTAATGGAAAGGTCCACTCCCCATTTTTTTTCACATTTAAATTTTTCTGTGTCAGTCATTGACACTCAACTACCGCCAACTGTGTACAGTACCATTGAGTCCTTAAGAAATCAAGGCGAGTCCTACAAGGAAGAATGTTCATATAAACACCACGGTCTCTGTCCAAAAACACCTTGTGGTTACTGGTGCTCAGAGGTACTTGTGCTCCCACTAATCTTGGTCAAGGATGGAAAGATGTGTGAGAATATTGTGTTGACTTAAAGCAAACACTACATATAATATATGTGCTCCAGTCTTTTGCAATAATTTCCTTTCTTCCATCTTCCTGATGATTGGAATTCCTTGACAGAAGGGATACAAGAAAAACATTGCCCCAATGGTGGGCAAAATACAAAGTGTTGCATGTCTTCAGAACTTTCAAGCTGTAATCAATGCTGCAGACTTCTAAATTAGAAAAATAAAATGGAGAATTTATAAAAATCAAAAATCAAAATTGAATAAAATTTTCTGTTTCAAGCTTTCAGAAAGGAAGGCACATCTGTACTCTAGTAGGAGGTGCACTGAAATGGGAATTTTTTTTTTTTACTATTGAGATGACTCATTATTTTATACTCTCACCATCAGTTGATCTATAAAAAGATAGTTTGAATAAAAGACTCTTCATCTTATTTCAAAAGACATACAAAAGGAATGAATATCTTTACAAATAGTCTAACATTTATAGCATGATCTAAGAGGAAAACTAGGAAAATTAAAGGCACATTAAAATTTGCATTAAGGAGTCTAAATGGAGAAATAATCTAAACATCATGAAATATGCAACTAGCTCATGAATAATTGTGAGTTTATGTAATTATTACTCCCCTTGTTTAACTATTTTTCTGTGATTTGATGAGAAATTGGCTCTGAAATATAAAAATGATTCTTTAAAATTTCAAAGATGTGTTGTTTTGTTGTCTAATTGTAGTTGTAATATTTCTTTATTTTATAACGTTTAGCAAACTCAGAAAGGCATGATGATATTTTTCTTCTCTAATATTTCTTAACTTTTGTCTATGAAACAAACTTTAACAGGTCATTGAAAATTTGCTTTTTTTTTCCTTCAGCAAACATAGGAGGTACATTACACGAGTTTGCAAGATTCTGGGTAGAGAGGGAACTTGCTGCTTCCATTACTTGGCTGCCACATGCCCTGGGTAAGTTCCTATTACTCTGCATCCACCACAAGGCGCAGAGCTCTGAGTCTGTGATCTTCTAAGCACTTTACAAATGCTGACCTGCACAATCTCCCACACAATCCTGCGAAGTAAACATTACCATTACCTTTATAGGACTTTGAGTCTACAAATAAAGAAACAGAGGTGCAGAGAGAATAAGTAACTTCCCTAAGGTTACATGTCCTTGAGCCTGGGAATCAAACCCAGAGAAAATGCCTTGTAGCCATCATACCATGATATTTTTAAAAAGCTGTAATTTATATGCTGGACAATTTCAGGAGAGGAATGGATTTTAAAAATTTGTTTGTTGTTCTCCTAGTTGAATAGTTCAAATATGCTCATTCCGCAGGGAAAACACAGCAAAATGGTTATATGTCTCCATAGTTTTGTTTTGCTAACACATAAGTCTCTTATGTGGTATCGATATAGCTTGTCACTTTTTATTAAAGTGTCCGATACTGAAAAATAATATATAACTTTACCATGGAGAAACCATCCCTCTACCAAATAATGAAGAGTAACATCATCAGTGTGACGTCATGTGGATATCGGGTACCCCTCAGGTTTGCTGTCATAAGAAGGGCATAAGAAGAATACTTCTTTGGTTTTCTTTCCAAAAGTTTATAGTCCAACCTAATTATGAGAAAAGCATTCTTCGAACCCAACTTGAAGAGTAGTAACTAGCTGAGCAGTGCTCTTCTGAACTATGAAGGTGATGAAAAATAAGGAAAGACTAAATAACTGTCAGACTCCGGAGGAAATTATGAAGACATGAAAGCTAGCTGCAATGTAATACTTTGGATTGCATCCTGAAACAGAGAACCTTAAGGGAAAAACTGGTGAAATCCAGTTTAGTTTGAAGTATAGTTAAAAGAAATGTACCAGTGTTGGTTTCCCAGCTTTAACAAATATGCCATGGTAATGTCAAATGTTCACTATAGGGGACTGGGTGAATTTATTGTTGTAAATATAAAATTATCACAAAATGAAATTTTATTTTTTTAAAAGGTTCTCTTTCTCAATTAACTTAGAATACCACCAGAATGACAGGAATGCACATTCATGCTTTACCGGCTAGCTTTCTAGAAAGGAAATTGAATTTTTGTTGAGTACATATTTTTTCAACATGAAAATCCGAAATATCTACTTCCTCATGTTGGACACTTCATCCTATCTCATAGGATTAAATAGTTTTCCTTCAGCATTCATCATGCTGTCCAGATCTCTCATCTAGTTCCTGTAACTGAGGAAAAACGGAGAGTGTTGCTGTAATGGTCTCCAGACCCAACCCAAAACTCACGTCATGAGAGAGCTGGAGAGAGCAGAGCTCCAGTTAGCCACTGGAGCTGCCAAAAGAAGGAAGCAAGTGAAGCCTGCCAAGGAGCAGCCAACGTTTGTAGCTGATGTAGAATTCGACTCTTGAGAATGACTTCATCAAAATGCTTGTTTTTGTAAATGAAGCAAAAAGGAAACTTTATTTTTGCAGTTATTTTTCTCCTTAACCTGCCACTTCAATCCCTGAGATCTCTATGAAGCAAAACGTAAAATGTAGAAGCAATGGAAGGCTGTAGCCTGGAACAATAAACACATTCATTCTCTTGTTTGAACAAGTGTTTCTTCAAGTCAATTAATTTTCAAGCATTGAATACCAGATATCCATGCATTCTTTAAGCCTATGTGAATAATGATCCTTAAAAAAATGGAAGAATTTTTAAGAACGGAAGCTTTGTTGGTTGAATCCCACTTGCCTCGTCATCGTTACATAACCTTTCAGAACAGACAGTGAAATCCTGGGTGCTCACATTTTTGAGGCCACTGTTGTCTTTGCTGCAGCAACCAGCTGCCTGCAGGTGTGACCGGCAGCTCCTTGCCTTAGCTGCATCAGGTGTCTGTCCCTTTCCGGCCCAGTGTTTCTCTGTTGCTGCTGAAAGAGCTCAGGAAATTTCACACCAAAATATAACTCCTTGGTATAAAGAATATTTGAATTGAAGGCCCTTCAAGAATCAACAGGGATTGGTAGGGGCTTTCCCTGGGTCTGCATAAACTGGGCTGACTCATCAAAAGAACAATGGACTTCCTTTCCCCTCCTTGTTATGTCAATATACCACAGGGAAAACAATCAAGAATGCAAGCAGACCTGGCCCAAATCATTTTTAATATAATACCTGTCTCTCAGGTTAATTTAATTTGCAGAGAGAATCAATCATGTACAACTCGATCTGCTTCCCCCATCCATTCATCCTCCTTAGCAACCATTTATTGCCCCTAAACAGAATTACCTATATTCCTCATCTCCCCCTCCCCTTGAAAGGAGTGTATGAAAATATCTGGATCCCATCAGGGTATGGGGTAATCACCCTGTGATTCTTCCCATGCCCATGGTAAATAAACCTTTTCCTCTCATTAATCTGCTTTAAGTGTAGTTGGTCTTCCAGCGAACTTTCGGGGGAAAGGGAAAGTTTCCCCTCAGCCCCACGCTGCCATGGAACATTCCTTTCCCGTGAGGAACAGGAACTAATGATAATTCTTCTGTCCTATGCATTGGGAACGTTCCCCCAAATAAGAGCCATAACTCAGGCTCTGTTTTACTGGGGCAGCCTGGACTGAGGCGGCTCCACCCTGAGAAGCAACCATGCTGACCAGCAGGCAAGAACAGGCAGTGTAGCTCTGCTCTACCCAGCTTGCCTTAAGAACTTGTCCCCTCACACTGTCTATAACTATTTCTCTAAAGGCATCTCTTTGGTGTAATGACTCTGGCTCTTAAGGGAGAAGAACAAAGAGGTGCGAACATGGCTCTAAATTCCAGGATTCACCACCCCAACAGTCCAAGGGCATAGTATGTGCCGGAGTCAGAGTGAGCCTCTAGATTCAGTCTTTCCAGAGACCCCTTCTATGGTTTTGTAACAGAGGGAATGTGCTGGAAAACTTCCCCACTCTTTTGGGAACTGCAGCCTGGCCTGCATCCCTGAGACAGGTTAAGTCTTTTATTAAAACTCCCACATGGTGCCAGCCCCCCCCACCCCCGTGGGAGGCTGCCAGAGTTCATGGGCTCTGTTTTTGGCAGAGATGGGAGCAGTAGAATAGCTAGCCACAGCAATTGCCTGAAGCCCAGAACCCTCCTTTTAAAAGCTTTATATTTTTGCCTATGTTCCGGAAATTTGAGATTTTGAAATGAGAACATCTACCACATTTCCTCCTTTGTCAGCAAAGTAAACTTCCTCCTCCTCACACTGCTTGTCCTCATTCTTCTTATTCAGCCTTGTAGGCTTTCCCTAACACTTTCCTTTTTTTATTTCTTTGATAAGAGGCCCTAGATTACCACCTGCTGTCTTCCATGGCGTTCAGGTGGAATGACACATCCTTCAATTCCTTCCTGCCACCCACTAAAACCAGCAAGAATGACACTGCCTATTGATTCAGAGGTGGGCAATTGACTGAAGCCTTCACTAATCAAAAACAGTCTCTAGAATTTGTGCTGGAACAGTTGAAAAAGAGGTTCTTAATTATCCCTAGTGTTGCTAAACTCGTAAAATGGAGCCTAGAGCTCTGCCAATACTGTTGGACAACCTGCTTGAGAATGAACTGGTCCAGAAGAAAGCACAGGTAAGGCAGGAATGAGGACAAATTTCTAACCACATTGTTTGGACACTCAGGTTCTACAGCTGACTCTAATATACATGCACACGCACACACATATGTACATATATGTATGCTTCTCTGCATTTCGAACAGATTTTACTTATTTCTTTTTGTTTTCTGAAGATGGTTTAAATTAATTTTCTCTTGCCAGTGAAATAGTTTTGCCTAACACCATCCACCGTCCTCACTTTTACTGGAGATAACTCTCAACATAAATTGCTTTCTTTACTTTATTGGTCAGGCATCTATCCATTCATCAATTCACCATTTATCTACCACTTACAATCCAGGGACTAAATTATGTCCCAAATTGGGTTACACATGAAGAAAAGATAGTCTCTGCCACTGCTGAATTCACAGTCTGTGGAGTAGGACAGAAGGATACGGAGGTGTCTGGAGGCCCAAGACACTCAGCAATGTACAGATCTTGACAGCCACTCAGAGGAGTAGGCCCCTGGTCCCCTTTCTTGGAAGGGTGGGAGCTGTCAGAGAAAAATTTTTAGAGGAGGGTGCTACCTAAGGTGAGTGTGTAGGGGACCCATTCCAGAAAAAGAGGACCAAATGAGCAAAGGCATGGAAGGTGGAAATGGTACTGAGTGACCTGAGTACAAAAATAAGAAATTCATATTTTTTAACCTGGAATTTAATATTTAGGGAGGGAGTGCAGAGAGATTGAACAGAAGGACAGGTATGGCCAAGTCACTGAAGGCTTCCACTTGTCACTCATGGACCATTTCAAATGTCACCTCCATCAAAGGCCCATAATTCCTTCCAAGGGGTTATCTTGGCCCTTGGATAGAGATCACATCATGGGGGAAATTGGTTTTCTCACTCCCATGCTGGATCATATACTCTGAAGAGAAAGCTATCACATCTCATTTCTACTTGTATTCATCAGTCTCCAATAAGAGTTTGGTACATGCTAAGCACTCAACACCTGTTTGTTGAAACGATGCGTGAACGAATAGTACCATGCCACTGTTTCATATCCAAATTGTCCTAGGTTCAGAATATCAGAAACTGCCCTTGACAGCTTACAGCAATTCCTTACTTTCTTTTGCCTGTATTGACCACTCAGTACCTGAATTAAACCTCTTAGTGTACACAGTGAACCTAGGTGAGACATGTTGGCCAGAACCAGAGGTGAATTCTAGAGTAAGAGCTGGGCAGAGTCAGAGAACTGAGTCTGAACCAAAGGCCTGAGAGAGCTCTGAGTCCAAGCTCTGCCAACAAGTCCAAAGATCACAGATAGGAGCTGGAAATGCACTGAAGCCTGAGGGGCTGAGCCGCCCAGGTGTGGAACAGAATGGGAGCACTGTCAGGAATAAATCAAGGGAGGTCACAGCTGATTGTCGCAGACAAAGCAGGAGTAATTGTATTCAGCGAATGGATCATCTGCCTATGGCAGCTGGGCAGATCAGCTAATTAAAGGAACAACAAGGTCCAGGCAGAAAGTGAGTGGATGATAGCTATTCTTCCCACACATTTTTTAATTCATCTGTGTATATAAGGCACAGCAATAGGCTTAGTAGAAGACATGAAGTTGGATAAAGTCAAACTTGTAATGTAAAATTTTTCATTTTGCCTGTCTACTTTCATTTACAATGCTAGATCATTTATTTTTCTGTTCCCAGCATGATAATCTGATGATGTGATGAGTCTACCAATACTTGAAATCATTCAGGGAACACTGAGAATCATTAAATAGTTTAGCTTTTGTCAAGTTCTTTGGGCACATGGGTGATTATTGGGTTTTAAAATGATTTTATAAATTGCTTACATCTCCATTTTCTTAAGACTGTTTCCTGAGGTATCTGGACATGGTACTCACTAAATAAATGACATTACATTTATATAATGTAAAAGAAAGGAATACCAAATTGCAAAAGAATAAGGAAATAATAAAATTTCTCTTGGAAATAATTATATTACAAATTTGTTTTGGAAATGAAAACACCATTATGACTTTGGGTTTATGGATACAAAATCGAAGTTGAAAGAGGGATAGAAACCACAAACAAAAATAGCATGCATAGCATAAAGAGACAGATTTCAATTACATTATGAATTAAATTATGAATCATAATAGGAAACTTAATATTAAAGTATGCCATCAATAGTATTTTTAAATGCTCATTAGCCTTCAATTTTTTGGTCAGAAATATTTTTGTTTTTATATTTTCCTCCTTGATTCTGTCCATATATTCAGGTAATCTTTGAAATAATAAATTCTGAACAATACTGATTTCAAAGATGTGGGGCTACTGGCTACTGGTGTGACTGAACTAGTTCATCGATTGACATTTCTGAAGTAGTTGGGGACACTAAAGAAATATAAGATCTAGTGAGATATGGCGGAAGTGGAGAAACAAGGACTTGGTAGTGTGTAATTTACATGTATATGTTACACACTGAATGGGATTCTCTACAGTTAAGTAATGTTTAATGAGCACATATTATGATAGGAAGAAATGGAAAAATTGATGAGGGGAACTTTTAACTAATTCACTAATAGTTACAGATGAGACTATGAAAGGCATCAGTGTGTTATGTCTATGAAAACATTGGCGAGATCTCTGAGCCTAGTGGTGTCAGGAGTTGGGAAAACCATGTTCTTACCGTCCAGTCAACTTTCTGTTGGCTACTTGCCTTGTCCTCAGCCCCACATGCGTCGTGGCATCTCAGCACTAACTGCACTATTATTCCTCTCCATACAGTTAATAGATGACAGACATTTATTCAGTACCTACTCTGTCAAGCATTTCTCCAAAATCTCATATGAAGAGATGGAATAGACTTGACCTTTCTTCCCTATGTAATTCCCTATGTAAAGTAGAATAAAAGACAGATGAATAAATAATCACAGTGTAGTGTAACAGTTATTCTGATAGAGGTATGTATAAAATAATTTATTTCCTATTTCGAGATTGTCGTCCCTAGCATTACTGGGAAAGGAAGATTGACTCTAACACAGCTGCTAAGTGGGAGCTGATTGTTCCAGCTCTGCCTGCTGACTGCTCTGTTTGCAAGTTGCATTGGCTCTCACGATAGAGGCTGGATAATGGCGTAATCCCCAAGTTGTGTCTGCTTCAGTGAAGAAATAAATATTTGACACGTTTACATTCCAAGTTTATCTTTTTCCTTTTTTCTTTATTCAAAAGACAGTTAAGACAAGCTCCCAATCACCAGATGTTCTGTATATTTTATAATCTTAGAGTTGTGGTACTATAAATAAATATTGTGGTTTTGTTATTTGATTTTTTTTTTTTTAGTCGTTATCATGAGTGGAAAATTCCACTTGCGTCTGTCATGTCAAACTTTTTCTTAGCTAGCTGTCTGCGCCCAAGCTTCGGGTTGTAGTTCTGTGCAGTGTATCTACTACTATCATCGAGGCCACAATAATTGAAATGTCCAAGAGACTTCCAGGTTACCCAACCTGAAGCTGTCCTCTGCTTTCTAAATCCCTCACTTTCTCAAGACAGATTCAAAGTCCTGTCTTCTCTGACAAGACTTACTCTGGCAAAGCTGTTTAAAGCATTCCTTCCACCCGTGACGTTTGAACATGTTATGTACTTATAATAACTACTTCATGAGCCTGACTTTAATTATTCCTTGACTTTGTTTTTCTCTCCCTCAAGTCAACTATAAACTCCTTAAAATCAGTAGTGATGTCTTATATTTCTCATGTAACCACCCATAAATTCTGGCTCAGTATTGAGCAGTCTATGAACATTTGGTGGTGGATAATGATAACTTTTTCTTTTACATTTCTTTTTGCCTTACAAGGAGGTCTTAAAGTTTAGGAGGAAAGAATGGGACTGTTTGCAGTCATTACCTTCTCTATT
Organism: Propithecus coquereli; assembly: GCF_000956105.1. Classification (NCBI taxonomy): domain Eukaryota; kingdom Metazoa; phylum Chordata; class Mammalia; order Primates; family Indriidae; genus Propithecus; species Propithecus coquereli. The sequence goes on from NW_012152396.1 coordinate 4,378,652, forward strand.
TCTTTTTGTTTTTGAACTGCCCTATTTTGAATTGGCTTTGCCCTATGTTGAAAATTGTTTCTTGGTTAATATTAGAGAAAGTTCACGTGATATTTCAGTCTTTGGAGCAAGAACCGTTCAAAGGAATGTTCAGAACCCAGAAGGACATTTGATACTAAAAGAAAGAAAATTATATAGCTAGAGTATTGACCGAATTGCATATTTTCTGTGACTTAGATATTGTTGGAGATAAATAACAAGGGGCATTCTGATTAAGTTAGATTGTATGAGAATGCCATCCTAAATTGAACTTTACCAACAAATCAGAAAAGTCTTTAATTATGTGAGTTAGTGTAAAGCTTAGGCCTTTTCAAATATTTTTCATTCTTTCTTTCTTTCTATCTTTTTTTTTTAGACAGAGTCTTGCTCTGACTCCCGGGCTGTAGAGCAGTAGCGTAATCACAGCTCACTGGAGCCTCAAAGTCCTGGGCTAAAGCCAACCTCCTGCCTTAGCCTCCTAAGTAGCTGGGACTCCAGGTGCAAACCACCACAACTGGCTATTCTTATATTTTTTGTAGAGATAGGATCTTGCTATGTTGCACAGGCTATTCTCGAACTCCTGGCCTCAAATGATCCTCCAACCTTGGCCTCCCAAAGTGCTGGGATTTCAGGTGCGAGCTGCTGTGCCTGGCCCAGATATTTTCCTAAGTGTCTATTTTCCATCATACCTACCACTTTTTATATTACCTTTAAGAAATGCTATACAATTGCAGTAATTAAAGATGCAGATACATCATTATCAGGTTAATCATATCTAGGATATCAACATAAGGAGGACAATAAGTGTCTAAGTGGAGGATAGAGTTACATGCTTATGTGAAAAAGAAAAAGAGAAAGCCAGTAACTCTTGGGTTCCCTTTGCAATGCCAACACAGTCTGTCTGTCTCTTTTTGCATTGGCTTAGCAGTCCAATGAAGAAGCAGCAGCATTCGGGGAAGAGCTTTGTTTCAAAGTTGTTTCACCTTTATTGTAAAATGTCAGGAATGTTTTTTCCCTTTTGCCCAGGATCACATTTTCCCTGCTG
>NW_012152396.1:4390324-4391993 GCF_000956105.1 Propithecus coquereli
TGTCAAAATATATCTGTTATCTCAGATTACACGTAAGAATGTTTGTCTTGTCCTTGTGTATTTAGCCAGCACAAATAAATCACATTTTTTGTCGTATCTTTCCACAACGGTCAGGAACGACCAGTGTTGAAAGTTTAATTCAATGTTTAATTTAGAACAAAGTGTCATAATCCTAGTTAACTTCCTTCCTCTGTGAAATTCTGGAACTTCCAAAGCTTGAGTAAATCCATGAGCACCACATTTTTGGTGTATGAAATTGCTGATTCATCCAGGAAGTAAGTGGTCCCTCTGGAGTTGCTGGGAGTGTGGGGAGCGAGTGCTGCATTGGGCTCATAGCGTCTATAGTTTCCATCTGTCCAAGCACCAAAAGGGTCATAAACATCAAGAGGCGATGAATAGCACCCTTTGCTCATCTAAGCAGCAAAAATATGTGTTCCTCTGAGATACATTAAGTGCTAGATCACAAATCTCATCCCACTTCCTTGTTTTATGGACACAAATCTCATTTCACTTCCACGTTACATAGATTTTCTTGCCTCCAGTGATCTGATTTCTCCTCTAGACAAACAACTGGAGGTATATTTTGCCTTTACTGATTTCTCATAAGATACTTCAATTGTCAACGCTAGTCTTTGTCATTCAGAAGCTTATTTTTCACCCTGAATTTTAATGTCCTTTTTCAGTTACAAGTAGGTGTCAGATGATGTAGGTGTGGTGCTGGATGCAAATCTGTGAGGGACGTGGGGATGTTCTGCAGGAAGGTGTGCAGAGGGCCAGCAAGTGGAGGGATGGGACGCTCCAGAGGTGCTGGAGAGGCATAGAGTAGTACAGGCTGACCTCAGAGACTGCAGGTTCAATTCCAGACCAATAAAGTAAACATCACAGTAAAGCCCGTCACACGAATTTTTTATATAAGTGTATATAAGACTTATGTTTATACCATCTGTAGTTTCTTCAGTGTGTAATGGAATTATGTCTGAAAAAACAAGGCACATATCTTAATTAAAAATACTTTATTGCCAAAAAAATGCTAATGATCATCTGAGCCTTCAGTGAATCTTTTTGCTGGTGGAGGGTCTTGCCTCAATGTCAAAGGCTACTGAGTGATCAGGGTGGGGGTTATTGAAGTTTGGGGTGGCTGTGGCAATTTCTTAAAATAACAGTGAAGTTTGGCCCATCAATTGACTCTTGTTTTCACAAATGATTTCTCTGTAGCATGCAATCCTGTTTGATAGCATTTTACTCACAGTAGAACTTATTTCAAATTGAAGTCAATCCTCTCAAACCCTACTGCTGCCTTATCAACTAAGTTCTTATAATATTCTAAACCTTTTGTTATCATTTCAACAATATTCACAGCATCTTCACCAGAAGCAGATTCCATTTCAAGAAATCATTTTCTTTGCTCATCCATAAGAGGTACTCCTCATCCATTCAAGTTATATCATGAGATTCCAGCAATTCAGTCCCATCTTCTAATTCTAGTTCTCTTACCACTTCCACTGACGTTACTACCTAAAGTTACTTCCTCCATTGAAGTCTTAAACCCTTCAAAGTCATCCATAAGTGTCCAAATCAACTTCTTCCCAACTCCTGTTAATGTTGACATTTTGAGCTCCTCCCATGAATTATGAATGTCCTTAATGGTATCTAGAATGGTGAATCCTTT
>NW_012152396.1:4392043-4394234 GCF_000956105.1 Propithecus coquereli
AGCACCCAGATTCCCAGCTCCCAGCCTGGCCCAGAACCAGCAGAGAGGGACTACCAGACTGGCTGTGGAATGTGGCTGAAATGCTCCAGCAGAGGAGGTGTGGTTGTGTCAGGGACTTGCCTCTTGGGTGGGTAGGTTCCTCACAGAAGAGACAGGCAGCTTGCAGCTCCGGGAGAGGACTGTTAGCTCTGCCCTCCCTCAGAGGAGGCAGTAACTTTTGTCCTTGGAGCACACAAAAGCACTCACAGCTTCTTTTTAGAGGGAAAGGAGGGAGCCCCAAACATGGAAGCCTGACTGTGATAGGTGCTCTGTCAGAGGTGGGGCAGCTGCTCCCAAGTGCCCTGGCTTAATCGTCCCCTGATCCCTGTTTGAAGGTGATATAATCTTATATTTGAAAAAAACCTAAAGACTCCACCAAAAAATTATTCAAACAGATAAACAAATTTAATAAAGTTGTAATATATAAAATCAACATGCAAAAATCAGTAGCCAACAGTGAACAAACTGAAAAAGAAATCAAGAAACTAATCCATTTACAATGGCAACAAACAAAATAAAATAGCTAGGAATAAATAAAGAAGTGAAAGATCTCTACAATGAAAGCTATAAAATATTGATCAAAGAAATTGAAGAGCACACAAAAAAATGGAAAGATATTTCATATTCATAGATTGGAAAAATCTGTAGTGTTAAAATGTCCATACTATCCAAAGCAACCTACAGATTTAATGTAATTCCTTTCAAAATACCAATGATATTCTTCACAGAAATAGAAAAAATAATTTTAAAATTAATGTGGAATCACAAAAGATTCTGAATATCTGAAATATCCTGAGCAAAAAGAACAAAGCTGGAGGCATGGAGGCATTACATTACCCATCTTATATCACAAAGCTATAGTAACTAAAACAACATGGTACTGGCATACAATAAGACACATAGACAAATAGAAAAGAACAGAGAACCCAGAAATAAATCCACACATTTACAGTCAACTCATTTTTCACAAAGGTGCTAAGAACATACATTGGGGAAACAACAATCTGTTCGATAAATGGTGCTGGGAAAGCTGGATGTCCATATGCAGAAGAATGAAGCTATACTCCTATCTCTTACCATATATAAAAGTTAAATAAAAATGAATTAAAAACTTAAATCTAATACCTATGAAACTATGAAACTACTAGAAGAAAACATTGGGGAAACATTTCAGAAAAAATATTTGCAAACTATCCATCTGACAAGGAATTAATAACCAGAATAAATAAGGAGCTCAAACAATTCAGCAGCAAAAATACAAATAATTTGATTTTAAAAATAGGCAAAATATCTGAAAAAGCATTTTTCAAAAGAAGATATACAAATAGCCAACAGGTATATGAAAAAATGCTCAATACTACTAATCATGATAGAAATGCAAATCAAAACCACAATGAGGTATCATCTCACCCGAGTTAAAATGTCTTATATCTAAAAGACAGGCAATAACAAATGCTGGTGAGGATGTGAAGAAAGGCAAACCCTCAGACACTGTTGGTGGGAATGTTAACTAGTGCAGTCACTATAGAGAACAGTATGGAGGTTCCTGAAAAAACTAAAATTAGATCTACCATATGATCCAGCAATTTCACTACTGGGTATATATCTGAAAAAAAGGAAATCAATATATCAAAGATATTTCTGTTCTCTTGTATTTACTGCAGCACTATTCACAATAGCCAAAATATGGAATCAATGTAAATGCCCATCAATGAATGAATGGATAAAGAAAATGTGGTATACATACACAATGGAACATTATTCAGCCATAAAAAAGAACAAAATCCTGTCATATGCAACAACATGGATCGAACCGAAAGACAATATGTTAAGTGAAATAAGCCAGTCACAGAAAGACAAATATCACATTCTCACTATTATGTGGGAGGTTAAAAAAAAAAAAAAAGAACTCAGAGATAGAGAACAGAATGATGGTTATCAGAGGTCGAGAAGGGTAGGGGGAGAGGAGATAAGAGTGAATGTTTAATGGGTACAAAAATATGATTAGATAGAAGAAATAAGATCTTGTGTTCAGTAGCAAAATAGGGCAACTGTAGTTAACAATAATTTATTTTATATTTCAAAATAAATAAAAGAGTGGAATTGGAATTTTCCTAACACAAAGAAATAATAAATGCTTAGGGTAGACTCC
>NW_012152396.1:4395654-4398604 GCF_000956105.1 Propithecus coquereli
GAAAAAGAGAAAGCCAGTAACTCTTGGGTTCCCTTTGCAATGCCAACACAGTCTGTCTGTCTCTTTTTGCATTGGCTTAGCAGTCCAATGAAGAAGCAGCAGCATTCGGGGAAGAGCTTTGTTTCAAAGTTGTTTCACCTTTATTGTAAAATGTCAGGAATGTTTTTTCCCTTTTGCCCAGGATCACATTTTCCCTGCTGTCCATTTCAGATTAAATCTGCCAAAGAAAGGAATAAATCAATGAACTTTGAGTGAATCTATACTGAGTTAGATTCCAAACAGCCATAGCTGGGCTTTCCCTTGCTACCTTCTGGGGAAATGGGATAACTATAATAGTTATCGTTTGTCTGGCTGTGAAAACCTCAAAAAGTTTTTGTTGACAACAAGAGATGATTCATAGAAAAAGAAGATGAGGATTAAAGTTTTAAATATTTTCAAAAACCGTGGGCTTTTTAGAAACAGAAAGTATTCATTGCTTTTTTTAAAAAATTGGGCCGCCGTAAACAAAAAAAAATTTTTTTAAAGGGAACCAATTTAAAAAAATTTGAAAAAACAAATGGGAGGCAACGAAAAAGGCCCTTTGGAAAGTAAAACTCCAAAAACGGGCCTAAAAAAGGCCAATTAACAAAACGTAACCTTAAAACCCTTCTTTGGCAAAAAAATTAACCAAGGAAAAAACCCCAAAAAAATTCAATCCCAATTAAAAAAAAAGAATGCCGCCTTAAAAAGAACAAATGGGAAGGAATTGCAAGGGGGGGAGTGATAAAACTCCCAAAAAAGCAAAAACAACCGGTTTGTCTCTCGTCACTGCTTGAAAAAATAGCAAAGACCTAAAATTTGACAAGTATCTAAGGCAATGTTCATGAACTTAAAGGACAAACGCATAGGCACACACCACCACTACCATCACCACCAACACCAGTAAAACAAACAAAGATCTAAAGAGAAAAATAAGAATAGAAACTGTATTATAGTTGGGTTTTGGGCACCAATTTTTTTCATTAAATCTGATTATGAATTTTCAGCAAATAACTACTTTCATGCACACTTAAAATATTATTTTCCCAAGAATTGGGAATTAGGAAATTGCTCCCACTGACATAAAAGGTGTTGCAACTCCAAGGTGAAAGTCACAAAATCTTAGAAATTCTGGCTAATGCTGGGCAATGAATTCCTTACTAACCAATTAGGATTTTAAAGCATGACTTATTCCATGAAGAGTAAATTGACCAAAATGCTTTAACAAAATGTTTTGCTTTGAATCACTTCAGTTTTCAAAAAATTCAGTATCAGTAAATCAGACTGGAAGTCATATTCTTTGAAACAGAATGTCCCATAGAAACAGTTTTTATTAGTTCCCTAATTTAAACTTGAGACCTGACCGATCAATGCTGTGAGCAGGGATTATGTCATAGAAAGAAGAAATTGTAGTAGTGGCTAATGTATTAGAAATAATCCTCAAGTTGGTATCTGTTTACGTGGCTATGCACAAGATAGCCCTTTTTAATAAATGAAGTCATGAAATATTTACATCGAGGTATATCCAGTCAGCTTTCTGTGATGGTTTAAAAATAAAATCATTACTTAAATTGAGACAATAATTAGGAAAAAAATGTCTTCAGCCATGAATACTTACCTTATCTGAATTTCAGCCATTCTTGTGCCACAAATTTTCTGTATGATCTTAAACAATTTATCATTTCTTTAAATGAAAGTACCAATACCAGCTTTCTTCCCCATAAAACGTTTGAGAGGGAAAAACTGGATGGCTGTGAAAACTTTTAAAAATATATTTTTTCAGTTTAAATTGAGGTAACATTTATAGAATGAAATGCACACATTTTATGTTACAGTTCAACATGTTTTGAAAAATACAAGCAATTAACCAAGACACAGAACATTTTCATCATTCCAGAAAATCCATGCTGTTCTCCATTCCTTCTCCTTTCTCCAGAGGGAACAACTATTCTGAATTTTTGTATTGCCTATTCTTGAACTTCATATAACCAAGTATGTTTTCTTTTAAAGATTCTATCTCTTTAGCGAATTTTTCATTCCTGTCCTGAGTTACTTTTCTGATTTCTTTCTTTGGTTTTCAACTTTCTCATCAAGCTTATTTCCCATTGAGCTTATTTGTGATCTATATTTTGATTTCCATATTTGACATTTCCAAAATTTCTTTTTGTTTGGAGTCCGTTGCTGGAGAGTTACCGCGATCCTTCGCGGGTGTTGAAGGAGCTTGCTTTTTCATACTGCCAGAGTTCTTAACGCTGGTTCCTTCTCATCTGGAACCTCTTCCCTCAGACCAAACAGCTTTGCCATTCATCTGTTCTTCTCTGCTAGGAACTCTGCCTGTCGGTGTAGAGAGGGAGAGATATGCTGCCTTTTGGCTCGTGCATGTAAGTACTCACTGTGGTGTTACTGGTGATTTGGGTCTGTTGGACTTCAGACCCCTGGGAGGATGTTCAGGTGCCAGTGGTAGCGGACTATGTTAGGGGATCCCCTGGATGGTGTGCTTGAGTCCTGGGGTGACCAGACTGAGACTGAGCTGGCAGACTTGCCCTTCAACCTCCCTGGATTCAGGTGCTGCTGTGATAGTGAGGGGTGGGTGCTCTCCTGCTCCAGAAGAATGCTCAGGGAGGAGAAGGGCAGAGGCACAGTGAGCCTGTGGCAGGCCCTTCCTGACAAGATTAGCAGAGATAGGCATCTGTGGGACTTACAAGCTGCTCACCCCTCCCTCTCTCGGCAATGACAACAGTCTCTGACCTTCAGGGGCACAAAAGCACCCAGATTCCCAGCTCCCAGCCTGGCCCAGAACCAGCAGAGAGGGACTACCAGACTGGCTGTGGAATGTGGCTGAAATGCTCCAGCAGAGGAGGTGTGGTTGTGTCAGGGACTTGCCTCTTGGGTGGGTAGGTTCCTCACAGAAGAGACAGGCAGCTTGCAGCTC
>NW_012152396.1:4410609-4411576 GCF_000956105.1 Propithecus coquereli
GCATACGCAGTGATGTTTGCACACATATAATGTATAGTGATCAGATCAGGGTATTAGCATATCCATCATATCAAACATTTATTAGTTTTTACATTCAATAGCCTCCTTCTAGCTGTTTGAAATGTATAAAATATTATTGTTAATTACAGTCATTGTACAGTGGTATAGAACACTAGAACTTATTCCTTCTATCTTGTCATAATTTAAATTATGTCTCTTTTAAGCAGCATAAATGTCTTATTAATATTATAGTCTGATAATCTTTGACTTTTAATAGGACTGCTTCTTCCATTTAAATTTACTATAATTTTTAATATAATGATATTTGTCTACCATCTTGCTATTCTGTTTGTCTTATCTTTTTAAAAATAAACTTTTTAATTTGGAATTTTAGATTTACAAAAAAATGTATGTAAATAATACAGAGAGTACTAAATTTTGACATCTTACCTAATTGCAGTACATTTCTCCAAACTAGAAAATCAACATTGATATATTGTTATTAATTAAACTCTAGCCCTTTCCCAGATTTCCCCAGTTTTACAGTTTTTTCTTTTCTCCATTCCCGGATCCAAGCAAGTATACCACATCGCATTTAGCCCTCATGTCTCCTTTGTCTCCTCTGATCTGTGACAGTTTCTTAGTTTGTCTTGTTTCTCCTGACCTTGATGGTTCTGAAGATTACTTGTTAGGCATTTTGTAGCCTGTCCCTCAATTTGGATTTGTAGGATGTCCTTCTCATGATTATTCTGGAGTTTGGGATTTTGTCAAAGAACATAAATGGAGCGGAGGTGCCCTTCCCATCACATTCTTTCAGAGGGTGCATAATATTCACATACCGTAACTGGTGATAATAATTTTGATCACTTGGTTAAAGTTGTGTCTGCCAAATTTCTCCAATATACCGCTTTTATTTTTCCTTTTTCATAGTTCTTTAAAATAAGTCACTAAGTCTAGCCCACACTAA
>NW_012152396.1:4411626-4413539 GCF_000956105.1 Propithecus coquereli
CTCTCTTTCTTCATAGAATTGAAGAAAATTAGGGCCTTACTCTGGATTAGGCTTTGGCTTAACAGAATGTTGTACCTGATTTGATCTTCTATCCAGACCACTGAAACTTTTTCCATATCAGCAATAAGATTGTTTTGCTTTCTTATGGAGCAGCACTTTTAATTTTCTCCTTTGCACTCACTTCTTGGCTAACTCTCTGATGCAAGAGGCTCAGCTTTCTGCCAGCCTTGGCTTTCCATATGCCTTTCTCACTAAGCTTAATCATTCCTAGCTTTTGATTTAAAATGAAAGACATGTGACTCTTTCTCTTATTTGATCAATTATAGACCATTGTAGGGTTACTAATTGGCCTAATGTCAATATTGTGTATCAGGCAATAGGGAGGTCCCAAGAGAGGAAGCGAGATGGGGAACAGCTGGAGAAGCAGTCAGAACACACATAACATGTATTGATTAAGTTCACCATCTTGTATGGGTGTCATTCCTGGAGCCACAGAACAATTAAATTAGCAGCATCATTAATTTTAATTGTTATGTTAATGTGGTTTGTTCCCCTAAGGTGCTAACTTTGGCTTCTATCAAAGCTTTCACAATAATTCAATGGTCAATCTCCTTTTGTTCTTCATTTTATAAGCAACTGAGATTTATTTATTACAGAAGTTTTAGGCATAAAGTTATGGATCATTCTACCAATATGACACTGCTACATAGAATGTTTTATTCCTTTGGCTACTATCATAAATTTTTCTATGCTCCATTTGCCCTGAGGATTTGCTGATGCCAATATTTTGAGTTAGATCTGGACATCATTACAGCAAAGTATTTTCCATTTTCTTAAGTTATAAGGAGAATAAAGTTCCGGACAGCCTCCTGTTAATACTAAAATCATCCACCTGGTCTGGTCTCTTGTATATTTGTCATTTCTGCCTGGTTTGAGCTCCTTCCCCCTTCTGATAGTAGAAGCCTGTTTTCCTTTGGAAACCTTCTCTGTCCTCCCACCGTGAGTAATTCAGGTAGGGTGACCCTACTCCCAAACCTCACGAGTGAGCTGACTACCCAAAGCAATACTGTCCAATCCTTCCTGTCTGGGTCCAACCCCCAGCCACCCCAGTAGGCTCAGGACCTAAGCCTGGCCAAGTCAGAAAAATTCTCTGAAGCCCATTTTGGCAGGAAATGGTGGCAAAAACAGGCCCTTGTTTCTTGTTTGGTTACGACTGTTAAAACAGAAGCTTGGAGCTTTGCCAATGCTTGAGAACAGCCTGCCTAAAATAAAGCCAGCACCGAGAAGAGCAGCCAGACCTGGAGTGGGACCGATTACGGAGGAGAACGATTGATGTCCAGGGTCCAGCCTTATCTCATGTACTCATCAGTCTTTCAGTTTCAGAAAGAAATGGAATACTTTCCATTTTCATTGTGACAATTTGAGTTTGTTTTTTCTTACTGACTCCAAATATTGAGTTATCTTTTTAACCAGAAGGGCATTTCCACTTGAATTATAATAAATTCCTTTCTTTCTCCATTTGTTTCAGCATTTTTATTGATCATTTTCTCTGCATTTGTAATGTAGAGATGAAATTATGGGCGGTGGCTTAAGACATGCTCTGCTACACTCTAACTCTCAATGCAATAGGAGAGATAAATGTATAAATAGAATTTAGAATAGCCTGGTAAATACCACGATAAACTATGCCTAAGCTATTAGGAGCAATGGGGACACCTAAAGCAAGTCTTATAAAGTAGATTTGTGAGAGGTTTTCATTACTATTTACTGTAAGGAGGGTGGGAAGGCCATGGTAATTTACAGGTTCAAGGTATGTACAGAAAATGAGGGATGGTGGATATTAAATTCAACAGACATTTATTAAGCACATACAACATACAAGGGACTATGATCAGTTTTGCAAAGATGAATAG
>NW_012152396.1:4421780-4424327 GCF_000956105.1 Propithecus coquereli
ACCCCTTTTATGCAGGGTTGGGGCGGGAAAGCCCGGAATCCCCCGGCCAGGGAAATTCCCGGAGCCCCAGGTCATTGTCTGCGTCGGGAAGGACGGCGCCGCCCCGCCCCTGGGGACAGTGGGAGGGGACCCGCGGCTGACGCCCCTGCCTGGCCCTCCCGCTTGACTCCCGTGTACCCTGGGACTCTGGAATATTTGTTTTCTGTCCCAGATTCCCAGATAGGCAGTGAGTTGCTGGCCTCGCTGGGGTTACCGCCTGCGAGGGGGGGACTGGGGGCCGGGTGACCTCAGTGGGCAGGCGCTGGGCCATGTAGGGACTGGGCCACATCTTTTCAGGACAGAGTTACTTCTCTGGAAGTCATTGCAGTTACTGGCATTGGAAGAGTTAAGGCGGGAATGGCAGCCTCTCTGGTCTAGCTCCCCTCTTTCTCTTTAACTTGTGTTTGGCTAATTTCATTCATCTCTGAAATAAACTCTCTTTAAAAATACATCCGACATCTCAGATTACCTGTAAGAACGTTTGTCTTGTTCTTGATGTTTCATTATCTCAAATAGATCACAGGTGTGCTGTGTTCTTCTGCAGCAGACGATGGGGTGGGGTGGGGTGGGGAACAGACCATGGTCACAGTGTACTTCGATGTTAATTTTAGGATACGGTGTTGTCATCTCCCATCCGTCCTCTCTTTGAAATCTTGGAACTCCTCACACTTTAGAAATTCCGGGAGCATCACCTTTTTGTTGTATGGGAGGCTGCGTTTTGATTGGTGAAAGTTATCGGGAGTTGTGAAGGGACGTATTGAGCTCATGAGGTCCACCAGTTCTAGTACTGTCCCTGGACAGAAAAGGTCTTAGACAGCAGAAGGGGAGTACCTAATGTGATTTTGCCTGTTTACTCGTCTAAGTGTAAACAGTTGTGTCTTGGATACGTAAATACTAGATTTCTAATTTCATGCCATTTCATGTCATCTGTATTTACCTGCATCCTGGGCTTGATTCCATCTGGAGAAATAACTGTGGACATACTTCTAGTCGATAAGAATGCCAATAAAGCATCCCAAGTTTGTTTAGCTGATGCTTCTCACGAGGTAACTGACTTTTCACCAGCAATTTCAATGCCTCTCCCCGCGCCCCCGCCCACTTTCAAATCAAACTGCATGTTCTAAGTTGATTCTCCAGGGTGGATCCAGACCTCTGGGATATGTGACATACTCTGCCACTGCTGTGAGAGGGCTGGAAGCCACAGCTGGTCGGCCTCAGGAATAGGGCGTTAGCTGGACGGGGAGCTGTAGAAATAGCTTGGCGAGGCTGTCAGGGCTGAAACCTCCGCTATACCACTTACTTGCCCCACGATCACTGGCCATTTATCTAACCTCTACGTAGTCATGTTTTTCCTCTGTAAAAGAGCTTATAATAGTGCCTACCTCACAGGGTTGTTACGAGTATAAAATGTGTTCACATTTGTAAAACATCGGCATATATTAAGTGGTATACAAATATTTGTTAAATAAATAAAATAGAAGTAGTGTTTTACAGTCTTACTGTCATGGACTGAATGTGTCCCCCTCAAATTTCTACGCTGAAGCCCTAGCCTCCTATGTGATATCAAGAGGTGGGGCCTTTGGGAGGTGATTAGGTTTAGATGAAGTCATGAGGGTAGGGCCCCCGTTGATAAGGAAGACCCCCATCTGTTACTTGGCACATCAGCCACCTGAGACCCCATCCCTCACGTAAGACCTGCATCAGCATAATACTGACCTATTACCTGACCCATCAACTAACCTATTACCTGGCGCATCAGCATAACACTAAATCTGTTATCTGACACATCAACTAACCTATTACCTGGCGGGCATTAACCACCTGACCCCCCAGACCACAACAACTTAATAAAAGTGGGAAAAATCGGGTAGACGGTGCTCAGAATTTGGTGGCAAGGCCCCTCGGAGCCTGCCAGCGAATAAACTTTGATTCTCCGACTCTCCATGTGCTACTAGGTTTGTCCTCGGGACCATTTGCTGTAACACCGTGATGGATTAATAATTGCCCTTATAAGAAAAGATCAGAGTCCGCTCTCTCTCTCTCTGTCTCTCTCTGTCTCTCTGTCTCTCTCTGTCTCTCTCTCTCTCTCTCTCTCTCTCTCTTTCTCCCTCCCTCTGTCCCTCTCTATTTTGAGGGCACAGCGAAAAGATGCTCATCTGCAGACTAGGAGGAGTGCCTGCACCAGACATGGAATCTTCCAGCACCTTAATTTTGGATTTCCCAGCCTCAAGAACAGTGAAATAAGTGTTTTTTGTTTTAAGCAATCCAACTGGTGGCATTAGTTATGGCAGCTCAAACTGACTCAGACACTTACCTAAACAAAATTGCCTAGTTATAAATCCTTATGTACACAGAAAAAAAAAAATTCCAAAGAAACATCTAATTTATCTTTAAAATTTTTCAGCACCAAGAATCCATATTATTAGGGAATCTTAGAAAAATTTCTTTAAATCTTTTATTTGAAATTTTAGTTTCAGTTACTTTCCACATGAAATAGGAACAAAAGTA
>NW_012152396.1:4425437-4426535 GCF_000956105.1 Propithecus coquereli
GTGTTCACATTTGTAAAACATCGGCATATATTAAATGGTATACAAATATTTGTTAAATAAATAAAATAGAAGTAGTGTTTTACAGTCTTACTGTCATGGACTGAATGTGTCCCCCTCAAATTTCTATGCTGAAGCCCTAGCCTCCTGTGTGATATCAAGAGGTGGGGCCTTTGGGAGGTGATTAGGTTTAGATGAAGTCATGAGGGTAGGGCCCCTGTTGATAAGGAAGACCCCCATCTGTTACTTGGCACATCAGCCACCTGAGACCCCGCCCCTCACGGAAGACCCACATCAGCATAATACTAACCTATTACCTGGCCCATCAACTAACCTATTACCTGGCACATCAGCATAATACTAACCTATTACCTGGCCCATCAACTAACCTATTACCTGGCCCATCAACTAACCTATTACCTGGCGCATCAGCATAACACTAAATCTATTATCTGACACATCAACTAACCTATTACCTGGCGGGCATTAACCACCTGACCCCCCCCCCAGACCACAACAACTTAATAAAAGTGGGAAAAATCGGGTAGACGGTGCTCAGAATTTGGTGGCGAGGCCCCTCGGAGCCCGCCAGCGAATAAACTTTGATTCTCCGACTCTCCGTGTGCTACTAGGTTTGTCCTCGGGACCATTTGCTGTAACACCGTGATGGATTAATAATTGCCCTTATAAGAAAAGATCAGAGTCCGCTCTCTCTCTCTCTGTCTCTCTCTGTCTGTCTGTCTCTCTGTCTCTCTCTCTCTCTCTCTCTCTCTCTCTCTCCCTCCCTCTGTCCCTCTCTATTTTGAGGGCACAGCGAAAAGATGCTCATCTGCAAACTAGGAGGAGTGCCTGCACCAGACATGGAATCTTCCAGCACCTTAATCTTGGATTTCCCAGCTTCAAGAACAGTGAAATAAGTGTTTTTTGTTCAAGCAATCCAACTGGTGGCATTATGTTATGGCAGCTCAAACTGACTCAGACACTTACCTAAACAAAATTGCCTAGTTGTAAATCCTTATGTACACAGAAAAAAAAAAATTCCAAAGAAACATCTAATTTATCTTTAAAATTTTTCAGCACCAAGAATCCATATTATTAGGG
>NW_012152396.1:4426946-4437178 GCF_000956105.1 Propithecus coquereli
GAGGGATGGACACGCTTGAAGCTCGGACTTGGGGGGGAGGGGGAGCAAGGGCAACATACGTAACCTAAACATCTGTACCCCCATAATATGCTGAAATAAAATAAATAAATAAATAAAAGAATCAGCTCGTTATGTATAGAATTATCTCCATGACTCCTGCAACTGGTTTAATAAAAATTATTCCATTTCCTTTCAGAAAGGAAGTAGAGTAGTTTTTTTCCCCTTTCCAAATACATCACTTTCTGTGATTTAATTCGTGAAAGCCCCATACTAAGTTTTTGAAATTATCAAGAACACCAGTGTTATGAAACCTACTATGACAAACAAATTCCTTCTGCTTTTGACAAGTGCTGATGCCAGCGTTATGTGCATGCGTTGTAAACCCGTGCAATTGTTTAACCCAATGAAGTTATCTCCAAAATAGAAGCTCAGCTTACTAAATTCCATTCTACCCTGTAAGTCCTATTGTGTCTTTCAGATTTGACTAGTACAATCTATATACCTGCAAAATCTAGGGTGGCTGCTCCGTGCTGAGCACTGACCTTCTTGTGACTTGGGGAGTGGTGTGGCTCTACTTTACCCTAACTTGCCTTGAGGACTTTGCTGACATCACTCGTAGCATAAAGTTTGCTCCTATAGAGAAAAAGACTGGAAAGATACACAAATAATTACGACAGATTTTAGAGATAGGTCTGATGGGGGTTGAGATACCATGCTTTGAATTTCAGAATAGAAGACAGATTAGCCAACACCATTGATAACTAAGTCTTGATAGTTCTAACTCCTGTTTATGCTTAGTGACTTCTTTGCTTTCAAATTTTGCTGCCACTTACACGAAATTGGACAGTGGTACAATCCCCTTGTTGTGTCTGACTTGGTGAAGAAACAGTTGACATGGTTATATACTTTTTATTTCTTCCAACTTTTTTCACCAAAGAAAGAGTTAAGACAGCCTTTCCATTACTAGATCCTATGAATTCTTCATAGTATTACGAATATAGTGGTTGACATGTTTTACTGGGCTTTTATTTGATTTTTTTGAAAAATGCAGTTTATATTTATTGTGATATACTTTTCTTCACAGGCTGTAGCATCCCAGCTTTGGGTTGTGGTCCTGCTGTGGAAAAATTCTTTTTTTTTTTTTTTGATACAGAGTCTCACTCTGCTGCCTGGGCTAGAGTGCCGTGGCATCAGCCTAGCTCACAGCAACCTCAAACTCCTGGGCTCAAGCGATCCTCCTGCCTCAGCCTCCCGAGTAGCTGGGACTACAGGCATGAGCCACCATGCCCGGCTAATTTTTTTTATATATATATATTTTTAGTTGTCCAGCTAATTTCTTTCTATTTTTAGTAGAGACGGGGTCTCAGCTCTTGCTCAGGCTGGTCTCAAACTCCTGAGCTCAAACAATCCACCCGCCTCGGCCTCCCAGAGAGCTAGGATTACAGGCGTGAGCCACCGCGCCCGGCCTGAGGAAAAATTCTTGCCTGTAAGGTGCTTGTCTGTGGTTTCCTAGTGGGTTGCATGTTAGTTCAGGGACTGTGACCACTGCGGATTGAATATATGCTCTAGAAGGAAAGCACCAAGGGAAGAGAAGGGAAGAAACATTTATTTATTAGTTTCCAATTCTTGATCAGATGCAGTGCCTGAGTTTTCCAGTATAATGTCATTTTGAATAATTTCATGTATGCTAAGAGGTTTTATCATGATTCTTATTATATAGAAAAGGAAACTGGCACACAAAATCTTACAGGTAAAGTTAAAGTCAAACCCAAAACTGACTCAGAAGCCCATTGGCTTAAAGCCATTCTTTCTCTAGACAAGAAAAGAAGCAATTAGGGAAGAAGAGACCAGATAAAATAACCTTAATTAAGTCTATGGAGTATATTTTAGTTTTTTTCAGTCCTCCTAGAAAACAATGCTTTTTTAAAAAATCTTCAATCCAGTTTGTCCTGGGAACCAAATGGAAATTTAGAGGCGATGACAAGGGGTGTCCCTCAGGGTCCCAAGAGCCCAGAAACCCTCCTGCTTATTGTGCCTTCAATCCCAAACGCTTCACCCCATGAGGTCCCCAGAGACACCCAGCACTGGGTCAGGATCTGGTATTAAGACTGAAGGCAGATAATAGGGTATGTGAAGCTCTAACTGGTCTAAGCGTTTTACCTCTAGTGGCTCTCAGAGTCTCTTGGATGGTACTAATAAGAAGGTAGACTCCACCCTGAACTGTTGAAGCTCGGTTTGGTCATCAAGAGATTAGAGCAATACTTATAAACTACAAGTCATGATCCACTACTGAGTCATTAAATCAATTCGATGTGTTGTAACCAGGATTTGAAAATATAATGGCATAAAATACAATAGGATAGAATTTTTTTTAAAAAAATGCCATAATGCATCACATATTTTTAGCTTAAGTATTATTCTGGTTGATACTTTTGTGTCTCATGCACACGAGTAACTGTGTAAAACCAAATGTTTGATGTACAAGATGCAAAAAAAAGAACTTCCAGGAATAAAAATATCTGTCAATGGTTTTGTTATATTGATCAAGGCTGTGCCTATATCATAAGTTCCTAGTTTATAGACATTATCTGCTAAAAATTTTCAGTCAGAAAAAAAAAAAGTTCATGCACTTTCCATTTTAATTTCATCACCCCCTGAAAGTTTGCACAACAGAGAGCTACAGTAAATTGCTGTGCAATCTGGGCTTTTCCCAGCAGGAACGCCAGCTTCTGATGCTCCTGAGATAAGGGCTACAACTTGACAGTGTTCTCAGCAGAATTAAAAGATTAACATGGCACCAACATTGGTTGACTTAGCAAACTTTGTTTTGGTTCTTTGGTCAGTTGGGCCACACCTACTAATTATTATACTCAACTAAGAATGTTGCTCGTGGTAGGTGCAAAAGGAAAATTATTAATTAAAAAAAAAAAGGAAAAGCGTAATACCTTACCACTGGCACCCCACTTCCTAGTGTGTTAATTTTTCAAAAAATCAGTTGAAGTACTTGTATTTCAATTTCAACATTCTGTGCTTATTTTCACCAAAATGTTTTTGCTAAATGTCTTACTAACCCACCAGACTATCAATGAAAGCACAAAAATAACAATAACACCAACATGGCAATTATAATTATCAATAATCACTAACATATAATAAAAACACACTATTTTGTATATTTTCATTTCTAAAACAGGGCTGAGATTGTTCACGCATGTGTGTGCATATGTGTGTGTGTGTGTAAAATCTCCTTACAGTAACGCAAGAAATAGATGCTCAAAATATACCCATTTCACAGATTAGGAAACCAAGGCATCTGCCATACTCAGAATTTTGGACCTCACACTGCAGGCAAAAGAGAAACTTTATTTACACATAAATGAGTGACATGGTTGTATTTGTATTTTAGCAAAATAACTCTTGTGGTATTGAAGGTACAATGTAGGGGTAAAACTTAGGCTGCAGCAGTTAGGTTACCTGCTATCAGTTTGATCCTTTCTAGGATAGTTTCTAAGTTTTCATACTGTGGATCCACGATACCCTTAAGGCTTGGATTAATTTGACCCCCACCACTGAGGCAATAAACTTCTGAGAACTCTACCTTTGAGCCTGAAGTGATCTTTGAATTAGGATAATTATGAATCCAATAAGCTAACAAAAATAACCACATTCTCTGTTTCCATTGCAGAATTTTGTTAATTCAACATCATGTATAAATTGTTCATTGGCTACAAATATAAAATCTTTGGACTTCAGAGGAATTTTTGAATAATATATTTATCTGCGATGGAATCCTTTTCTGTCACATCTTTATAGTCATTTTTTTTCTCTATCTTGCATAAATATCCGTTGTAAAAATGGATGGAAAATAGGCAAAGCTTTGTGAGATATGGACTGCTAGCTTTATTGTATGCCTGTGAGAATTACACTTGGAACGAAAGCAAAGTCAGTGTCTAAATTTAAATTTTGAGTTTTTAACATTCTCTTATAAAAGTCCAACTTCTACTTTCCTTCATACCACTTCCTTGAACCTTCAAACATTGGGTGGTGGGCCAGGCGTGGTGGCTCGTACCTGTAATCCCAGCACTCTGGGAGGCCGAGGCAGGAGGATCGCTTGAGCTCAGGAGTTTGAGACCAGCCTGAGCAAGAATGAGACCCCGTCTCTACTAAAAATAGAAAATAAATTGGCTGGGCAACTAAAAATAGAAAAATTAGCTGGGCGTGGTGGTGCACACCTGTAGTCCCAGCTACAGGGGAGGCTGAAACAGGAGGATCGCTTGAGCTCAGGAGTTGGAGGTTGCTGTGAGCTAGGCTGACACCACAGCACTGTAGCCCGGGGAACAGAATAAGACTCTGTCTCAAAAAAAAAAAGTTAAAAGAAACAAACATTGGGTGGTGGGTCTCAATTTTGCTCCATAAACTCGAAAGTGCAAGAAAATTTACATTGCTTCCTTTAAATCAGAATAGGTTTGACCCTATGCCTTCGTTCCACCAAGGACAAAACTATTCAATCTCAGTCATTATTGTGGCTCCCTGACCACATTGCCTGAAAGTACAAAAGTTCTGAAGGATTTACGTGGAACAAAACATTCCAGGGTGTCCCTCTGGACTTTGGCTTACATTGATTTTCCATAAAAGGACAAACACTGACATGGTCATTTAAAGTGCAGGACTGTAGAGCTTTCATCCATTCTGTGGCACAGAAATCTTTGCTAAGGTTGGTAATACCAGTGCTTGCTAGTCTCTTAGGTACAGAGGATAGCCATTCTTCCAGAGTCCTGTCACTTTCCTGGAAGGAGAGAGTGGAGGAAAGAAACAAAATTGGTAGCCTTAGCAGTGTGTAAAACACCGTGACAACCCTGTCCCCTCTCTGCTCCTCCACCTCTGTGGCACCCAGCAGAGAAGCAGATGAAGGGCAGATCATGAGTTCAAAAAGAAGGGAAGACACTGAGAAGGGTGAAAAAAAGAAAATAAAAGAATAAAAGATTCTTGACAGGTGGAAAAGAGAAGTATGTCCGAGGGATTTGAAGTTCCTTAGCTAACTTTGAGAGTTTTTCCAACTGGTGGTCCAAGGTTCAGGAATGAAGATGAAGACTTTAAAACAGGAAACAGAATTAAGGTAGCTGAAATGGTGGAATGGAGACCAGGAGCTACTTTGGTTTCCAACGCCCTTCTGGTTCTATATTTTCTTCTTGTCTCTTTTGAAACTAACATTCAGGCCATGTGGGAAGGGACTGCACTGTCTCACCTCTTGCTCAGTGCGGTTCTGCGGTTGCACGTATACTCAACCGATGGACTTATTTATTACGCAGCAGCCATGTTTCCAGGATTGAGTGAGGCACTGAGATTCAGGAATCAAAACATCTATTCCCTCCTTCACAAGAGCCACAATCTAGTTGAACAGACGGGCATGTCAACAGGTGGTCATAACCTAATGCTTATGCCAGAAATTATATAGGTAAGGAACTGGGGATAAAAAAGGATAGAAGGCTCTTCTTGTTCTTAAAGAGCTTAAATTCTAAAGGATAGAATAGAGAAAGAAAAAAAGTGTATCGTGTATGGACAATTCCATATGAGGTCCAGTACTGCCCTCAGATTCAAGAAAGAAGGTCCCCCTGCCCTGAGCATAAGCTTCAGAAGGCCTCACTGTCACAACCATGCCAAACATAAATGCACCAGAGAACACGCGGGAACCTCTGCCACATAAGGAACCAGAGCCGAGTGTGGACACCAAATGACCCTTCACATCCTAAACATCCCTAACACTAAACATCTCTTGACTAACAGAGGTCAGTCCCAAGGCCGAACACCGCAGAGTGACATACCGAGGAGGCTAATGAGTGATGAAGGTGGTTGGGCTCCCTTCCATCCTCTTAGGCTCTGGAACACCCATGAGGAGCTAGAAGTATGTAAAAGAAAAAGAACAAAACAAAACCCAGTATTTTCCCAGGGCACTTGGCTTAAGGAGCTTACTGAAAGTCATAAGGGTCAGGGTCATAAGTCATAAGGGTCGGCCCTTACAGCCGACAATTTCCTCATCCTCTCATTCTAAGATCAATTAATAAGCACAGCCCTAAGGAACCAGTCCACCATGTGTTACTTATTTATTCCGGAAGCTCAGTGTCTAGGTAATTTCTCACAGGTGACCCATTATCATGTGGGAGCACGACATAAAATTTATGGTTTGTTTCTGCCTCCAAGTAACGTTTTAGGAACTTATTGTCCCTACATTAGCAGAGTGAAATTTCTCCAAACTTAAATTAATAATAAAGAAATCTAATAATTAAGTGATTCAAGTAATGTCTAATTTGGCATTTCTGTCTATAGAACAAAAATTATATAAAAATGTCAGTTATGAAAACTTAATTACTGATTTTGCTGAAATGAAAGCAAGTAAAATAAATTTTATATGATATATATATAGAATAAATCATAAATTATGGATGACTTTATTTTATGCATCCAAATATAGCCTGCCTGTACAATAACAGAATACCCAGATGTGGAATAACAAACTTAATTATCTCTGATATTTTTCTAACTCTTATCACACAGAATCTATAACTTTACATATTTTTAAAATGTTATTGATATATAGTCACGTGTTGCATAACGATGGAGATACATACTGAGAAAGGTGTTATCAGGTTATTCCTCCTTGTGTGAACATCAGAGTGCACTTACACAAACCTAGATTGTCCAGCCTACTACACACCTAGGCTATGTGATGTATCTCATTTCTCCCAGCTACAAACTTGTACAGCATGTTACTGTACTGAGTACTGCAGGCAATTGTAACACAATGGTAAGTATTTGTGTATCTAAACATAGAAAAGGTACGGTAAAAATATGGTATTATAATGTTATGGGTCCACCATTGTATATGTGATCTATCGTTGATTAAAACATCATTATGTGACACATGACTGCATATTTGCAAAGGTAGAAAGATAGGACTGATTTTATTTAACATTTTGATAACTGGTTTAAAAAACTTTAAATATTTAGAAAGAGAAGCCCGTGCCTGTCCTCAAATTCTTCCTCAACTGTCCACACTTCTCAGATAGCGGCCTAATGGAGCATATAGGAGAGAATTCTGAAAAGGTATCCTCCAACAGGTGATTGAAGAGATGAATTTGCAGGAAAAGCTGAGTATTATTATTATAATGTATTTTAATTTGTGCTCATTGTGGTACCCCATCAGAGAAATTTTTGCTTTTTTGAAACAACAATTATTTATTTTTTCTTTGTGTTTTTATCCACACGCAGGGTTCACTTGATAAGTGCTAGGAAGGCAACAGTGCTTAATGAATTGAAATAGGATGTTTTGGGGAAAGAAAGGAAATGGAATGTAGATAATACATTTCAATGGTTAAGACCTCGTATGAGAAATTCATTAACTTTAATTAATATTAACATTTTAATTAAAGTCATTTTATGATAACTTTGGAACAACGGCACATGATTAGGAAAAATGAAGAATCATGATCTTGCCTTTCTTGATTCTTCTGTGGATGCTTGAAAAACTGCAACAGTAGGTAGACCCAATGTTGATCACTTAGGATCTTAACCCACCAAGGTGACATTTGCCAAGACACTTAAATTGTTTGGTTTTTAAAAAATCTTTTTTTCCATTATTAATACAAAGAATAAATATATTTGATCATTGAAGAGTTTTTAAGGTGTTGGAATTTCAGCAGCAGGAAATTCATTTCTCAACTTACACTTATTATGTAAGAGGCATCAAATTGCTCATGAATTAATAGGCCGATAGCTACTGTTATTTCCTGGTGGGACACTTTCACAGTCAGGGCAGGAAAAGGCTGAACACCAGGTGCTGTTTATTATGTGTCTTGGGATATACTCCCAAAGGTCTGAGATTTATGCTGAATTTATAGGAAGCAACGCCATTGAATTAAATGTGGAGAGGCGTCTACATCCTAGAATAAGGCTGTGGGGTCAGACAGTAGTGCCAAGAGTATCTGCTGTGCTGAGCCATTAGCCACAATTTCTTTCTCACAGGCACTGATTCAGAAAAGGCTGTTTCATGGTCTATAGCTACTTCTCAGCCTTATGATTCAACAAACTGAAATATTAGCCAAATGAAATGTTATTGCGCAATTCAAGTTGCTCACTCGTAGCACAATTTTGAATACAATCATAAGTAGCCTCAAATCTGCAGTCTTTAGTCCACTAAGAGGAGCAGAAAAGAAGCAATGTGAGACATAGTCTGACCGTGGCTGCAAAGGGCAACAGGATGCCAGCAAACTCAAGGTCATGCTGTTTTTCCCCTTCTATTGAAATGGAAAGCCCATGACAAATTTATGCAAATATGCTATGGAAAACAATTTCTCAAAGACAACTTCTGTGTGCCAAATTTTTCTTCATTTTTTTCTGACTTGGCCTGTGGATGATATTAGCTTATTTTTAGAGGCTAGCTTCCAATTTTCCTGGAAGCGAGAGCCAAAGAACATTCATTTCACAGAAACGCCAAGGTCTGAGATGCAAAACTGGGCGCGAGTGAGGCCCCAGGGCAGAATGAGAACAGGATATGATTTCACTGACATTTCATTCCTTTCTCCCCTACCCTTCCCATCTCAGAGTGGCCAGATTCACTGAAGGATAGTAATTGTCGTTTCAACTTGGGAACAGAGGTGCCTGGCACTTGAGGGGTGACCTGCTTCAATTTACCCAATCTTCCACTTGAAAAACTCCTCTTGAGTTAAAGGATATGAACACCAACTTCGCAAAGTAAAGCATAGAATTTCATTAAAAGAAAAGAAAAGAAAACCCCAGAAAAAGTACTCCGTAACTGAAGAGTCACCATCCCAAGGGTCCCATAGGAGATCATCCTTGGTCAGTGAGAGCTTCTCAGCCTCACTTACCAACATTGCTGTGCTCATGTCAGCTCATATGGGCTTACAAGAATGGATTGTTAAATTGTCCAGAATTTTGAAAGTCAGTGACTAGCCGTTAGTAGCATAAATTTGGCCATAGCGGGAGTGTTTATACTATGGAAATCAGCAAATGCTACAAATCTGGGTTTTTTTTATACTTGAGAGCTGGCTTACTAACACACTACTGCTCATAGCTCTGCATGAACAGGATCTGCATGAACATGATCCTCCTCCATCTTCTACCTTCACTGTCCTCTGCTGGGATCCCTTGGACATCCCCCCTTCTCTCCGCATGCACGCCAGCATCTGTTGTCTTGGGACTTTATGATAAGAGCCATTCTCACTGGGGTTCGGTGATATCTCATTATGGTTTTGATTTTCATTTCTCTGATGATTAGTGATGTTCACCATTTTTTCATGTTTGCTGGCCATTGTTTATCTTCTTTTGGAAAAGCTTCTGTTCATGTCTTTTGCCCATTTTTTAATGGGGTTGTTTGATTTTTTCTTGCTGATTTGCTTGAGTTCTTTGTAGATTCTAGTTATCAGCCCTTTATTGGATGTATAGTATGTGGATATTTTCTCTCATTCTATAGGTTGTCTATTTGTTCCGTTGATTGTGTCCTTGGCTGTGCAGAAGCTTTTTAATTTGATCAGGTCCCATTTATTTATTTTTGTTGTTGCTGTGATTGCTTTTGGGGTCTTATTCATAAATTCTTTGCCTAGGTTGATGTCTATAAGAGTTTTCTGAACATTTTCTTTTAGAATTCTTAGAGTTTCATGCCTTAGATTTAAGTCTGTTATCCGTCATGAATTCATTTTTGTGAGTGGTGATAGGTGTGGATGTGGTTTCGGTCTTCTACATATGGCTGTCCAGTTTTCCCAGCACCATTTATTGAACAGGGATTCTTTTCCCCAGTGTCTGCTTTGTCAAAGATTGGATGGCAATATGATTTGTGACATTTTGATTTAATAAGTTTTACTCTTCAGTGCATGCTTAGAACTGGATGCCATGCCCTTTAATTCTAAAAGTGTGGTATCAAAATTAATAGACAGAGACAGAGGTGGGTGACTCAGAAGGCACACAAAAGAAAGACAGTCACGGGAGGAACAGCTCCAGGAAACTATACAATATTATTTCAAACTAGATAAGAAAGTTTTGTTTCTATATGATTTAAAAATTATTATTTCTTTTGTTTAGAGTTTATCACCATTTTCTCTAAATATTTTTGTATAAAATGCACCCCTATTAAAAATACTATCTACAGTATGAAATGCAGTTACTACAAACATCAAAATAGCCAAGGGTGGACACCTGACAGCAATTCCAGGCCAGCTGTC
>NW_012152396.1:4451658-4452920 GCF_000956105.1 Propithecus coquereli
GGGAAAAGTCTTTTAAACTATTCTTTGTGTGTGTAGAAGTAGCAATATATCCTGACACAATGCATTGAGAGGTACACAACATCACCCTCGGATATTGCTGCCAAAAATGAATCTAATCGTAAAGAAACATTAGACAAATTCCAAGTGAAGGACTATTCTAGAATAAAGGACACTAAGGAGACACAACAACTAGATGTGATACATTGAGCCTACATTGGATCCTGGGAAAGTTTTATCTACCTATCTATCTATGAATCCATCCATCCATCTATGTAAAGGATATTATTGGGATAATTGTCATAATTTGCATAAAGTCTATAAATTAAATAATAGTACTGTATTGCCATTAACTTCCTAGCTTTGATCATTGTACTCTGGTTTTATAAAAGAATTTTCTCGTTCTTAGGAAATACTGGGAAATGTGGGTGAGAAGTATTCTGGAATTCTTTACAATCTTCTTTCAACTTTTCTATAAATTTAAAGTTATTTCAGATATAAATGTTATGAAAATTAGGGTTGTAAATAAAAGTAACAAACAAATTGAAAATTATGTACGCTTAACAAAATAGTCATATTCAATCAGGTTAAAATTTAAGCATGCTGAAAATCTGTTAAGAGACCTGGGAGTGTTTGTTTCTTTGGGGTTAGTTTCAAAGTGCAGGGGGGCATATTGAATTTTATGTAATTTCCAGTAACGTAGTACAAGGATGGGAATCCACACACATTTAGTGTTGCAATCATATAAAAAGCCTCAGGAGAATTCCAGCCCTTGCAAGTCCCCAGAGACAGCTAAGCACACCAGCGTCTAGGGGCCATAGGAAACTGGAGAGAAACCGTCCAGTGTAAACATGATTTCCAAGCTGGCTGCTGTTCTGTTATTCTCTTGGCAGGTTCAACTTTCTGTAGCACTGTGCGAAAGGTAGGCACATCTTTCTGATCAATGGAGTTTTCTTTTGTCTAACTATGATTCTTGCAAAGCAATATTATCCAAAAATGTTTTGAGATTTGCTTAGTAAAACAAAAATATTTCTCTCTTTGCATTCATTTAACGTTGGCGGGACTGCAAGATGACTTTTGTGGGACCCTCCTACTATAATAATATCAACATTAAGAATTATTTTTGATATAACATTAAATACTTCAACATTTTTTCTGTTTTAGGAAAAATTTAGGAGATTTTGGTGGGCCCTAAAAAAATTTCATCTTTTTCTGTTGTGAGAAAGGAATAACAGTTTCTTTGACACTAAACCTTCACGTTTTTC
>NW_012152396.1:4452970-4458289 GCF_000956105.1 Propithecus coquereli
TGTGCTGGCTTTTTCTATGGATTAATTCATTTGATTTCTCACACAAACCTCAGCTTGATAGATGAGGTAAGAAGGACTCAGAGAGGTTGCCCTGAGTTACCCGCAGCAAGTGGAGGAGCTGGGATTCTAAGTCATAGCATCATGTCTTCACTCCAACGCTCTCTCAGCTTGCTTGCTCAGTAAATGGTACCATCACAGTAAGTATTTTATTAAAACACCATTTCCCTGAAACAAAGAAATAATGGCAATTTTTTGTGGGGGTGGCGCAGGAGAGACACTTGAAAGTATTTAACGTATGAGAACATTTCCTCTTTGAATATTGATCTGGTATATAACTACTATTCAGTTATTCTGATTATTTTTTTGACTATAGCAGAGACTACAGTAAAAATTCCATTGGTGGATTTGAGATTGAGCTTAGAAGATCTCGGTGAGTAGATCTAAGCCTAGCAAAAATGATCAATACCTGTCATACGTATTGGTTAGGAAGAATGAAGACGCTCTTTTAGTTATAGATCCAGACGCTAGTGTCAAAAGTAGTAACTATAGCCAGTGTTCTTCTATCTTTCATGTTCTTACAACTATGAGACCCTTCCAAGTCATCTTTCAATTCAACTTTTTTTGATGTTGACACGCAAGTTTATACAGAATGGATGACCATGTTAGCTTAGAAGAGGACAACAAGAATGGAAACAGGGGATTCTTCCCCTTGAGGGGGAGCTCTCAGTGTGAATATGAGAGTGGAAATCAGGGATGCACCAATTGTTAATGGAAGTGACTTGCTTTTGTTTCAGACAGTAGAGTTTTCTAAAGTTTCCCTGCTCCTCTAGCAGCATTGCTTCTTAGTGTGTGTTAACCTGTGGTTGGAAAGAAATGCTCTCGTACACTAACAATGTGAACTTAAATGATTAAGTTAACTTACATCTCATCAATGAAAAGTAGCTATTATTGCTAGCTGGATGTATAAAGTATGTAACTTCACATATAGACGTACTCAGTGCTTGTCATGCTACTACAGGTACATGCCCTACAAACACAGAAATTCTGATAGAGTCTACGTAACATGATTAAACTCCAGTTGAACATGATCATTCCAATCAAATAGAGGAAAAAGTAAGAAACATTTATAATCAAAGACCCCACATTATTGAGTGCATGGAAGGGATTGTTTTGTCTAGGATTGATATAAACTGAATCTTCTGCTTATAATTTTTCACTTTGATTATTGGAAGAATTTGCCCCAGACTAGCTTTTTGCTCTGTGTATTTCTACCTTGTTTTTCCCAAACCTGCATCATTTTGGTGTGGTGTACCATAGAACACATCTTACTTTTGCATCAGGAAGCCGGATGAGTGTACACAGTAAGCAAAGGGGTATTCCTAGAAGCTATTCTCACCGCAGGATGGCTAGTAAAGACAGAGCCACTCAAAATGTAACTGTGAACCAATAAAATAAATATCACTAAGCCTAAACCAAATTTGAGTAACCTCAACTCAACTTCCCCTTAGCCAGATTTCAAAAATGTTTACAGCTACTCCAAGATCACCCAGTACAAAGTGAAATATAAAGAAAGGAAGTGAGAGTGAGAGAAAAAAAGCAGTCCTAGCCAATTTGATTAAAATATATAGCATCAACGAGTTTTGTAAAAATATATGACCACGTAAACACATTGCTAGGGCACTTTCCAAGGACCCTGAACTTGAAAAAAGCCTGAACTAGTGAGGAGTCCTAATTAGCTTCAAGGTACATCTGTTAGGTAGATAGTGAAGGATTCCGGGTCTCCCAGGGAGAAAGTGGGTGCCGTTGCGTTTCATTTCCCCAAATAGGCTTTCAAAGAAGTTCATGGGAATTCCGCATGCACAGTAAGACTAAGGTCATATAACTCCCAACTGTCCAATCAAAGTGGTTCCATGGTGACGTGTGAGCCATGAGGGAGGTCCCAATCCAGACACTATAAAACAAGACCCAGACCATAACCAAACCCTTTTTTTCTTCTCTTTTTGCTGTGACAATGGGGCTGGTCATCATCTGTGGCATATGTATCTTGCTCTGTAAACCTATATCTTGCTCTTGCTCTATAATCCTCTCTTTCTATCCTCAATAAACCTCATTTTCACGCTTGCCTTACTTTGGTGCATATGGTCATTCTTTGGCCATAAGCACACCAAGAAGCGACATTTCAGACGCGACCCGACATATTCATCACCTCTGACAGTGATGAAGTTCTGATCTGATTGGCATTGTTGCCTAAATTATGTAAAAATGTTCATCCTGATGTTTGGGTTAATAACTGTGACTCTAATAACTGGTAACAGTGACAAACGCAGGAAGGTTCTGTTGTATGGCCAAAATGGTGACTCTGACCTATGTCACTATAATGACTTTATGAAAAGCTTCTGTTAGCTTAGGTTCAAACAGACTTTTCTTTCCTTGGCACTAAAGTGGTATTTTGAACTGGTCATATACTAATAGATGTCTTTCTGTCTTTCTGGATCTCCACCCAAACCACTCTCATGTCTGCTACATTAAAATGTGCATGTTACATTTTATTTTATCATATTTGTAAAGTAAATCTCATTTGGTTTCCTCTTTAGCGGCTCCTAAAAGCAGCAAAGCTCCTGTGGGAGATGTTTGGCAATAGCTGACCTATCGTCAAGGTAACAATGGCCTATTATTCTTTTTCTCTGGAGGCATCTGTGATGTAAGTGCTGGGGGAAAGGGATTTTAAAGGGAGATTCTGAAATCCTTGGGAAATTCCACAAGTGTACGGGGCTTTACATCCATGTCAACAAAAGACATTGTCTAGGAATTAGTGAGTCACGTATCAGACATGCAAAGGTTGGAAGGGCACCAACAGAAGGAAGCTGGCCTCAGACACAGGAACTCATGGCTTCCGAGCCAGAAGGGCTATGAAAGAGTAACTCCACTCAGCAGATTTTTCTTGAGTATTCACTATGTGTTAAGTGTTTGGGATTCAGATTCACCTCCTGTTATCAAGGGTAAAAAAACAAAAACCAAGAAGTCACTTAGGAAAAGGTATAGTCAGCTATAGAAATGTTCTTCGGCTAGAGAAAGCTGACCTTGAGATCTTAACCCATATGGGGAGGTAAAGGCTTGAAAAAATGACCTTTTAGAAAGTGTTTCAGGAAGTATCCAAGCAGTGGTGCTGCTTGGGTTGAATTTTAAAGGCTACAGAGGTTATGTCATGCAAAAAAGTGAAAGGTATTCCAGGCAGAGGGAATAGTGTGAACAAAGACTCAGAGATATAAGAACACGGAAGACTGAAGCTGAGGGTGGGAGGAGAGACAGATCCAGAGAGGAGTCTGGAGAAGCCAGAAGGGGCCAAGCAGAGAAAAACTTTTATCAGGGTCAGGAGAGTAAACTGTATCCTGAAGAGAATGGCATGGCGGTAGACAGTGAAGGATAAAGCTGGGAAGATATAGTCAGGTTTGCATTTTAGAAGGTTCACTTGGCAGAAGGGAGTGAAGGAGAACGTGTGGTTAGACCAGTTAAGAGATTTCTGTGGTGATCTGGGCCAGAGGAAGGAGGACTTGGCTTAGCGCAATGGGACCGAGAAAGAGGAAGAACTCCACTAAGAAGTTAAAACAAACAAAAGACTCGGTAGAATTATATGTTGGAATACTTCACAGATGCAAGTAGAAGCATAAATAGTGAAACAAGAATCATGAAATAGAAGTACTGGCTGATGGTAAGAAATGCTGGTGGCGCAGTCGAAGGTGAAATAAGCAGGCCATGAAATTGTACGCACTGTAGAACCCCAATTTTCTAGCACATTCCCAACACACAGCATTGAAAGGAAACACATCAAAACCTTAACAGCCATAATCTCTGAATGGTGAGAGGACATATTTTTTTTTCTTTTTTATACTTGACTATACCCAAACTAAATCATATTTGTAATGAAGAACTACAAAAAATGTTAAGAAGAAAAGGATGGAAGGAAGGGAAGAAGGAAAAGTTGGGAGAAAAAAAGGATGGAAGGAAAAAAAAAGATTGGAGAGCTGTTAAGAAGTGTACTCAACGGTAAGGAAAGTAAGAAAAGTTGCATGTACTTAAAGTAAATAAAGAGAGAAAGAGTCATGATTCCTACACAGGCCCATTAGCAAAGCTGGTATGACCGCCTATGGCACCAGGTTGGACATGCGGTAGGTGAGGGGAGTAGACGTGAGGGAGGCGAGGTAGAAGAGTAGTTACTGTCCTCCTGATTGTCCCTTGGGTTAGCTATGCTGCCTATGTGACTAGAAGGGGAATGCAGAGGTAAGAAAGCAGCGGTCTTGGAGGCTGATTTCTTGGACAGAGGCTGCCCTGCTGAAGTCAGGCCCATGTCTGGCTACCCAGCCCTGCCCAGGTCCTGTCCAGCCCTAGGCTCTGCTTCCCTGACCGCACTTATCTATGCTGTAACGCTCTGCTTACGGCGTTTTACTTGCCCATTCGTATCCCCACTACACTGCAAGATCTATAAAGGAGGAAATGTCTTCCATATATATCTTCCTTCTATATCTTATTTACTGTTGTACTCACAACACCTACCACTGTGCTTGGCACATAACATATTCAAAAAGTATTTATGAAATTATTAGTAACACTGCGTTTATTAAATAACATTATTAAGTTAATGAACAAATGATTAAGTTCAAAACAATTAAAAAGTTTAAAACATTAGGAACTGAATACTTGTAGAATTAATGTTTGCTTTGCTTCTCTAGTGAGCACATTAATCTGGATTTCAAGCCTCTTTCATCCCCTCCCACACATACGCACGCACGGCCTCAGCTGCTCATTGCAACGTTGGCCTCTCAGAAAAGAGCAAAGGTGCTCCACCAAAATAAAGTATTTATTAATTGTAATTCCTGCAAAGGCTCTTCAGCAGTGCTCATTATACCCAGAAGCTGAAACTTGTCTTATAAAACGAAACGAACAACAGTGGGAATAGAGCAAAGGAGCTTCAATCAGTGTTACGGACTGAGTTGTGGTCCCCACAAATTCATATGATGAACTCTGAACAGTACAACTCAGAATGTGACTGAATTTTGGAAATAAGGCCTTTAAATTGGTCATGAAGGTTAAACAAGGTCATGTGAGTTAGCCCTGATCTACTATGACTGGTGTTCTTATAAGAAGAGTAGGAGACACCAGAGATGTGTGCACACAGAGAAAAGGCCACGTGGGACACAGCAAGAAGGTAGCTACCTGCAAGCCAAGGAGCCCTAAGAAGAAACCAAATCCATCCACACCTCGACCTTGGACTTCCAGCCTCAGAACTGTGAGAAAATTAATTCCTGTTCTTTAAGCCACCCA
>NW_012152396.1:4460458-4461389 GCF_000956105.1 Propithecus coquereli
ATCATATTCAAGTTTAAAGAGTATCTAGCAGGGCTGTGCCCTTCGATGACATCAGCCTCTATTCCTTGCCATTTTCATTACTTCCATTGTGCCAAATATTAGTACAGTCCTTCAATGCCAGCGCATGAGGACACATTGCAAACCTTTCCATGCCAAATTTATCAAAGAACTAATAATGACTCAGAGTGGATCATATTGTGCAAATGGAAAAATCATGTAAATGCTTTTGAAAGTGCTTTTGAAAGTGATTTTGCTTCTGCAAATGTAGAAGTCCAGGTACCGAGTGTATACAGTGGTGACTAGAATAGCAAGAAAAAACTTCTGTCCTTACAAACTTAACATGGTATTGACATCCGTTTAGCTATAGCTGTTGTATTCCCCTGGCTTCTGAATCCCAGAGGAATGGTTTCATTCATTTGATATTAGCAGATTCTAAAACACTGTATGAGGAGGTAGTTTACCTGACATTCTGCGGAGTTAAAGTAGAGAAGCCTAAGAAAGTTTCTGAAATGATAAGTAAATTTGAATTGGGAATAGCAGAAATGAAGCAGCTACAGGCGCATGTTGGCTAAGCTTAGCAATCTGACACCAGGTATCACAGAAATCCCTTTCCTGTGATACCTGGGTCCAGTGGCCTTTGGCAATGCAAGTGGGGTACCCACAACTCCCAGAAAATTGTGCAGAAATCATGTTGGGATCGTTTCAGTTTATCACTGAACCAAAGGACCATGATTTTAATGGAAAAGGGATATCTAAAACCAGATAAATAATTTATCTCAACAATCTCTTTCTCTTTTTAGTGTGAAGGTCTTTCACAAAAAGACCTCTACCAGGACACACAGCAAAAGCTGGTGCAGAAGGTCGAACAGATAGTTGGGAGGAGGCGAATTGATTTTCTCATTTAAAAAAATCTTCATTTATGATGGAAGTA
>NW_012152396.1:4462837-4466891 GCF_000956105.1 Propithecus coquereli
TTTTTATTCATACAGAACAGAGGTACGTACTTGTGTACATCTATTACACAATTGTGTGATAATCTGACACCTTCATATAAACAAATCAGGGTAATTGGGATATCTGTCGCCACAAATATTTATCTTTTCTTTACACTAGGAACATCTGAATTATTTTCTTCTACCTATTTTGAAATGTACAATCAATTAATGTTAACTATAGTCACTCCACTGAGCTATTAAACACGAGGTGTTACTTCTTATATCTAACTGTATATTTGTACCCATTAATCAACTTTTTCCACCCTTTACTATTCCCAGCTTCTGTTGATTTCCTTTCTTTTGGATATATACCTAGTAGTGGAATTTCTGGATCATACACTTGTTCTATTTTTAGTTTTTTGTGCACCTCCATACCGTTTTCCATAGTGGCTGTCCTAATTTACACTCCCAGCAGCAGTGTAGGAGGGTTCCCCTTTCTCCAAATCCTCACCAGCATCTGTTATTCTCTGTCTTTTTGATAAAAACCATTCTAACTGGGATGAGATGATATATCTCATTGTGCTTTTGATTTGCATTTCTCTGTTAGGGATGACAAGCATTTTTTCATATACCTGGTAGCCATATGTATGTCTTCTTTTGAGACATGTCTATTTAGAAGAGCTTCTTGAAGATGGCCAACTAGCGTCAAGGCCTGTCAGATCTTCCCGGCAGAGGAGCTGAGGGTTGGACTGAGGGGAGGGGAGGGTGATTGCTGAACGGGAGAGGACCACAGGGACTGACACCAGTGGAGTCCGGGACACCACAAGCAGGAACTGAGCAGCTGAAAGAGAGGAGGATAGAAGGGAGAAATGGGCACAAACCAAATCAAGAGAGTTTTGGAACCCACAGAAAGAGTAAGGGGTTTTTTTTTTTCCTCTTCCCCACCTGGGTGCCTCAGGCCTGCAGGGGGACACAGGGCTCCCTTCCCGTGGGGGAGTCCCCTGAGGGACCAGAGAGCCGGCCTCCTGCAGCTGGAGCCTCCTGGCCCGTACCTCCTCCACTCCCGGCATCCCTGGAAGTAATTTTGGCTCAGGCCAGTGGTAGCCAGGTGGCCGCACCCTCCCCGTAGCACCTGCCACAGCGCTTGCACGAGTGACCGAGCCTGCCTTGGGCAAGCGGGAGCGCGCTCCCAGCCCACCCTCCCCGGACAGCGTGGCCGGGGCTGTGGCTCAGAGAGGAGGGCAGTCGTGGTGCTGCAGCTGCGGCTGGGAGAGGAGGAGGATGGACAGGTGCTCCCCACTCAGCTTGAGAGTGGGACAGGAAGACGTGGCCCCTTCCCCCCACCGCGGCAGCCACTGGAGTCCTCTGTGCTGAGTGGCCCCGCTTCAGTGCCCCGGGCTTGTTTCTGCCCCAAGCTGTCAGGGCAGCCTCAGTCTGTGATCTTCCCACCCACAGGTGTCCGGCGCGTCCACCTGCTGAAGGCGCAGGCATCAGGGCGGGAAGGCGTGGGGAGAAGTCCTAGTTTCACAGCCTGCAGGCAAGAGACAGCCCGCGCCCACTGGGAGGGTGTGGAGGAGCGCAGACGAGCAGGGTTACAGATGCGCCTTCCCCCACTTCCGCCGGAGAACCGCCATATTGGAGTGTGCTGAACCACGGAGACTTAATTTCCGGAAGTACTGGTTCCCATGGCAACTGAATACCTTGGATGCTGCGGGCTGAATCAGAGCAGCTGCCCCCACCGCCACTCACTTCAGTAGGGAGTTCAGCTTGATCCAAGAGTTCCCTGAGCTACTACTATTCCCCTGGTGGGAGCCTCCTCCTGGTGGAGTCTTCTAGGGATAGAGAGGACCACCCACCTTGCCTTGAGGTCTAGTGGCAGAAAAAGAGTGCACAATTAGAGATCCCCCTATCCGCCAGCATCGTGCGGAGATGCACGCCAGTAGGCAAGACACATGAACTGTGGGGAAGCTCAAGAGCCAATTTTGGGCAGAGAGGAAACACAAGTGGACCAATCGGAAGGGAAAGTGCCCAGGTTTGTGGCCAGGGATGGAAAAAGCTTGGCTAGAGGCCTCAGCAAGCACACAAGTAGGCGCCTTCACCAGGAGCAGCCCTCGAAGCTTGGAGAGAGAGCCCTGAACTCCATATCAGCAGCTCCCCCTAGCGGTCAGATAAGCAACCTCTGAGCACCATAGAGGCTCACCCACTTGGGCTCCCCCACACCAGCTGTGATCTATCTTGCTCTTCCCCCTACCTCAGGGGGGAACAGGGCCCAAGCAAACCCTGGGAGCTACAAGCCCCTTCCCAAAGCTTGGGGCATTTGTATACACTACCTGGGGAACCAGAGCCTACCATGAGCACAATAGATTACCTTGGTAACTGGTTCCTCCAAGCAAACTATAATCAATGACAGTGGGAACAACCCCATAGCTAAACATAGTGCCTTCCTCTCAAGCTGTTAGAGAACACTGGATTTGTACCCACAAGTGCAATCCACTAGCTTAAGATGGGGGGCAAAACTCACTACACTCCATTGGGAAGAGGTAAAGACAACAGGTCAGAGGTAAACCAAGAAATTCATCAACCTGCTAAAACACCCCAAAGGCGATTCAGGATCAGCACTCCTTTCTCCGGCATGGTCAGGGAATGATCCTTGGGGACTTGGAGACAGGGCCATAAACCAGCCATAGCACTCCCAGCTCTTGACCAAGAGGCCAGATGAGAAAGAATCAGCGAAAGAACTCTGGAAAACATAAAAAATCAGAGCGAAAAGTCACCCCCAGTAGAAATCAATAGCTCCTCAGCAACAGATACCAACTTGAATAAAACAGTTAAAATGACAGATGAAGAATTTTGAATACGGATTGTAAGAAAGCTCAATGAAATTCAATAGAAAATAGGAACCCAACACAAAGAAGCCACAAAAACAACACCGGAAACGAATGAAAAATTCTCTAAAGAAATTAAAGTATTAAAGAAAAAGCAAACAAATTCTGGAAATGAAAAATGCATTCAAGTAATTACAAAACACAATGGAAAGCCTTAACAAGAATGCTAGACTCTGTAAAGAACTCAGGAAAATTAACAATAAAAATCAAACAACCCCATAAAAAAGTGGGCAAAGGTCATAAATAGAAACTTCTCAAAAGAAGAAAGACTTATGGCCGACAAACATATGAAAACTTGTTCAACATCTCTAATCATCAGGGAAATGGAAATCAAAACCACAGTGAGATATCACTTAAGTCCAGTGAGAACGGCTTTTATCAAAAAGTCCCAAAACAACAAATGTTGGTGTGGATGCAGAGAGATAGGAACACTCAAACACTGCTGGTCAGACTGCAAATTAGTATAACTTCTATAGAAGTACTATGGAGATACCTTAAAGAACTAAAAGAGAGCTACAATTTGATCCAGCAATCCCAGTACTGGGTATTTACCAAAATGAAAAAAAAGACATTCTATAATAAGGATATCTGCATTCGAGTGTTTATAGCAGCATAATTCACAATTGCCAAGATGTGGAAACAACCCAGGTGCCCCTCAATACATGAGTGCATTAATAAAATGTTCTTTATGTATACTGTGGAGTACTACTCAGCCATAAAAAACAATGGTGATCTAGCACCTGTTGTATTATCCTGGATGGAGCTGAAGCCCATTCTTTGAAGTGAAGTATTACAAGAATAGAGAAACCAGCAGCACATATACTCACCATTAAATTGTCACTAATTGATCAACACTTATGTGCACATATGAAAGTAACATGCATTGGGTGTTGAGCGGGTGGGAGGGAGGAGAAAGGGATAGGTAAATTCACACCTAATGGGTGAGGTGCACACTTTCTGGGGGATGGACATGCTCATAGCTCTGATTCAGGTGGTGCAAAGGCAACATATGTAACCAAAGTGTTTGTACCCCAGTAATATTCTAAAATTAAAAAAATGAAGATTCAGTGATATTTTTAAAAAGAGAAATGTCTATTTAGATCTTTTCCCCATTTTTAAATGGAATTTTTTTTTTCACTATTGAGTTGTTGAAGCTCATTATACATTCTGGTTATTAATCCCTTGTCAGATAGTTTGCAAATATTTTC
>NW_012152396.1:4469761-4471663 GCF_000956105.1 Propithecus coquereli
GCCTCCCAGGTAGCTGGGACTATAGGCACGCGCCACCGTGCCGGGCTAATTTTTTCTATTTTTAGTTGTTTGGCCAATTTCTTTCTATTTTTAGTAGAGACAGGGTCTCGCTCTTGCTCAGGCTGGTCTCAAACTCCTGAGCTCAAACGATCCGCCCACCCTGGCCTCCCAGAGTGCTAGGATTACAGGCATGAGCCACCATGCCCGTCCCCCATTGATTTTTAAAAGAACATCATCAGTCTATTCCATTAATTGTTTTTGGAAGCATGGCTTTTTGGAAAGCTTTTTGTTATTGTTTCTCTGAATAAGGTTTCTATGCATTGGTCTTGCTTAACTCCCTTTTGAACACCAATATTTCTTAGATTCGGTATTTTGAGGTAATTTTCTATTATCTTCAATGTGATCTTCATTGCTTTTCATTCTTTTTTTTCTTTTTTCTCCTCTGTGTATTTTCAAATAACCTGTCTTCAAACGCACCGATTCTTTCCTCTGCTTGAACCAGTCTACTATTTAAAGCCTTTAATGAATTTTTTATTTCAGCAAATATGTTTCTCGGTTCCAAGATTCCTGTTTGATTTATTATTACTGTTTCAATCTCTTTGTTAAATTTATCTGATAAATTTCTCAATTGCTTTTTTGTGTTATCTTGGAGACCACTGAGTTTCCTTAAAACCACTGTTTTGAATTTTTAGTCAGAAAGCTCACATATTGTTGCCTTGTTAGGATCAAACACTGGTTCCTTGCTTATTCCAATTGGGGAGGTCATGGTTCCCTGTTTGTTGTTTCTTCTTGTGCATGTATGTCTATGTTTTTGCACTGAATGATTAGTTATTTATTTCAGTCTTCTTTATCTGGCTTGTTTTGGTTTTTATTGGGTATGGCTAGATTCTTCTTAATTTACCTGTTAAATTTTTGGGCTAGGTCACTGACTCCTTTTCAGCACTAGATGGCGCCTTAAACCCGGGTTTGCCTCAGCTCTAGCAAAAGATTGTAATTCTACCAGTCCAAAATGGGGCCAGTCCCAAACGAAATATGCCAGCAATGTGGAAAGACTGGCTATGGGGTTCATGCCCAGGGAATATGTGGAACATTCCTCTTATAGCGCAGTGCTGCTGAACACCCACTCCAATTTGGTGTCTCCTTTGGCCAAATTACAGAGCAGAGTTTCCAGGGCTCGACTTGTCCCCTATGTGTCTCTGGCTGTCCTCAGGGATGTTTTTCTTGGCAGGTACTTGTGATGCTGCCTGTGGGTTGAGGCAGGGACAGGTTTCCTGCTAGGGAACTCGAGATGGTGGGGAAGCTGGCTTTCCACTTCAATTTCACTTTTTCCAGCATAGAAACCATGAGTTGGGGAGAATTTCCTCCTTGCTTGGTGCTAGGCAAGATTGTGGATGCAGGGGTCACAGATATTGAAATCTGATTCTGTTACCTACCGTCTGCTTAAAGTTTTTCATTTTTCTGTGGCCCCAGGAATTGTCTCATTCTCATGTTTGAGTTCTGGAATATTGCTGGTGATGTAATAATGACTTGGCATTGTATACTTCTTTATGGTTTTCTGTGTGTGTTGGCGGGGGCGGTGGGTAAAGTCACCTTGCTTCTACATTGCCATTTGGAACCTTAACAGATCATTGATTTTAGACTGTTCTTCTTTTCTAAAATAAATATGTAAGGCTACCAATTTATTTAAAAGCGCTGCTTTAGCCGCATTCCTCAAATTTTGACATGTTCTCATTTTCCTTTAGGCCAAAAATATGTTCTAATTTCCCTTTTCATGGCTTCTTCCTTTTGTATATTATTAGAAGTTTGCTATTATTTTTAAAAACAAAATCATCAAGCTATTTTTATTTAAATCTTGGATGTACCACTTACTAGATTTGTATCTTTGAAAAATTTCTTAATCTC
>NW_012152396.1:4471713-4472668 GCF_000956105.1 Propithecus coquereli
TTGGTTAGATTGATTCCTAGGTATTTCATATTCTTTATGGCTACTATAAATGAGATTGATTTCTTTTTCAGATTGTTTGTTGTTGGAGTATATAAATGCTACTGACTTTTGTATGTTACTTTTGTATTTTGCAACTTTATTGAATTAATTTATCAGCTGTAACAGTTTTTTGGTGGAGTCTGTAGGTTTTCCTAAACATAAGATCATGTCATCTGTACACAAGGCTAATTTGACTTCTTCCTTTCCAACTTGGAAGGCATTTATTTCTTTCTCTTTCTTAACTATTTTGGCCAAGACTTCCAGTACTATGTTGAACAAAAGTGGTGAAAGTGAGCATCCTTATCTTGTTCCAGATCTTAGAGGAAAGACTTTCTACTTTTTCCTATTCAGTATGATGTTGGCTGTGGGTTTGTCATAGGTGGCCTTTATTATTTTTAGGTATATTGCTTTTATACCTAGTTTGTTGAAGGTTTTTATTATAAAGGGATGTTGAATTTTATCAAATGCTTTTTCATCATCTACTGAAATGTTCATATGGATTTTGTCCTTCATTCTGTTGACGCAATGTATCAGGTTTACTAATTTTTGTATGTTGAACAATCCTTTCATCCCCAAGATGAATCTCATTTGATCGTGGTGAATGATTTTTAATGTGTTGTTGGATTCAATTTGCTAGTATTTTGCTCAGGGTTTTAGCATCTATGTTCATCAGTGATATTTGACTGCAGGTTGTTTTTTTTTGTTTTTTTTGCCTTGTTTTGTCCTTGTCTGGTTTTGCTTTCAGAGTAATGATGGCCTTATAGAATGGGTTTGGAAGTATTCCCTCCTCTTTGATATTTTTTTTTTTGAAGAGTTAAAGTAGAATTGGTATTAGTTTTTCTTTAAGTGTTTGGTAGAATTCAGCAGTAAAGCCATTCAGCATTGGGCTTTTCTTTAATAGGATACTCTTTACTAT
>NW_012152396.1:4478254-4481403 GCF_000956105.1 Propithecus coquereli
GAAGGGAATAAGGTTTCCCACAAAGAGGACCTGGGGGACAGAGGAAAAAAAGAATTAAGTTGTTTTATGAAATTATTCTATTTAGTATTGCTTAATTAGGATAGCAGTTATAGCAATACAATTAAACAAATATATAATGAAATGTCTGTGATGTATATTGGCTTTCAATATGGGAAAAAAGTCAACTTGGAGGTTAAATGCAAATATATTAACAGGGGATTCTCAGCTTGAGCATAAGCTTGGCTTACTTTAGAATTTTATACATATCTCTTTGCATAAGGGACCAAGGATTCTCCTAGGAAATAACCTATCCCAAATATCCCAAAGGCAGAATTGGGTGAGTAAGCGAGGTCATCAGCTAAGAATGTTTGATTGGAGAGCACAGCTACCCGAAGTGCAAAATTTCCTAGAGGTCTTATGTTTTATCTTTAAAAATGTCAGCAATTTTGCATATTTTAAAAAATGCTTTTTTATCTGATGTTATGAGCTGAATGTTTGTGCCACCCAAAATTCATATGTTAAAATCTAGTATTTGACAGTGGGGCCTTTGGAGGTAATTAGGTTATGAGGGTAGAGTCCCCATGAATGGGATTAGTTCCCTTATAAGAAGTAACCAGAGGGCTAGTTTACCCTCTTTCCACCGTGTCAGGATACAACAAGAAGTCAGAAGTCTGTAACCCAGAAGAGGGCCCTCACCAGAACCCAACCATGCTGGCATCCTAATCTCTGATTTCTAGCCTCCAGAACTGTGAGAAATAAATGCTTGTTATTTAAGCCACTCAATCTATGGCAATTTGTTTTAGTGGCCCAAATTGACTAAGACATTGATAGTTTAAACTATTTACTATGCATCAATTGATATTTATTATGGGTAATTGATGTCCTAAGATAATAGACATGTTTATTTCATGACTCCAGATACCTCTTTGCTCATATCTGCAACCCCTATGTGTACCCCAGTTTTAGAAGCATGAACATGGTCCTACAGAGTGAGAAAACCAAGAGATTGGTTCAAGATATAATTCAAGTACAATGGACTGGTCTTGGGCAAAAGTTGAATCTTAGTAGAGATTGTTAGTAGATTCTTGGTAGAGCCTGTCACTCAAGTAATCTTCTAGTTCCAACCCATGACAGAGGTCTTGCAATTAAAAAAAAAAAAAAGAGTAATACCTAAAAGAGGTGTTGGTCTGAAATCACCAAGAATCATTGAGGATGAAAGCTTCAGGGTTACTGGTTCTAGCAGCTTTTGGGTGATGTCGGTGCTTAAGCTAACGACAGGAGATATGTCTTTGGTGCAGGTATCCACACTGTCCACACATTGCCAGCATTAAAAATCTCTGCAAATAACAAGCAAACAGACAAACACCAAGCATCACAGGAAACATCACAGTAAACTGGGAAGGAACAAAGGGAAAATGATAGACAATTATGGTGACCAAGAGGATTTAGAAAGCATATATGCACCGATTCCTCATAGACTCTAGGACCATTTGGCTGGAACTTGAGGGTGGAATGGAATTTCCATATGGCCAGTGACGGTGAAGCCAAAGAAATGTACTCTTTGTGAAAATTACTGTGACCCTGTTCTTTTTGTCTAGGCTGGTGCAGCACGGAAACACAAGTTTGAGCTAACAGTCTCCGTAAGCCTCAGTCCAGAAGTTTTCATATGAAACTCAGAATGGC
The DNA here is from genome assembly GCF_000956105.1 of Propithecus coquereli. NCBI lineage: Eukaryota > Metazoa > Chordata > Mammalia > Primates > Indriidae > Propithecus > Propithecus coquereli. Next base: position 4,479,938 of record NW_012152396.1, read on the forward strand.
CTTAGAGGTTTCAGGCAGTGTCTCAGGGGCCATAGACAGAAGGTGTGGGAGATCAAACAGGCAGGGTCACCTGGACCTATGACAGCTGACATAGCTCCATTTCCTACTTTTCTCTTATACCTGTAAAGTAAGACCTTTCACATCAAAGTTGGTTTGAAGAATAAATTTTGCTGCTTAGAAAAGAAAACAGCTTAAACGTTATAATACTAGAATCCTGGTGAGGAAATGGATGGAAAGGAAATTTTCTAGGCTGCAGAAAATAAGATAAATTATACCCAGCAAAAGGGGAGCCCAAAATTTTGAGCTCTGGGAAGAATATCTTAAGGTTGTTATGTGCTCACTAATAAATAATTTATGAGGGGGGAGAGAGAAACAAAAAAATTGGCAATGGAATGGGAAACTTTATGTCATTCTTAGTCTTTAGCAAGTTGAACAGAGGAATTAGGCAGAAAGAAGACTGAATAGTTAAAACATTGATTATATATCTCAATGAGGTATATATAGATATAGTTAACATTATATTGTAAACCAAGTACACTTTTTATAGAGCTAATAGTTTTATAAAATTACACAAATTATCAGTAAGTTCTCAAAAATATGAAATCGGTAGCCACATTAATTGATCATAATGCATTAAAACTGGGTAATACCTTTTTCAATACAATCCACTAGTCATTTGGAAATTAGAAATTAATTTCCCCTCTTACATACATTTGAATCAAAAATCAATCTTACAGTTACAGAAGATTGTATGACAAAATACCTAAAATGCAAAGATCTTAGTGATGCAGCATGGCAACTTTTCCAGAAGAACATTAGATTCAGAAAAGCATTGTGGTTGGATGTGTGGTCTTTGACATCATATTACCTGGGGCTTGAACTCCACTTTTATCTCTTAGTAGCTGTAGCTTATCATGCAGAATAGTTTCATTGCCCTAAAAATCTTCTGTGCTTCCCCTGTTCAATCCTCTCCCTTTTCCTCAGAACCTGTGGCAACCACTGATCTTTTTATTGTCTCTATAGTTTTGCCTTTTATAGAATGTCATATAATTGAAATCATACAGTAAGTGGCCCTTTCAGACCAGCTTCTTTCACTTTTCAGTATACACTTATGGCTCATCCATGTCTTTTGATAGCTTGCTGCTTTTCATTAATGAATAATATCCATTGTAAGGATACACCACAATTTCTTTATCCATCACCTATTGAAGAACATCTTGCTTTCTTCTGTGGATTGTGATTTAGGTGTCGTACCTAAAATCTCCTGTTTTCTTATTTGTGTTACATTGACTCAGATCAGCTGGGCAAGAGCACGGTGTCCCATTCTTACTGGCATGATTTTACAGAGCACATTTTCTGACAGTCTGTGATTTTAGAAAACAAGATTTTGCAGTAAACGAACAGCTGTGAAAAAGATTGTTTTGACTCCACAGCTGCAGCCCGACCTTGGGGAGAAATGTTGTTTC
>NW_012152396.1:4483523-4489093 GCF_000956105.1 Propithecus coquereli
AAAAAAAATAGTTTATTTCACATTTCTGGTTGTGTAAGCTGTAGTTGTGTCTGTTAGAATTTGCCACTTGGTTTGGAATTACCAGCTAGTCTGCTACCTAGGAAGAGCAGATCCTGTGGAATTTTATTTGTATTTCAGAATCGAGGAAGTTATTTGCTATTATCGCTGTCAGTCATTTATTTAGATCATTATTCTTTGAATTTCATTTACTTTAGTGCTTCTTTCCAGGGTGAGGATAACCTTTTTCAAACAGTACAAGTTGATTAATTTCCCTTTGTCAGCCTGATGTAAACGCCATCTCCACATCTTCGTGACCTGTGTACATTGAATGAGAGTCACAAACAACAGTTACAAGCCAAACCTTTGGGTGTAGCTACTTGCTTCGTACACACACGCACACACACACACTCCCCACTCCACTCATAGAGAACTCAGATATTTTTATTTTTCTCCAGATCTTTTGAATTATACTTAATGACTTCTTTATATTAATGATTTTAAATAGTCACGTGAGCGCAGTGGTTTTTGAAAAGCTATTCTTCACATACATGATGAGAGGTATTACTTTTAACCTAGCTGCTTTCAGTTCCATTTGATGCAGATGATAACTGTATAAAAGTAAATGTTTTTTGATAGTTTTTATTTTTTAAAGATGCCACTAATCAATTAGGATAAAGTGATGTTTTTGGCATCCCCTTGGCACTGAACTCCATGTCTGAAGGTGAGGTTGGCTGTAAGGTTGAGATACACCTGTGGACTGGTGGGTCTCGGGTGGGGAGGAATTCGGACAGTGTGTTGATGCTTATTGGTGTCTCTTTTCTCTTCTAGGACCAGCAGAGAGAAGAGATTCCATCTTCCAGAGGTTGCCACTGTCTGCCTCCCCACTTGTCCCCATTCTCAGTCATCTTTTTTAATATAGAGTGACACATTAGTTATCTAGTTCTTCATAGTGAATGTCGTTTAAGTTTGACATCATACCTATTGCCATGAAATTTGAACCTTAGTGTTAATTTTCCCTGAAAAATTGCCTTTAAGTTTGATAAATTCTTTACCCAGTGATATCGACTGTTTTAAATTAATAGATTTATCACTGTTTTCTGAGCTATATAGAGCCTTAAATGAAAAAGTATTTTTGATTATCTTTTCATAGTTTTGACTGCGCACCTATAATAATGGAACCTGTTAAATTCTTTTTTAGTGGAGGAGTTTGTTTTTTTTTAAATAAGTAGAATTTCAAGAAATAATGCTTGATGGAATATAGAAGTTACAAAATCTTAAAGTATCTTTTAATATTTTTCTCTCAATGATTTTCCTTTAAAATTTGCAATGAGTTTTTTTTCTCTGTATATATAAGAAATTCGATCTTATTGGGGAAATTAATTAATGTCAAAGAAATAAGCCCTTCTATTTGTTGCAGCTTATTGTTTCTCAAATTAACTACACAGGCAAAAGGTTAAAAATAAAAAATGCTTCGTCATTACATTTTTCCCATTTTGTTGTACTGTGTGAGGAGTTTACAAATCAAAATGTACTTATGCTATAAACATCACATGAGTTTTGTGCCCAGTTCTTTGCAATGTGGTGCGTGGAGCTTGGCAGCAACCTTGTCTATCCCATTTGGTTGATTGGGAGATCTTGTGCGTTAGTGCCATGCTAAAAGAGTTTTCAGGTATCCCACAACACGGGGACTTTCCCAAACCCTGTTTAGATCATCCTACCTCAGCCGCTCATTTTCATTAACTGAATGAATATCCCAAGTGTTTGTTCCATGTGTATCCTCTGCTCAGTGATTCCTCACATCCTTAATATGGTAGATTCTCTTCTTCCCCTCCTTACTATTATTTCTTTTAGCATTTGTAAAATTTTGTGTACCACCTGCAGCTCTTTATAGAAGCTTCACCTTTCTTTATGTCTCACTGCCAAAGGCTTTATGATTTTTGCAGCTAGACCACATTTTTAAAAAATACATTTTTGGAGCTAATGAAAGACATTGGTTTATGTTATTTAAGTATTCATGGTTTTTTTTACAGTGCTTAGTTGAGTTCAATAATAAAAGACATTTTATCAGTGACACTGTTCAGTTTTCTTTTGGACTCTTCCCTCTAGTACTTAATACTTCTCTGCAGTAGAATTACCATTTGATTTAAAGACCATTTTATTCTAATGTGAAGCCTGAAAGCTTGATCCAAGCCTGAAGGAATGATCCAAACTCCAATTAGGACCATTACTAAAACTGATTTTCTGTAGACTGATTTCAACTAAGATAGAGTTAGTCCTAAAGACTAGCAAAAGCATTTTCTTAAAACCATATTCTATTTTGTTGACAAATAGGATAGTGTGTTTTTCCTATTTCAACTGCTGTACCTATTCTAATGAAAATGAGATGTAATAGCAATTTTGATTTCTAAGCAGGTTTGGGTCATTTTAAATTTAGAAACTAAATGTTTCAGCATCTGATGTCTTATATCTTAGTTTTATTGTCTGTGTCCCCGCTGTGCTGTTCAGAGGCAGTGTGGTGTGTTCTAACATAATGTCTCCAAAATCAAGTTTTTTGATTAAAATGGATTAGTAGATAAAAAAAGGGACTATTACTAATCTCAGATTTTGTTAGGCAGTCATGGTCTTAGTAATAGTTCAGCAATGTCTCTAATGACCCAAATCTTTTTTTTTTTAGATGCTTTGAAATTGTGTTATTCATTCATCTTAATATCCTGATGGGTTGATAAAAGCAGGAGAAAAAAATAAAACAAAACACCACCGGATAGTCTGGTGTGGTCACATCCTCTTTCAAGGAAATCCCATGGAGCTTAATGAAGTTTTTAAAAATAGTTAGAGATAAAGTGGTGGAGGGAGGTTTAAAGAGATAGGAGTTTAGGTGAAATTTGAACTATAAACAAGTGGGATAAATTAAAGAAATGACTAGTAAAAAATGAAATTTGCTATTAAGAAGTGCAATTTTGACCTGAAAAAAGACACATTAACTACAAGATAGAAAACTTTATGGTCAGAATGGAACATAATTCAAATCTAAATTAACAGTAGTGTCAAAGAAGTCAGGGCTGGATATCCAAGAGGGCCTAGCCAGCTGCTCCACTTACCATTACATCATAAGCGATTTCTGTGTTGCTATTGTTTTTATTAACATTTTGATGGCTGTGTCATATTACATTAAATCAATTGACCATAACTTACCAACCATCTTGCTATTTTTTGGTGTCTCGTTCTTGGACAATATGTAGTAATTTACTCTCAAATTTGGGTCATGTTTTGTCAACATCATACCAACCAGTTTTGTTCACTTAATGGTCTGTACTCTAGTATGTTTGTATAATTATGCTCATTAAAGACTGCCTAGAACCAAAGGCTATCCAAAGATTCATAATTCTAAAGTGAGGGCATTTTCTAGTTTACAGTAGATGTCCCTTTCCCCTTTTTTGCTATTATTAACTTCGCAGTGAATGTCATCTTGCCTTTAAGTAATTCAATTGTATTTTTGAAAAATAAATTCTCGTTAACATCTAAGGAGGCCTTACTCAGTGTTAATCACTTTGCTGGTATTTTTCACATACAATATGTCTTTTAATCCTCACAAGTGAAGGAAGTAAACACTATTACTATTCCCAATTAACAGATTGGGAAATTGAGACTTAGATAAATTAACTTGTCCAAGTTAACACAGTAAATAAATGGTAAAGACAAGGTTTTGAACCCACATATTCTCTCCAGTGTTCTCTATATAAGCAGTTTGTAATCTTTACTTATCTCCCTATTGCTTTTTCCTGTTTTTGAAAATATTTATTAAATCTCGTAGAACTTTTGTGACTCACAAAAGCTAATTTTGTATATAAATTTCAGAAATTATTATGTCAGATTCCCTTAGTTCGAAGTGTTCTTAACCTAGGACCTCATGGATAGAATTCAGGAGATGCATAAACTTACATGAGCGGTCACTATCTAATAAATTTAGCATTTTCTGCCATTGTAAATGTTAGCAACAAACTACAGTAATATTAGCAATGCTTGTGACATTGCCAATAAAAACCACAAATATTTTATTATCACCAAGTTAAGGCAAATACCTCAAAACATATACACTCATCACAACTTTGATATGGTAGTTATTAGACCTGCCACTAGATCCTGTTATTTAATGCTTTTTTAAAAAAGCATTTGATATTTCAGTAATACTGGTTTCCCTTGTAATCTTATGTATTTTATATTGAGCATTTAAAAAGATCGTTCAGAAGTATCTAGAGGTTTCAGCAGATTGACCAAGGGCTCTTGTGGCAAAAAGCTTAGCATCTAAGATTCTTTCTGCATAGTTAATTTAGAAATGCACAGAAGTTGTCTAGGTGGTTACTGGTGTTCTAATTTACATGTCTAGAAAGAGTTATAAAATTGAATATCGAAAAGAATCATAATGAAAAGAAGTTGCTTTATTTTCTATTCACAAATGTGTAATTTCTGATAAAACTATTTAAGCCATGAGTATTTAGGATGTGAAATGTTTTAAAGGCCATAAACTTAAGATACGTAAGTGTTCATTTTTTTTTTTTTAAATATACCTCAAAAGGCTCCTTAGTACTGGTGATTGGTTTTATTCCATATGTAATTCTGCCCTGGTTCCTTTGGGTTTCATTTCTGTTGTTTTGTTAGTTGAAACTCAAAATATCCAAAGATGCAAAGCAATTAAACTGTGTGCTAGGACCTGGGGAGAAGTTTGAATTGCTACCAATTGTATTGGGATTTTTTATTTTTACAAGTCATAAAATGGTTAATTGCAGCTCTAATTAAAGTTGTGATTAAAGATAAGATTGAAACCAAGATTTAGATTTGCCAAGTATACAAATTAAATAAACTGTTGATCTCGACTAGGTTTTATTTGTTGTTATTTTATCATTTTGTGCAGAAGTATTTTGATACTCAAGAAATGATTCCCCCCCTCTCTTCCCCCTCAACCCTGGCCGCCTTTTATTTCTTTGCTGTGGTTTATTAAATGCTTCGTTTGGTTCTAGTAACCATACATTAAAATGGGTACAGTTTATTTTTTGGAAGTACAGGTAAATAAGCTCATAGAAACAGCACTACATGCTGATGGCTCTCTGGTCTCATATTGTTCCCGGCTGTTTTAGTATGTCTTCATCTTTTATTTATCAGAAACGAGGAGAGAGAGCCATGTTTGTAAATTAGCCAACCAACTTTTAGCCTCATCCTCTTATGTAATGTAAGGTCAGCAGAGAACATTTCCATTACATAGATGAGGAGATTGAATGTCATTGAGACCAGTTAAGTGACTTGCCTAACCTCGTTATGGCTACTAATGGTGAACCAGGGCTGACACCCAGGACTTCTGGCTTCAGGTGAGTAATTTGTACTGCATAGTGCTATCCTGCTGCTCCCTCCCCTGCCTTCACTTCTGCTGTGATTTATTGCTGCCTAATGAAGACCATATAGTGGCTAGCTCAGCAGTAGGGAGAGAATAAAGTATTGGAAGGGAGGGCTCCTTGTCCTGCCTTCTTTGGGGGTTGGTCACAACATTTCTGCCTTTGTGGGAAACATCACCTGAGCAA
>NW_012152396.1:4490308-4491868 GCF_000956105.1 Propithecus coquereli
CTCAAAAACTATGAAAATTTTAATGAAGCATAGACAAAATTGGAATCAAAAGTAGAATTTACTTATAATCATCATGGCTAGTTATGATTGTATTGTCTAACCAATTTGCTCAGTTATGTGCTCACAAAGTAGGATATGATTTTGTTAAAATACACTTTGTGTTAAACTGAAGAAATGGTTTTCAAACATGGTCATGCACAAGAATCACCTATAGGAAATGGATAGACATGCATATTCCCAGAGTTTACCCTCCCTAGGAATTCTGAATTGTAGGTGTCATTGTGGTGTTGGGGAATCTGCAAGTTTAGCATGCTTCCCAGACAGTTTTTGATGTAGGTATCCATAGAGCACACTTGGGAATTGCTTCTCAGCAGAACATTGTTTACATCAAAATTGTATGAATCTGGATGAATACTCTGGGCCACTGGTTCTGGGTTGAATTGGAGTGTTCTTGATGTGGTTCTACCTATGTAGACACAAACCTATTAGAGAGGCAGTTGACTTATTTGTAAAGAACAGCAAGTTTACATTTTGTGTTGGCTGATAATTACGGCCCCTGCCCTCATTAGAAAATTAAAAGTGTACAGGCACGAGAGAGAATTAAGATTATATAAGGGCTTCCTTTCCTTATTTTCTTTCTCTTCTGCTACTTACTCTTCCTCCTTTTTCTCCTCTTCACAATATTTATTGACCTACATTTGGATTTTTGTGTAGTAATCATGTTTTCACTAGACCTTTCAACAGTGAAAAGACAGGGGCAACAGGAAAAAGGAACCATCTTCTACTATATCAGATGCCTTTAAATACCAAACACAGTAAGAGCAGCACAACTCACCACTTTTAAGTTTGAGATCCTGGAGAGCAGGAAAGCCTTCCTGTAATGCATTTTTTTTGTGCCTTTCCAGAGATAGTTTATGTCATCTATCAAAATATAGCATTTCTTACCTTCTTAAATACTTATAAACTTCCAGGAAGTAATGTTCTGTATAAAGTTTTTTCATTAGAAATGACATTATGGTGAGGGGAAGCAGCTGAGCCATCTATTTACTGGCCTGATCCCCAGCATAATCAATGACAAGCATGGCGAGACTGACAGCTATTGTCAGGGAGCTAGCCTGGGGCTGTGGAATAAAATTATTCCTTGAGTAACTTAAAAGAGTTGTACAGTATGGAGATCATGACTTCAGGATCTTGTATAGGATACACTAACCAAGAGCAAACAGATTTAGCATTAGGGTCACAAGACTATGGGGCCACGTATATACAAAGGCCAGCTTTGAAGATAGGTTCCAGTTTTAACTGGGCTGTGCTGATCTGTCTCTTTAGAAAAAATAGCAGGGTTTTTAATGTAGCCAATATAATAGTCCAGATCTTTAGTATGTGGTTTGATAATTTATATGTGTATATATTAATATAAATGAAAATTACAAAGGAATGGAAATGTATGCTGTAGATAGTATTGTAGTATTTGGGGTATTATAATAGAATAACAGAATACCATAGACTGGTTGGCTTATAAGCAATAGGAATTTGTTTACCACAGATCTGGAGGCTGGGAAA
>NW_012152396.1:4493958-4496672 GCF_000956105.1 Propithecus coquereli
GAAAAACCATGTCTTATTTAGTCAAGCAGCTTTCTCTGCTTGTTTTTCTTCCAGGTATCTGTAGTGAGCTTATTCTAAAACCCAAGGATGTTTCTCAGGAAGAACTTTTGGATATAACTGATCAATTGAACATGGACCCAAGAGTCAGTGGTATATTAGTTCAGTTACCACTGCCAGGTACATAATGCTCTTCTATATATCTAGTTTGGCTAGGAGAAAGGGCATCTTTCAACATTGTGTCATGACACTGAAAGTAATTTATAAAATATGTTCAGAAGGGCATTAGTTATTATACTAGTAATATGTATAATAGGTGTTGATTTCTGAATGATTTATGCTTATAGTGACAAAAAACTGAAAAATTTAGGCATTGGCAATACATGCACTTCTTGCTTTGCACAGTAGTGCAGGACCATAAAAATGACTGTATGAGCTGAAACCAGGCAAAAGAATCTTAATAATCAGTGGGAAAGATGACAATTTTTCTGTGACCTTTAAAATTTTCTGCCAAAGCATTAAGAATTTCCCTACTGTGGTTTATAAATGTATAGGTAAATTAAAAATTAGTAAAACAAATACTTATTCAGTACACTATAAGGCATTAGAAATATTGAGAATTAAAGTGTTTGATTTCTTTGTAAAATGCTTATCAAGAATAGTTTGAACAGTGCTTGCCTTCTTCTCATTCTGGAATTTAGAAGTTATAGAATGGAGCAAGTAGCTTTTTCTATGCCTTGGTGAATTGAATTATCATATTCCTTTCGAAGTTTGATTAGCTTCCAAAATTTTGTCCTTTGTACTTTCAGTCCCATGAAATATCTCTGAGAATTCCTTTAATGTGAAATTTTATGCTAGTGTCACTTCTTCTGGGACATTGTCATCCTTTTTGTCAGATCATTTTCCTCATTTATGTGAATCAGTTCACCTTCACTAAGTTCCTCTGGCTACAGTGTCAACATTCCATGGTCAGTTATTTTTTGTACAACTCCATTTACATTCAATTAGAACTCTGGGTACAACTCCATTTCCATTGACTTAGAATCCTATTGAAGTGACTTTATCTTGTTTTTTATGTTTATCAGGCTTTTTCAACATAGTTTTTACCTTCATTTCATGCAAGCTTCTTGTCTTTCCTTTGTTGTCACCATTCTCAGAGCTTCTGCTCACATCCACTTTCCATTCCAGCATTATTATATTTTGTTTCCTTGCTGTACTTGCATTTTTATAGGCTCATCTCCTTTGTCGATTATCCACTTTTGTAATCCATGTTATGCGAGTTTATCTTTGGGAGACGTGGAGAGAACACCCTTTGCTGTCTATGTTTGAACAATACCAAACATGCAGTGACCAAACCTCAGCAGACTTTGAAGGAAGTGCCATGCCATGATTGTTCACTGATCATGGTGTTCATGTGTTATTTCCATAGTGATCTGCGGATTGAAGAGCTAGCAGCCATTATATAATTACTCACAGTTAATATGGCATGATAGATGGAATTTGAACTTTGTTGTTGGAGGACTATTATAATTTAACTAAATTGTGGTTCTGAACTTTGTGCATACTTGAATTGCACATAGTGAATATTGCCAGTATAGTAAAGATTTCAGTAGTTCTGTAAGTTTTAAACAACAATTACATGACATGCAGAAAATAAAGTTTTATGATGCTATTATATGAGATCTTTATATGGTTATTAATATTGTCTTTTATCTAATGATATAACTTAATATCTTAATACATGTTGTAGCTTTTGTGCTATTTAAATTGTACCAAAAATTCATACTTCTAATTCTTTTCTTCCAGTATAGCTGCACTGAAAAAACATCATCAAGTTGGGAAGGATCTTAGCAGTTATTAAGGTTTCCCCCTGAGAAAAATGCTTTGAGAGACAGCGCTATAGATTCATTATGTTAAAATTAGTGTAGTGATATATCACTCACATTTAAAATAGAAAAAGAATTCAACACATGGAACACTCTGATTTCATATCATATGACTATGAAGTCTAGAAATCAGGAATTTATTAACATCACAAATCTATCCATTTTTTGGCAGTGTTTGGCAATTGTTCGGCTCATGCAGAAAAAAGTCTTTTTTTTTTTCTTAGTACTGCATTTGCCAAACAATTTATAGTTTGCAATTTTTGAAATTTTCCCCACCAACATGTGTATGACATTCAAATGACTATAAAAAACATGTCACAATATTAATTGTTAAAATGTCCACTACACAAAGCAGTCCACAGATTCACTGCAATTTGTATCAAAATTCCAATGATATTTTTTACAGAAATAGAAAAGAAAATCCTAAAATTCATATGGAACCACAAAAGACCCTGAGTAGCCAAAGCAACCCTGAGAAAAAAAGAACAACATTAGAAGCATCACTACCTGATCCCAAAATATACCACAAAGCTATAGTAATCAAAACAACATGGTGCTGGCACAAATACAGACTTATAAATCAATGTAACAGAATCAAGAGCACAGGAATAAATACAGACATTTAAGATCAAGTGATGTTTGACAAAGGTGCTAGTAACACACATCGAGAAAGAACATTCTCTTCAATAAATGGTGCTGGGAAAACAGCATATTCACATGCAGCAGAATGAAATTGGGCCCTTAACTCACCCCACATACAAATATCAACTCAAAATGGATTAAAGACTTAAATGTAGACCTAAAACTTTAAATCAACTAGAGGAAAACATA
>NW_012152396.1:4496722-4498525 GCF_000956105.1 Propithecus coquereli
TAGAAATAAAAGAATACGCAGAGACAGAAGTACAGTTTTATAAAGCATAGATTTTATAAAAGTTGGGGATTGGGAGACCTCCAGCATTCCCGTGAGCTGTGAGGTTACGAGTGAAGTTTTACAACAGTATTTACTGGTACAGTGATCGGTTGCCAGGGGTAACAGATTTACATAATAACAGGTAGTTTGTTTTAGGTTAAAAGTCTCCCCCAAAGCTTCTAGAGATCCCTTAATTAATTCTATTTATGTGAGCAAACAGTTACAAAATCTTTCTAAGACAAACTTCTAAGTTCTAAGATAAAGCTATCACTTAGCAGAAAGGTTAAACAGAAATATAGTGGCTCTATATTTCTTTATCTAGTTTTTGTCAATTGAGACAGGTAATCAGGAATGAAGCAGGAATTATCCCTTAGGCTAATTGCTTTTAGCTGCAGGTGTCTGTCTGTTGGGTAGGCACTCTTTGATCAGTTCTCATCCTGTGGCTTCATGCATGCCAAGCTTTGTCGTACAAAACAGGCAAAAGCCAACAGGTTCGAGTCACGGCGTCACCTTGGAAAGCAGCTGCCACTGATCTGTGAGATGCCCCCCTGAGGCGAGGCAGTTTTTGATATGTGAACTAACACGTTCACATATTCCTTCAGGGCAAAGCCCTGAAAAACTCCTGAAATCATTTCTGTCTCTATATTATCGGAGACAATTCTATAGCACAACAGATTCCAACATATGAATTTTGCAGGGATGTAAACATTCAGCCTATAGCAGATAGATTACAATGTAGCACTAAAAAACAGAGTTGGCACCCTTCACAAAATTATAAATATATTTAGGAACCTGAAGAATGACTATCAATATAATTGGAAAAAATAAAATTTGGGGTCTTTCTTGGATAATCATGGATGTTTTATTCATTCTTTTGCCTTAAATTTATGTGGTTGAAAGTTCCTTACTGTCTTTTTAGTATTACATTTATTGCTTTGCTTTCCACAGACATGAAGCCATTATCATCTCAGGAACTGAAATGGCCAAACATATCCAGAAAGAAATACGGCGAGGTGTGGAGTCCTGGATTTCCCTGGGCAACAGAAGACCTCACCTTAGCATCATTTTAGTAGGAGATAACCCAGCCAGCCACACGTATGTCAGGAATAAGATAAGAGCTGCCTCTGCTGTAGGTGGGTATGTGTTTTAGTTGTAATTGTTACTCAATATGTTTTCTCTTTTTACTTTAAAGCATGATAATTATGACTGATAATTATCAAATAAGTGCCATTTAAATAATATGTATTACTGTTTTTAGAGATTATTCAATTATTAAAAGTTTATATTAATTTCTTACTATTTTTCTTCAGATTCCTTACACAGTCAATTCAGTGTGATTTCATATCCTATGGCAACACGTCAGAGGAATACTTTACATTTAAAAGGCCCATTTTCATTACATTTGTTTTAATCAAATAATAAACCTGGCAAACTTGGCTGAGTGGTGGTCGTTATAGTATTTTTACTCTCTTCAAATCTACTAATAATGCTTATTACAAATACATGCAAGTTGTCACGAGGGATACGGGGCCAAAGAGTACCTGTGAACCAAGAGAAAACACAAGTACTATGTGAGAAATCCCTCCCAATGATACATTGACCATTGTCTTTGTAGAAGGGCCTTTCCTTCCTGTAGGACCAATCCTACACTGTGTAAGACACTATTACTGAAAAACCATGTCTTATTTAGTCAAGCAGCTTTCTCTGCTTGTTTTTCTTCCAGGTATCTGTAGTGAGCTTATTCTAAAACCCAAGGATGTTTCT
>NW_012152396.1:4499734-4500754 GCF_000956105.1 Propithecus coquereli
CTTTACATCTGTTAACTCAATGAATCCTCCCAATAATCTTTTCTAGATACTAGAATTAAATAATCAGATGTTAAAATTTAATAAAACATTTAAAATGGCATCATAATATGAAATCCTTAGGTATAAATTTGACAAAAGATGTGAAAAAACATATACATTGAAAACTATAGAACAGAGAAATTAAAGACCTAAATAAATGGGTCAATATACCATTTTCACAAATCAGAAGAATAAATATTGTTAAAATATCAATTTTTCTCAAATTGATTTGTAGATTCAAGGCAATCCAAGTCAAAACCTCACCATACTTTTTTGGTTGTATATATAGAATATATAAAGAGCTCTTACAAATCAATAACAAGGAAAAAACTCAATTAAACAAAGCCCAGCTCCTAGCTGGATTAACATTTAACTCCTTTTTTCCTTACAGCAAGAAAAAGCTGAACAAAGTGAAAATCCATGACTTTTCTTGACCCATCAGAGAACTGAGGTTGCAGAACTAACCACCATCCCAAAATCTGCAGAGACAGGCAAATCTAGTGTCATAGCCAAGATCTGCTTGCTAGGCACAGAAGCTGCTTGAGCCATAAACTGATAGAAATACAAATGGTAATTTTGGTGAATTTCTGGAGGCTGAGTATGTACTAGCATGACAGTGAGAAACTCTTCGGGGTCACAATATTGGGTGTGGCTTTCAAAAAAAAATTACAAGGAAGGAAAAACAGGGAAACAAGGAAAAACACAGTCCGAAGAGAAAAAATAAGCATCAGAAACAGACTAAGACACAGACTTTGGAATTATCAGACAAGGAATTTAAAAGAACTATGATTAATATGGTAAGGGCTCTAATGGAAAGAGCAGCCAACATGCAAGAACAATTAGGTAATGAAAGCAGAGAGATGAAAACTAAGAAATAACAAAAAAGAAGTTCTAGGAATCAAAAACATTCTAACTGAAATGAATAATGTTTTGATTATTTGGGCTCTACTGTAGACTGGAACTGGCCAAGGAAAGAAGCAG
>NW_012152396.1:4500804-4502500 GCF_000956105.1 Propithecus coquereli
AAAAAAAAAAAAAAAAAAAAGAAAGATCTGGACTAGACAGATTCATAGCTTAATTCTACCAGTCCTACAAAGAAGTAATGGTACCTATCTTATAGAAACTATTCCATGACAGCAAAAAGGAGGGAATCCTTCCTAACTCATTCTGTGAAGCCAGTATCACCCTTGTACCAAAGCCAGGAAAGGACACACACACACACAAAACTACAGACCAACATCCCCTATGAGAAAACTACAGACCAATATCCCCTATGAGCATAGTTACAAAAGTCTTTAACAAAATACTAGCAAACTGAATTCAATAGCACATCAAAAAGATAATCCACCATGATCAAGTGGGTTTCATTCCAGGGAAGCCAGCATGGTTCAACATAAGCAAATCAATACATGTGATTAACCACATACACAGAAACAAAAGCAAAGACCGCGTGATCATCTTAATAGATGCAGACAAAGCATTCAGTAAACTCCATCACCCTTTCATGATAAAAACCCTCAACAAACTAGGCATAGAAGGAACATACCTCAAAATTACAAAAGCGATATAGGAGAAACCAGCAGCCAATATCATACTGAATGGGAAAAAGTTGAAATCATTCCCCCTAAGAACTAGAACAAGACAAGGGCGCTCGCTGTTACCAATTCTATTCAACATAGTGCTGGAGGTCCTAGCCAGAGCAATCAGGCAAGAGAAGGAAATAAAGGGCATCCAAATCAGGAAAGATGAGGTCAAACTATCCTTGTTTGTGGACTACATGATCTTGTATCTGGAAAATCTTACAGATTCCACCAAAAGACTTTTGGAATTGATAAATCCAGAAAAGTCTCTGGTTACAAAATCAAGGTACACAATTCAGTAACATTTCTATATACTAATAGAAATGTGGAGAATCTCATCAAGGACTCAATACCATACACAATAGCTACAAAGAAAATAAAATAGCTAGGAATAGACTTAACAAAGGAGGTTCAAGACCTCTATAAGGAAAACTGCAAAACATTGATGAAAGAAGTTACAGATGATGCAAACAAAGGAAAAAGCATCCCCTGCTCATGGATTGATAGAATCAACATTGTTTAATGCCCATACTACCCAGAGTGATTTATAGATTCAATACAATCACCATCAAAATACCAACATTACATTTCTCAGATCTAGAAAAAATAATCCTAAGCTTTATTTGGAACCCCCCCCCCAAAAAAGAGCCCAAATAGCCAAAGCAATCTTATGTTAAAAGAACAAATCTGGAAGCATCACATTACCTGACTTCAAATTATGCTATAAGGCTATAGTAACCAAAACAGCATGGAAAGGTATATAAGTAGAGACACAGACCAATGGAACAGAACAGAGAATCCAGAAATAAAATAATCTACCTATGACCAACTCATCTTCAACTAAGCATACAACATACACTGGGGAAAGCATGCCCTATTCAGTAGATGGTGCTGAGAAAACTGGATAGCCACATGCAGAAGAATGAAACAGGATCTGTATCTCTCACCATATATAAAAATTAATTCAAGATGGACTAAAGACTTAAATATAAAGCATGAAACCATAAAAACTGCAAAATAAAATGCAGGAAAAACTCTTTTAGATATTAGCGTAGGTAAAGAATTTATGACCAAGACTCCAAAGGCAAATACAACAACAGCAAAAATAAATAAATGGTACTCAATTAAATTAAAAAGCTTC
>NW_012152396.1:4502550-4504127 GCF_000956105.1 Propithecus coquereli
GAAGAGGAAAAAGCAAAAGGCCTGGAAAACTTATTTGAGGGAACAATTGAGGAAAACTTCCCTGATCTTGCAAAAGATTAGACATGCAGATGCAAGAAGCTCAATGAACACCTGAGAGATGCATTGCAAAAATGCTTTCACCAAGACATGGTCATCAGACTGGCCAAAGTCAACACAAACAAGCTATGAGGTGAAAACATCAAGTAACTTACAATGGAAAACCTATCAGACTAATAGCAGACTTCTCAAGGGAAAGCTAACTAGCCAGATAGGAATAGGGGTCCTATCTTTACTCTCCTTAAACAGAATAACTGCCTGTCAAGAATTTTGTATCCTACTAAACTAAGTTTCATAAATGAAGGAGAAATAAAGTCTTTCCTAGACAAGCAAACAGTAAGGGAATTTGTCACTACCAGATCCACCCTACAGGAAATGCTTAAAAGTGCATTATACATGCAACAGCACAATTTATAGCTCACAGCTCTTATAAAATAATAGCAGAAGAGAGAACACAAAACAACAAGCTATTATCCAACATCCAGAACAAAACATAATCCCACATATCAATACTAACCCTCAACGTTAACAGTCTGAATGTCCCACTTAAAAGACATAGACTGGCTGAATGAATAAAAAAACACAACCCAAGTATTATCTGTCTCTAAGAAACACATCTAAACCACAAGGACTCACACACACTCAAGGTAATGGGATAGCAAATAATATTCCATGCAAATGAAAACCAAAAGCAAGCAGGTATAGCCATTCTCATATCAGATGAAATAGACTTTAAATTAACAATGGTAAAAAAAAGAAAAACATGGTCATTATATAATGATAAAGGGATCAATTCAGTGAGAAGACATAAGAATCATAAATATATATGCACCTAACACAGGAGCTCTCAGTTTCATAAAGCAAATTATTCTAAATCTAAGCAAAGAAATAAACAGTAGTATCTTATTGTGGACTTCAGCACTCCACTAACAGAACTGGACAGATCATTGAAGAAGAAATGAATAAAGAAACACTAGACTTAAACAGGATCCTAGAACAAATGGATCTAACAGACATTTACAGAGCATTCTACTCCAAAACTACTGAATGTACATTTTTGCATCAGCACATGGGACATTTTTGAAATTGATCATATCTTAGGCCACAAAACAAGTCTCAGAAAATTAAAAAAAAGAAAATTGGAATCATACCATGTATCTTCTCAGAATGCAGTGAAATAAAACTAGAAATCAATTCTAAGAGAAACTCTAAAATTTACATAAAGTCATGTAAATTAAACAAACTAATGCTGAATGATCCTTGGGTCAATAGTGAAATTAAGATGGAAATAAAAAGATCCTTGAACTGAATGACAAAGGGGAAAAAAGCTTTCAAAATCTGTGGGATACAGCAAAATCAGCCCTAAGGGGAAAGTTCATAGCTTTAAATGCCTACATCAAAAAGACAGAAAGATCACAAATTAACAACCTAATGTTATATCTCAAGTAACCAGAAAAAGAAGAACAAACCAAACTCAAAGCCAGTAGAAGAAAATAAATAACAGAGCTTAGAACAGAATT
>NW_012152396.1:4504177-4506833 GCF_000956105.1 Propithecus coquereli
ATTGTAAACGTTCTCGCCACAAAAATGTATGTGGAAATTCCAGGTTGGCAAGATGGCTGACTAGAGACATTGGTTGCCAGATCGTCTTAGAAAGAAGGAAAAGTTTTAGATAGGAAAAAAATAGCTTAGGTGTAACTTTGAGGGAAAAGTGCTAGAACCTAATGGAGATTCCACAGAACAAGGAGCAAGATATTGGTAGAGAACAACCACCAAGAAACATAGAGCCCCATGGAAAGGGTAGGTGGGCTTTTTTTTTCTCCTTTCCTCGCACCTCTGGTAGTCAGCAGGCTCCCAAGCTGCTGGAGAACTTTTCTACCCTCACAAACCCCAAAGCTGCTGCTGCCAGTGAATGGGGAGCTTCTTAAAAACAAAGCACTGGGCTGCCATTCCCCTTGGGTTTGCTCCCCTTCACCACAGACCCGATCTGAGTTGATGGGTGCCATACTGTTTCTCCAACCACTGTGAGTCTTTGTCTTCCCCAGGGAGATTCAGCCCCTCAGTTTTTGTGTCACTGGTCCCCACACAAACATTTCCCAACTCTTTCCCAGACTGCCGTGGCTACAGGTGGGTCCCAGGGGAACTCTGTGATCCCAGAGCTTGGACATTCTAGGTGGGCTGCATTCCAAGGAGGGGGATAAAGACAACCAGAGTGCCATCTGTCCTCCATTTAGACTCTTTTCTTCCCCCTCCCCCCGTCCCCTGCTCACTGCTGCTGAGTGGCATAGGTGCTCCAAGAGACAGTCAAGCTGTGGCCCTCAGGAGTGGCTGCTTCCCCTCTTTTGGTGCATCCACTACATTTAGGTTCCCACAGAGAGTGGAAATCACACCTTTCCACTTAAAGACCTGCAGTGGACCAAGGGGTGCTCAGACTGTGAGCTCCCTGCCTGCCAGCCTTTCCCAGTGCCACTCTCCTGGCTGCTCCAGAAGAGCAGGGCATGCCCCGAAGTGGAGGGACATTAAGTCTGCTTGAGCACTCCGTGGGCAACTTGAGACCAGCACACTTACCCCTGGTACAGTCAGGGATTGAACTTGAGGGACCAGAGGACAGGTCCACAGGCCGGATCCCGTACCTCCAGGATTCAATCGTGTTGCTCAGGGGCATAGGGAGATTTATGAATGAATCTTGGAAGGCAGGGGAGCCTGTGTGGGAAGAACTGAAAGGAGAGTGCAGTGTGGGCCTGAGCTGATTGAGTACCCCTCCTCCAACAAGAAAGGCATGCTTTCGGTGTGAGGGGGGATCTCAGGCAGGGAAGCTCCCAGCCCATGGCACCATTACTGGTGAGCTGAACTAGTTTGGGAATCTGCTTGCAGCCAGACACCGGAAGGAGATCTTGGGAAAGGGAGGAGGGAGAAGAGTGAAACCCACTCCCGATAGCCATTCTGTGAATGGAAACCTCTGGCTTGGTGGGGCCACATCAGCCTCTCTCTGGTGGCTTTTCCTGGGAGCTGACCTTTGACTCCCACCCAGACAGCTCTCATGCCTGCCTTTGTGGAGCCTGAAGATGGGATCACCCAACCCAGCCCCACTCAGCCTCCCTCCTCCACTTACCTCTGCTGTGGTGGAGATTAGGAGTCCCTTGGGAGCTCTAGGGCCCTGCCCACAACCTGGGGCATTCAGGTGCTTCTCCTGATGGACTAGAGCTGGTCATGGGTCCCAAAACATAGCACTGCAGCTGGCTCTTTCCTGCCAGTGCCAACTACTGGCAGGGAGGACAACTTGAGCAGCCATTTATAGCATTTACTGATTCAGTCATATAGGATGTGGCTGATTCTTACAAACACCACCTACTCTCTCAGAGATTAAACTGGGTGTCCCAGTGTAATTCACACTGTTAAGAAGACCACAGGATTGGGGAAAGAAAGGATTTCAAAGACCTTCATCTTCCCTTGTCAAGAAGAAACAGGGAATTTGTGCATGCACATAGTATACCACTGCTACAGCCTACAGATAACTACCAACTGAGAAAAACACCACGCTAAGGATATCCATAACCAAGGTATCCATCCAGAATCTAGACCCCATCAAAGGACCCACAAGCAAAGCCTAAGGTCCTTACCCAAAATATGCTATAGACACACCCTTAAGAGTGAGGGAGGTAAAAAAAAAGACCCATCTGAACAGAAGAAAATCCAAATAAATAAATAAATGACAGTTGCTCCAGATGAGAAGGAATCAGTGCAAGATCTCCAGCAGCATGATCAGAGTGAAAGGACACCCCCAAAGGAGCACACCAGCTCTCTAGCAGTGGATCCCAACCAAAATGAAAATACTGAAATGACAAATAAAGAATTCTAAATATAAATTGTGGGGAAGCTCAATGAAATCCAAGAGAAAATGGAAAACTAACTCAAAGAAACCAGAAAAACAATTCAGGACACAAATGAAAAATTTACAAAGAAGATATGTTAAAGAAAAAAACAAATAGAACTTCTGGAAATGAAAAATTCATTTAGGGAAATGTAAAACACAGTAGAAAGTTTTATTAATAGACTAAGACATGCAGAAGAAAGAATTTCAGAGCTTGAAGACAACTCTCTTGAATTAACCCAGTGAGTCAAAAATAAAGTACAAAGAATCAAGAGGAACAAACAAAGTGTGAGAAATGTGGGATTCTGTAAAATGGCCAAATATAAGAATCATAGGCATCCCTGAGGG
>NW_012152396.1:4518778-4519730 GCF_000956105.1 Propithecus coquereli
GAATGGGTGGCTTAAACAACAGAAATTTATTTTCTCACGGTTCTGGAGACTGAAAATCTGAGCTCATGGTGCCAGCATGCCTGGATTCTGGTGAGAGGTCTCTTCCTAGCTTGCACATGGAGGCGTCTCGCTGTGTCCTCACTTGATGGAAAGAGCCAGCAAGCTCTCTGGTGTCTCTTCTTACAAGGTTACTAAAACATGTCACAAGAGCCCCACCCTAATGACCTCATCTAAATATATCTCCAAATACCATCATATTAAGGGTTAGGGCTTCAACATATGAATTTTGGGGGGATATAATTCAGTCTACAGCAGGTATTTATAGGTGGTTGGGAGTGAGGGGTTAGGAAAGGGAGGGAGGAAAGTATAGGGGCCAAGATCTCCTTGGCCCTCTGAAGGTTTGCTGAAAATCACTGACAGGAGGCAGATTACTAGGAGAAAAGGCATACAGACTCACTTGACATGTA
Source organism: Propithecus coquereli (assembly GCF_000956105.1). Classification (NCBI taxonomy): domain Eukaryota; kingdom Metazoa; phylum Chordata; class Mammalia; order Primates; family Indriidae; genus Propithecus; species Propithecus coquereli. Next base: position 4,519,246 of record NW_012152396.1, read on the forward strand.
TACACGGGAGCCTTCAGAATGAAAACCCAACCCCACAGTGTGGTGCAGAAGCTTATGTACCATCTTCAGGTAACTGAAGGAAGGCAGGCTGAGAGCATGGCCCAAAACAGGTTATGGTGGTAAATCAGGTTTTGTGGCAAGACAGGTTATGGGAGGGAGAGAAGAGAGACTTGGCCAGCAAAGGTGGTCTTGTTATATGGCTGAAACCTCACAGATGGCAGCCATCAGAGAGAATAGATGGTAAATATTTCTTTTCAGACTTTTAAAGGTGTCAGACTCTCAGTTAATCTTTCCTACATTCAGACATGGGAAGGTCTGGCTCCACTAATGCAGATTCTCCGGAGATGTAAGTTTCCCTCACAAAAGACAGCTTTGCGGGGTCACTTCTGTTTGCTGGCCCTCTGACAGCCATCTCAAAATAAGTCAAAGAAACATATTTTAGGGTAAAATATTTTTATTCCCTTCAAAAGCATTACATGGCAGGC
>NW_012152396.1:4520885-4522045 GCF_000956105.1 Propithecus coquereli
GTCAACAAATATTTACCTAGAATCCAATCTGCATATGACTCTGTGCCAGGCACTAGGGGAAAGGGTAGTAAGAAAACAATCTGAAACTGAATTACTGTCCTTGGGAACTTTGCAAGCAAGGTCCCCAAAGCATCTCTTCTTTTCCCTTGTGTGTTTAAAAGATGCTTATTAGAATAGACACGCTCACTTATCTGAGTGTTTTCCTCTATAGAATATGCTATGTTCTGAGGGCAGTACTGTGAGTTTGGCGGAAGTTACTGAGTGTGGTGCCCAGGGAACCAAGGGCTTGATAAATCAGGTGTCTCCAACAGTGCTTATGAGAATAAGGCAATTGTATGACCTCCGGGTCCTCTTTGGCTCACTCAAGAGAATTATGTAGGGCGAAGGTTAGCAAACTTTCCATCATGTGTAGGTTCCAACTTCATTAACTTTTTTTTACATCCTGTGAAGGAAGCCTGTCTGGGGACATCCTGGACTATCCATGGCTATAGGAGAGGGAGGCTCAGGAAGGGTGGAGAGCCAGACCCACCCCTTCCTGGCCTAGAGAACACCTCCCACTCCACCTCCAAGCTCTACTGTATTCTCCAATTTGGGGGTGGAGTAACTGGGTGAGATCAGAGTCACCTCCCATTCCTTTTCTGTCCCCTCCCCCCTTGATGATGAAACAACTCTTAAATGATATTGGGCAAGTGGTAGGTACCTGGTAGTACTTTCTGTCTTGAAATCTTGATGTAGAACCCAGAGGGTGTAACTTAAATATTTATTGGCTTGAGAACAGTGAATGTAGCTTCCAAAAGTATCTCTCTCATTTACTCCTAGAAAATAATTAACCCATTAAGAGACTATAGCTAAACAGTTTGATTAGGCAGACATTTATTCCATTAGAACGTAAATTCCAGAGAACAAGAATTTTGTCCATGTGGCTCACTTATATATCCTAAACCCCTACTCAGCACATGGTAGACATTCAGTAAATCTTTGTTGAGTGAATAAATGAGTGAATTTTCTAGGGCGTTGTATACAGGCTTAGAGTGTGGACCTTAACCTATTAGTGTAAAGCTTTGCCTGGAAACTTTTTATTTTTCAAATACTAAAAGGAAGAAACAAATGAACAACAACCAACATGAATCTGTTACCTTAAATTTATATCAGAGGAAATG
>NW_012152396.1:4522880-4527878 GCF_000956105.1 Propithecus coquereli
TTATTAAAGAAAAATTAAAAGACTGGTATAATAAACACCCATATGTCCTCAAACTAGATTCTATAGTTAACATTTTGGTATATTTGCTTTGTTACATGCCTATCCATGTATTCATTCATCAATCCATCTTGTTTTTGAAGCATTTAAAAGTAAGGACATTTAATGTGCCCCTAAAACTTCAGTGTGCATATCATAACTACAGTTCAATATTTATGTTTTTATGTGAAACATACATTTATTGAAATCCACACATCTTAAGTGTACTAGTCCATACATATTTGGGAAAAGCTTTCCAGGCAGATCAGAAATATGGAAGCTCCCATGTAACCTAAACCCCTACCAAAATTCACAACATTTTCACCAATTAGAAAGTTTCCTCATCTCCCTTCCCTGTTAATCCCTATCCCTGTCTTTCATCCTCACCCTTAGGTAACCGCTGTTCTGATTTTCTTCACATGCATGTTGTCCATTTGATAATGTTCCTTTGTAAAGTGGCTGTGTAAGTATTAATATTTAGCTTATGTTTTAAATTTACTTATCTTTGAATGATGAAACTTTGAGAGTATTTTATATATCTGGATAGAAGTTCTTTGTCAGATATGAATTTTGCAAATATTTTCTTCCAGTCTTTGGCTTACCTGTCCATTTTCTTAATGGTGCCTTTGATGAGCTTAAGATTTTAGTTTTCCTGAAGTCTTATCAACCATTTTTTTTCTTTTATTCTTTATTCTGTTTTCTTTCTAAGAAATCTTTACCTACAGCCAGCACACAGGATATTCTTTCAAGTTTTCGCCTAAAAACTATATAGTTTTGGCTTTTATGTTTAGGTTTATAATCAATTTCATTTAATTTTCTGTATACTGTGAAGTAGGGATCATGGTTAGCTTTTTTCCCCTCAGTATGGCTGTCCGGCGATGCAAGTACTATTTGTTGAAAAAGACTTTCCTTTCCCGTTGAATTGCTATGGCACTTTGCACAAATTAAAATGACTTCATAAGTGTGAATGTAAAACTGGGCTCTCTGTTCTGTTCCATTGATATATTGGTCTGTTCTTATGCCAAGACTATACTGTCTTGATTACTGTAGCTTTGTAACAAGTCTTGAAGTTAGGTATTATAAACCTTATAACTGTTCATTTTTAAGATTGCTTTGAATATTCTAAATTCTTTACATCTCCATATATATTTAGAATCTAACAAAAATCCTCATAGTATTATGACTGTGATTGCAGAGAATCTATAGATCAATTTGGGAGAACTGACATCTAATATTATAGAGTCTCCCAGTCCATGAACATGGTATACCTTCCATTTATTTAGATCATCTGTCAACAGTCTTTTATAGTTCTTATTTAAGAGGTCATCCTCAAATTTTTAAAATTTACTCCTAAGTGTTTTATGATTTGTGAGCTTTTGTAAATAGTACTTTTAAAATTTTATTTTCTGATAGTTGTTGCTCATATACAGAAATAAAATTGGTTTTTGTATATTGACTTTATAATCTGTGATCTTGCTAAATTGAGTTTATTCTAGTAATTGTTTTATAAATTCATTAGGGTATTATGCACAAACAAATACACTGTCTGTGACTGGAGAGTTTTACTTCTTCCTTTATGACCTCTCTTTTTTCTTTTCCTTATCTTATTACGTTAACTAAGATCTCCAATAAAACATTAACTAAAAATGGTGGGAATGGACCTTCTTTGGATCCTAAGGAGAAAGGTTCAGTATTTCACTATTAAGTATGATGTTAACTGTAAGTTTTTTGGTAAATGCCTGTATCAGACTGAGGACTTCAGGCTTGGTTTCTCCTTTGGTAAAACAAATCTACAATCTTTGTTCAGTTTCCTTAGACTTAGATGGGCTTCTTGGAGTTTACTTCTGGTGCATGTTGTTAAGGGGTCAATCGGAGATTTGGGCAGAATTTATGTATAATATTTGAATCTACTTTCTCCCTGTGGCTTTCTCCTTTCCTGGATATATCCCTTTCAATTTTCAACTATGGTAGTAGCCCCAAATTTTATTGTTTGGTTCCTTAGGCAAGTAAGACTGCAGGTTTATATCCAAATTCTAGCTGTTCTATGACTAAAAAGCCTCCGAAATGGGAAACTCTTTCAGTGGCATTACTTTCTTTCAGATGTCCACTCTCCTCCAAATCTATCTCTTAGTGACTCCAGTTTTTTAGATAGTTATTTTTTTAAAATAATTTTTCCAAAGTTTGCAGTTGTTTTCTGTGAGAAGTTTGGTCCAATATAAGCTACTTCACTATTATTAGAAGTGGAATCTACATTTTTAAATAGTGTGGTCAGAATAGCCCTAACCAATAATGTGGCATCTAAGAAAACATCAAAGAAGGGAAGGATTTAACTGAGGTGACAATTTTTGGGGGCAAAGCCTTCCAGAAAGACAGAAAGCTATAGTCAAGGTACCAAAATACCTGATGTTTTTGAGAAACAGCAAGGAGACCAATATGATCTGAATATATTGAGAGTAACCAGTGATAAGACCAGACAGGTAACTAGGCTTGTGGAGCAGTACAGATTATGCAGGTTTTTTTTTTTTTTTTTTTTTTTGCCATTGTAAGGTAAATAGCATTACAGGATTTTCAGGAGAAGAGCAGTGTGATCAAATAAGCATTTCAAAAGTATGATCCTGTTGCTGTTTTGTGAATAGATTGTATGGCTGCAAATGTAGAAGCAGGGAACTAATTAGGAGGATGTTTCAAGAATTCACAGGAGGGATAATGTCCACTCAAACTAGTGTAGTATCATGGACATGGTAAAACTGGTGAAGTACTAGATATGTTCTGAAGGGAGAACCAATGGATTTTCCCATCTGTTGGATGTTAGATGTGAGAGAAAGGTATTCAGGATGACTTCAGGTGTTTTGGCAAGAAGCACAGAAGAATGAGATTGTCATCAGCTGAGATGGAGAAAGCTATCGGTGAATCAGTTTAGTAAGATAAGGTCTGTATCTTAAAAGGCTCACATTCATAAGTGAGAGAGATAATTAACTAACATGTTCAACTAACTGAGCTAATGTGCTAAGTATTTTTATAGCAGTTTCATGGGCGAGCAGAGGAGAAAAAGTAGCATTTCAATTTGTGATAAGGAAACAGGTAGCAATTGATCAATGTATTGAAGAATGAATAGGATGGGAAAAACCTGAGAGGAAGGGAATTATTAGTGAAAAAAATCATCATGAGCAATTGTAATGCAAAAATTAACGCTCAGGGCTTGGGGAATGGACACAGTCTGGTGTGATTAGAGTGGAGGGTGTGTGATGATGATAACTGGAAAAGGGATGGAGCACTCAGAGAAGGGACTATAGAAAAAAATGGAATCAAGCTAAAGGACACACTGTTTACTGTGCTAAGAACTTGCACTTATCCAACAGGCATGGGGGAAGTGAAAGGAGGTATTTTTAAACAGTAGTGTAAAAATCCTTAGTGGAAAATAAACCAATAATTTATTTATATCTTATTTTTTTCTGTTCATTCAGAGGCAATTAAACATATTATAAACAAATTACAAAAATGTATATTCACTGTAGTAGTTCTACAGTGTGGTCCCTAAAGGCATTCTCTGAGCTATTTTATTACAGTAGTATTTTTTTAAATTTGATGACTTTTTTTTTTCCTGGCATGATTTAATGACTTCTCCATGATCTTAAATATAAAAAGAGGGGGAAAACACAATGTGAATAATGCCAGTTTTTTACCGATGTTAAGTGGTCTGTTGTTTGCCAGTGTATTCTGTGAATCAAAAATGTTTTAAAACCATTGTGAGAAAGTTCATGCTGTCGAGTCTCATGATTGTTTTTTGTCTTCAACTCATGTGCCCCAAGGGTGAGACTTTCAGGAGACTTTTAGTAGCCATCAGTCTAAAGCATGAAATGTATTTATTTCTCTTACTCATATAAGAAAAGGGAGTAGTATTAGCTATAAAATGTTTTATTCTTTTTTCGTGTGCTTAGACATATATTATTTAATCTAGGAGTAGTGTTGTATTTGGGGCCCTAGAGGAAACAGTACATTCCTGTTTATTTTAGGGTTAACAGATATCTTATTAGGAGTTGGGGGAAGGCCTCTCTAATTTTAGTTTTTAATTATTACTATACACTGTGTGCTACATAACATAAAGTAGATTTCTCCTGACAAAGGATGTATGTAAGATTTAATCCGCTGCTGAGATAACATATAATTACATAAAAATGATGTATGAATTAGTTTTCTTGATTTTTATGATCTTAACATTTTTCATCTACTCATATGAGACATATTTCCTTTTAGACTGAATTAAGTTTGGTTTTTATGAATCTTCTATGTTAAACCCTTTGTATGTCTATACATCTATCTTTTAAGCTATTAATACTAATACTTAAGTAGATTAAGACAAAATTGTTCTGAAGTGGTGATCTATCATCTGAGCTGAGGTTTAGGAAGTGCACAAGTAGACAGGTCTATAATCACCATCTCTAGTTCTGGCTTCCCAATTTTCAGATGTTTATATTTCTTCTCATGTATTTCAACTGGTGTGTGAGATGAACTATTTGTTTACAGCTGCAGTGTTGTTTTCAGTGAATGGGAGAGCACAGACCAGATGGTGAAATTCAGTGTAGCTGAGGCTTATTGGTAAGAGGATAGCTCTTAAAATCTACAGATAGCCCTGTTGAATTATTTCAATCTATGGCTCAGCCTATATGTGTTCGTATATTAGGCAGTTTTTTGAACTTAGAAATGAACTAATTTGAGCCTTAGCTAAAAAGTGGAGATTTCAAATAGGATTCTTTTTCTTTTCTTTTTTTTTTATAAAGCGTTTGATTTCATTGTAAAAAATATTAATGTCATGAAGCTTCTGCATGAGTGGGAGGTGATTAAAAAATGACTTGTAATCATCATCACCATAATCATCATCATCCAGATGTTTTTTAAAAAGGAACCACTATTTTTGTCCTCAAATAGTAAATAAAACGTAATTTTTATAAAAGGTTTTACTAG
>NW_012152396.1:4528498-4540403 GCF_000956105.1 Propithecus coquereli
GTGTGTGTGTGTGTGTGTGTGTGTGTGTGTGTGTTTCATGTTTGCTTTCTTCTTATGTAATTTAAGAGGAAGCTAGGAACTAATGATGTTGTGACTATTCTTAACACTAAAAAAGCCCTTTTAATCTGCATTGCTCAAAGTATTTAATAGAAGGAAGCCCTATAGTAGAATGTCTTGTATCAGAGAAACATGGATTTAAACCCTTTAAAAATATGCAGGCTTACTAAGGCAAAGATATAACACCTGGCGGTTCCCAGATCTCATCGATATTGTTTTATTTAACAATTTTTTCCCTTCCACAAGTGCAGCCACTTCTGCCCCTGTAATAGCATATAGTCTAATAGCAGTTAATTATGGCCATCAGTCAAGAGCACTTTGGCTTACTATTTTGGTGGCAAGAAAAGAGTAATGGTTTTACACCTTTCTTGGAGCTGACTCATAGTGATTTGGCTATAGCTGTAGGTCACCAGATTTCATTTTCCAGGGTTCCAAATAAATAACAATTTTAAAATGAGACCAATTTTATTTACGTTTTAGGCCACGTGGATGAACGAACAGTATGTAATGGAATCGCCCCAGAAAAAGATGTAGATGGATACCATATTATCAACATTGGAAGACTGTGCCTTGATCAGCATTCTCTCATACCTGCAACTGCCAGTGCTGTGTGGGAAATAATCAAAAGAACAGGTTGGTAACTTGTGGTCTGCGGGACATGGGTGGTAGGCACTGAACTGAACATTTGTGCATTGCCCTGATGGAAACACCTCAGTCCTATAGCATGACAGAAAATGATAATCCATAAAACTTCAGTCTGTAGGAAAATATAAAGTTATAAGAGTCAAAAAATACTCCAAAATAAAATAAAATGAGGAACGTGTGCCAGGTTACAGATAACTGTTGCAACTTGTAGGGAGTGAATTTTCCAAATAGTAGTTGTGTCTGCCTATTTTTAAATTAGAAACTTAGTATTTTGATGAAAACCTTTCCAAAATCTATTATATTTTTACTTACCTTTAAAAAATGTGCTGATCATGTATGAACAATTTCTGTTGACTTCGGTTTTCATTATAAACATTTACCTTGTACTGGGCTAGACACTCTGTATGCTCTCGCAGGCTCTTGAGGTGTGTGGAGATGTTCACCCCTGCGTCCACTGACTCCAGATCGCCGTGTGTACTGGTGATGTCCCTGCCTTCTCCGCTGTCAGTTCCATTTCTGCCCGCATCTTCTTTCTAATCTGTGTTTTCTAACTGAAGGAGACAATTTCCAAAGGAAAGCAGATCCTAGAATCATACTCTTAGAATGTTCGTGCTTGGAAAAATCTTAGTTCTAACTTCTTCATTTTACTTAGAAGAAACTGAGCCCAGAAGAGGTAGTGTTAAATCTGCAGACTTTATTGTTCACACCCTCTGAGTCTGTAAGTTTAGTAAATTTAGTGCTTCCTTACTATGGAGGAAGGTGTAGGAGTTTTTTGAAAAATGCCTTTTTTCCCTACTTCATTTTGTCACAGCTTTGCTCAAAGTTTGATTGCCAATTAAGTTTGACATTATTGTACATTGCTTACTTTATAATTAGTAGTTAATATATTCTAAGCCTCTGAACTTCTAACTTTTCATGTGAATCTCAGTGCTTAAAAGTAATTTAATAGAAACTTGACAATACTTGTGGTTTTTTAATGAGGACATAATTGGAGAGGAAGTGACAAATCCAAGAAGTGTAAAAAGAATTATTTATTAATAATGAATTGGGCACATTATAGACAAGCCACATAATAATCCACATTTAATTAGAAATTTTTAAAGAATGTTTCAGTTGGCTGTTCAAATGCTTAATTTTCTTCTTGTGGATTCTGCACTTAAATCAAACTCTGTTTTTTAAGGAATTGAAACATTTGGGAAAAATGTGGTTGTGGCTGGAAGATCCAAGAACGTAGGGATGCCCATCGCCATGCTCTTACACACCGACGGAGAGCACGAACGGCCGGGAGGTAGGTAGGACCTTGCAGATTCTGTTACTCTTGACATTTTCTCACTTTTTACATCATCAAGTAAAGACTTTTGATAATCAACTTAGCATTTGTGTGTTTATGCAATTAAAGGTTTCCTTTATTCTTCATTTAATGACATGAAAGCCTTGAAAGTCAATAAAAGAATTACTGAAAACATGTGGCCCCTTTGTTCCCATTTTTTCTTTTGGCTGTATACACTTTCTTTAAGTCCTTAACACTACAGACATTAAGAAAGCTGAAAACCACTAGATACATAAAAATCTCATGCCTAAAAGAATAGAAAACAAAAACCCAAACCTTGAATTGTTGGATGTAGAATTCTTAGAATGACAAAGTCTTAGTACTTTAGAGGTCAGCTAGTTAGTTCATTTTATAGACAAGGAAGCTGAGGCTTAGAGTTGTTAACTGATTATCTAGGTTAGATAACTAGTCATTGAATTGAAAGGAGTAGTGACACCCCAAGTCACTGAGAAAGCCCAGCAAAATGTGATGGTGTTTGAAAACATATGGCCATATTTTCCAGGTGCTTGTCATCTGAACGTCATCCTAAGACCTTGGTTTTTTCAGTGGTCTAATAGTTTGATGCTGAGCAGTTCCCCAGGGGTGGGAAGGAAATCCAGCAAAGAGGTACAGGGGCATTTTTCATGGTTGCCTCAGCCAGTGCTGTGGGCAGAGGGCACACGGGTTACTCAGCTCATCACTGCCTGCTAAGTTCTGCATCTTGTTCTAACATAGGTAAAAGGTCAAGTTCATATTCTTAATACAGTAGTTATTGGTCTATGTATGTGCTAGGGATTTTTACTACTTTCTTTATCATTTACTGTGCCTAAGCTTTTCCCCCCTAATCTTTGATACAGTAAGGTCTTTATTGTTTTCTTTAATTCCAAATAAGAGGGAAGATACGTTTTTTTCTTTCTAATATTTAACCAGTGTGATAGACACCTACATGCTCATGTACAACACACACACACGCACATGTATGCATACACAACACCACATATAGATATATAGATTTCTAATCATTCTTAACCTTCGTGAATTCCACTTTCCTGATCTCAAATTTTCTATAATACTTGTTTTAGGATCTTGGTTGACATAATGCATATGAAATAATTTTTTAAAACACAAAGCCCTATGGAAAAATAAACCTACTCATATCTAAAATGATGAATGATGAAGCTTTTGAATATTATTTTTCCTTTCTGTGCCTAAAAATTTAAATATTGCCAGAAATCAATATGTGCATGTGTATCATAGTAAATTAGAACCTCATAATGCCTCCAGGTAACTTTGAAAAGCTTTAGTTTTTGAATAGCTATTTTAAAGGCCAAACTGGTAGTATGACTGTTTTCATGGTATTCATCTTCAAAGCTGCATTCCTAGTTTCATGATTTACTTCTAGCTTAATCTATTACTAATCTAAATCTCATAGGGTATAGTAAAGATATTGATTCATATTTGACTTTATGTAATAGTTTCTACATTAGGCAACGTAAAACAATCAGGAATGTTTACCTAAGTTAACTACTTTTCTTGGGAAGTTTGGACCAAGAGCCAATAAGCAATTATTTCTTCATCTTCAACATTTTATTTTCTTATCTCGTCAGTAATATGACAAGCAGCATTATGTATCTCCATGATTTGCTCAGTACTTTCTCATAAACTATCTTATTTAGTTCTCAATAATTCTGGTATATATTAATGTTATTCCCATTTTATACTAAAGGAAATGAGCTTTAGAGACTTCAGAGAACATGTTCAAGTGCATACAAGGAAGTAGGATTCCAGAACCGGGAGCTGGGTGCTAACTTTGAGGTTAGAAGGATAGACAGGGAGTCACACACCTTCATTGCCAAATCCTGTGACCTTGGGCAAGTCATCTAATTTGTGTAGGCCTCTACTTTCCTCATTTGTAAAATGACAATAATATTAACATCTCCTTACTTGGTTATCGTGAAAATTAAATGAGGTTACGGATATGAAGTACTGATAACAGTGTCTGACATATAGTAAGTTAAGTAAGCTGTTGGTACATATAGCTGTGGCTATTACTGTTATTTTCATTATTGTGCTTAAGTCAATAATCTGTACTCATGCTAACCATAACGTGTGAAGTAACATAATCTGAGGTTAATGTGGTAATTTTTACTTTTATTTGAAATTTGATTTTCTTTTTCTGGTGCATTTTGTATTTGCTTTTTTGGGATCATATCTAGTCTTTTTTATAATACTTTGAATAAACTCAGAATTTATAAAATCTAATTAATTAGAAATGTGACATCATTATTCTCCACATAGAACTTCTACAATGCACATTTTTGGTAGGAATCAGTAATTGTACGTTAATTTCTTGGTACATTTCAATTTTGAATTATTTATTTGTCTATAAAATCTCTAAGAAAATTAATTTTCCTCTTCTTTATGCAGTTTTAAATTAGGTAATACTATGTCATAAAATGTGTTATTTTTTATCATATGTGGGTTATTTGTAGACATATGCATATGTAGTAAAAAATATTAAAGCAAGCATGAGAAAGAAATACAAATTGATGGTAGCAATGACTTCTGGGGAAAGAATTGTAGGGTAAGAACATATTACTTTATAAAATATTTTATACTTTGTAATATAAAATATTCTCACTTGAATATGTGTTAAAAATTGAAATAGGAATGAAATTAATTGTAATATTGGTTATTTACAAGCCAGATAGTTAAAGTCACCTTTATCATAGTGGTACTTAGGTGCCATTATAATTGCAATATCTAAAAGGTAACAAATTATACTAAAAATGAAATTGGAAGGTTTGCAATATGGGTAGTGTTTAATCTTATTTAGGAGTGTGCTGTCATATATTATTCATGTAATGAATCGTTGAGAACTGCTTACTGAAGATTTGGAGGCTGTGGGAAAGTCAATCTTTCAAATGTCCATGTCTGTTAGAGCAGCAATTATGTGTGGTGACAATTAGCATTGTTAGCTAATAGAGATAATGAAGGAGGATTAACTCAGCAAATTCATATCTATAGAACTTGTAATAATGACACTCAAAATGTTGAGTGTTCAGCTCACACTGTGTATTTCTTGCCAGAATACACTCAGAACCCTAATGGTTCATTTTTGTCTTAAAGCCAAAGATAATTGCACTAGAGGAAAAACAGCCATACTATAATTTAGCTTGATTAATATGTATCTATTCATGGCTAGCTTTTAGTTTTGATATTAAGGACATGGATCCCAGCTTTTTTTTTGAGACAAAACTTTTTATTAATTCCCTGAGGGCTTAAAATATTTGGAGGAGTGAGAATGTGCTAAAACGTTGAAGTACAGGGACTTTGCTGACACTCAACATGGCAAGGAAGCGAGGAAGGGGGTCGCCTGCTGCTGAGGACCGGCCACCACAGAGGCTTTGCAGAGGACCTGGCTTTTGAGCCACTGTGCAGTTTATAGAGAGCAGGTGACAGATGATTCCTGTCCTCCCAAAGCTAGTCTTGGTGGTGGTGATGGGATGCAAGGGGACATGATATACAAGTATTGGCGATGCAAATTATAAATATTCAGTGGCACAAAATAAAATGTGGCATCCCTTGGCAAACATTCTGGGCACTTAGGGAAGTCCATGATTGCTTGAGGAAGCCTGTGGTTAATTAAGGTAACATAAGGAGATTGACAGTGGAGGGTCTCTTCTTATGAGCCCCACTAATTATTAGGATGTTCGAGTATCATTGTGACCACCTATAGATCACCGTGTGCTCTTTTAACTTCTTTGTACGTAGTAACTTACCTGAATACCACTTGCTTTAGGACGAAGTCTTTATTTTCAGTTTTACCATGAGGAAATAAGAGAAAAACTCTCCAGTTTTTCTAAAACAGCTTTTTCCCTTCAAGATAACAAGGTACCATAAGGACCAAGGCATTACGTGTGGTTACTAATTGTCATGAGAGGAATTCACAACCTGATGTTATTTCAAATTCTTTTAGAGTAAGCACCTCTCTACCTACGTATTTTTATTCTTATGCAGGACGTCTCATCAAAATAGGTCCCCTTAAATGGCCACAGCATGGGTTGCATGCTGCTCCTTTAACTGAAAGGTCGTGGCATCATTGTGGTGGCGTTGATCCTGGGACCATTTTTAAGGAGTATTTTGGTAGGGCCAGCAACCAGCTGATTTTGCTTTGAGTCCTGTGGGCCCTGTGATACTCTTGATTTCTTTCAGCCAGTAATCATCTAGTACTTACCCTCTGTGAAACTGTGGCATACGGCAGGGAACAGCGCTTAGTCCTCTCTGTTCAGAAGCTGACGGTCTGTATCTTCAGGACTCATCTTTGCAAGGAGTGTTTTCTTAAAGCACTACAATGGCATTCACCTGTCACACTCAAGCTGTCCTGCCGCTGCAACTCTCTGTGTCCCAGCCACTTTTTTTTTTCTTCAAGAGGCACCCTATCTACGTGGAAAACCACAAGGATTTTTGCCAGCTGAATGCCTTTTCTTTGTGACAATTGACTCCAGTTGTGAAAATGAACGTTTTTGCCAGCCTGGGAGCATTATCTCCCACCTACAGGGGGTGATAACACAGTAATGGGTGCTTGAGGCAGTGCAGCGTGATGCGAGTGGTATGTGGGATTAAGTTCAGCCCAGTGGCAGGTTGGGCCAAGCTCTCTTAGGTTTCAAAGAGAGGAGCCAAATAGGAACGCCTAGGAATGCATGAGTCACGCAAAGTGATCACACCACTGGGACCGACACTCTTGGTCTTATTGGCAGTGGAGTGGAGTGGGATATTTGCTGCCTCTGTAGTAGGAACCATTGTCAAGCTGCGGCAGGGAGGATGACAGGCATTTAGTCTCTGCTACTCCCATCCCACCACCCCCAGGTTGGAAGTACTCATCACAAGGTTTTGGGGACATTGTGTTTCGTGATGCCTCTGTGTTAATTAGCTGAATTACGACTTCGAGTGTGGACAGTAGAAGACAGAAGAAAAGAACAAATGCTAGTCCTAGTCTCATTTTCTAAATTGAATAATAGGAGCACTGTTTCATTTTTAATGTCTCCTAGATTCAGCCAGCTACGATCTGGAAAGTACTGTACTTGGAAAATATGTATTCTCATCAGACAACTGACACTGTTACACTGTTGAAAATAATATTAAACCGTATTTAAAAATGGAAAGTGAAACCCAAATATTTTGTCGTTTTCTCTTTGTCCATCACTTTCTCGCTTTCTCTATGACCTCAGAGTACCAGGTACTCATTTTATTACTAGCACAAAGTGCTCTTTTCCAATTTCTATAAGCCTGATTTGTTCAAGGCATCACCCATAAGGATATCCTGTCCTGCTCCAACCTATCTTTCAGCCATTTCGCCTGTCACTTTCTCCCTGGCACTTTATGCTGAAGCTCCACGAACTACACACTGTTCCCCAAACAGACCATTTTTTTCATGCCTCCTTGCCATTATTCATCGCTTCCCTCCGCATGGAATGCCATTTCCCATCACTCACCTCCTTTCCTCCCCCTCCCACCCACTCCTTCGGGGTGCAGCCTGTGTCTCCTAACCTTTGCAGTTTGTATCTGCTGCCGTTGCAATACTAATCTTCTCCTTCACACACACACATAGTAAGTGCGAATTTCTCAGTAACAAATATTTTTCTTAGGCTTTTTACATTTCTGAAATTTAGTACAGGGCTCAGCATATAATAATGCATCTAGTCAGTCAGTCAATAAAGGTCTATGTTGTATCTCTTTTGTGCCAAGTACTATGCCAATATGGTAGAAAATAAGACCACATGCTAAGGATTTAAAATATGATATTACTATTTATTGAAAAAAAATCTTTGTATGGCAGGAAAGAGGGGGAAGAGGGAGAGAAATAACTAGGTGCCCACCACACACTGATTCCTTCTTATTTAAAATTCTAGGCATTTATATAAAAGGATAACTTAAAACTCCTCCTCCCCCAAGAATCAACTTGTGTTCAGTAGGAGAGGAGGGTGCCTCACGACTGTCAGGAATGGGAGCGTAGACATCAGGACACTGGGCAGAGGAGGGGAAGTTGGTGCTGAGCACATTAATTGGAAGAAGTCACAGTGATTTTCCAGTAAAACATTAAGGATCTATCTTTTTGTTTAGATTTTTTTTTTTGTCAAGCTACTGACTTGTAATGCTATCTCCTTATAAAGAAGCTAATTTCTTTGTTGCTAAGCATGGGGAATACAATGGTGAATATATCAGACACTGGTCTGTTCTCCTAAGCTTACAGTCTAGTAGGAAAGGCAATCATTAAACAATTAAGTATAAATGATTAATTAATTGTAACTATGCAAAGTGCCTCAAAGGAGGAGCAGAGCTTTCTATAAAAAGCTTAATTGTAGGAAGGAAGGAATAATTTCTAATTACAATTGTATGTGAACATTACGCCCCCTTTTTGAGCTACTTTCTGTTGCTATTGTGATGGGATGTTTTTATTGGCTACCTTCTATTACTATTCTTTACTTAAAACTAAAAATTCCAAACTCATGGGCACATAGCAATATGTAAAATGCAATGCAAATGAAAAATAGTGAGGAAAAAGGGGAGGGGAGGGCTGGAAAAAAATGGAGCCAAAGACTTCTACTAAAAATAGGCCTATCATTAAATCTTCATGGATACATTCCCACTGTCAAACACAGTGCATATATTGGTGCCGAATATATGTTTAGTGAATTATTTAATTGAGTCTAAACTATATTTGCTATGATTACGTCATTAATTTCATCCTGAGCACTTGTTAGCAGGAAAAAAAATGACTAGTTATCCAATTAAGTGTCTTTAAGAATAAAAATAAGCATGCTCAGGAAAAAACAAAACATTTTATGATATTAAGAGCTAAAAGTAATTTCTCTTATAGATCCTTGTAAAAAGAAAACTATGTAATAGATTGAATAATATTCATAACATGCTTTTTAACAAAAGAACAACATTTTATAGGGCTATTTCTTTTATCATTTAAGCACAGATTAAAGCTACTATTGGTATGCATTTCTCTTACGTCACTAGACATTTCTTCTCATTCACTGTTTCTGGGTCATTCTTCTCTTCCCAACTTGTAAACCGGTGGTTTTCAACCCTAGCTGCACACTATAATCATTAAGGGGCTTTTTACATATAGCTGCCTAAGCCCAACACAGAACAAAACTAAATCAGAATCTTTGGAAGTTGGACCTGAGCATTGGTATTTTTTAGAAAGCTCCATAGAGCCATCTAATAGTGTCAGAGTTAATAATGGCTGCTCAAAACATTTGAATGAGCCCAGGACTTAATTTCTTCTCCATAGCCATTCCCTCAGTGACCCTTTTCAGCCCCGTAGCTTTAAATACCATCTGTATGCCCCCCTATACTCTAAATTATAGAACCACTGTGCACTTGACAACTCCATTTGAGTGGCCAATAAGCATTTCAAACTTACTAGATATAAACCTCACTCCTAATCTTACTTCCCATAGTTTCTCTACAGAAAGTGGTTTTCAAATTTGTCTTATTTATTTATTTATTTTTCATGTAAAGATGCAATACCATCTGTACCGTTCTTTATTTAAAACTAAGAGAGAAAGAAAGCAATGCACAAATCTAAAATCTAGAATCTTTAGGCTTCTGGAAGCATTTGTCTAAAACAGAACTTAGGTTTTTCTCCATTGTATGTTATTCTGTTGATGACTGCTGAGTTTTCCTTCCTGCAATTTTCTCTCAGTAATTTCTTTTTTAAACCAGACCATGACATGTGTTAATGTATTGAGAATGACTCAGTTTTTCCTTATCAAGAAAAAATGACAAAGCAAAACCCTACCTGTGAGGTTCTAGCTTAGATTCGGTTTGTCATTTGCTTCATCTGCTGGTTCAGGTTCAAGCAGGTGTTTGAAGGTTTGACTCATGGAAAAGGGAGTTGAGGCTTATTCTGTGTTGCCATCAAAGACAGATCTAGAATCATGGAAGAAGTTCCAAAAAGGTAGACTTCAGCTCTCATAAGGATGAAGCTTCTAATAGTTAGGACTGAATAATGTATGCTTTCACATTTTTATGGAAAATGATATCTCAATGGGAAAGGAGAGGAAAAGCATAATCAAAGGGGATTGATGCAGAAGCAAAACAAATTCCTACTCATATCAAGAATCTGTCCTCTCTGAGACGTTTAACTTCCCCATGCCTTTCTCAGATAGACACTGATGCTCTTGCCAACACTATAACTTATAGCTCCTTCTAAGATGGAACTTAGCATACTGTATTATGATCCTTGTTTAGATACCACTTTTCCATATGAGAGTTTTATGTGTCCCTATAGCCTGGTATGATTCTGGGATTGTTTGTTTGTTTGTTTGTTTGTTTTTAAATTTCAGAATATTACAGGGGTACAAATGCTTTGGTTACATGAATTACCTTTGCACAACCCAATTCATAGTTACAAGCGTGCCCATCACCCAGACAGCGTGTACCGCATCCATTAGGTGTGCATTTACCCATCCCCTCCTCCTGCCTCCCACTTGCCCTACACACAATAAATGTTACTTCCATATGGGCACATAAATGTTGATCAATTAGTACCAATTTAATGGTGAGTACGTGGTGTTTGTTCTTCCATTCTTGTGATACTTCACTTAGAAGAATGGGCTCCAGCCCCATCCAGATTAATACAAGAGGTAATTCACCATTTTTTTATGCCTGAGCAGTACTCCATGGTATACATATACCGCATTTTATTAATCCACTCATATATTGATAGGCACTTGGGTTGTTTCCACATCTTTGCAACTGTGAATTGTGCTACTATAAACATTCTAGTGCAGGTGTCTTTTTTTGAATTTTTTTTTTATTTCAGCATATTACGGGGGTACAAATGTTTAGCTTACGTATATTGCCCTTGCCCTACCCAAGTCAGAGCTTCAAGCGTGTCCATCCCCCAGACAGTGCACATCACACCCATTAGGTGTGTATATCCCCGTTCCCTTCTCCCCCCTCCCATCTGCCCGACACCCCATGAATGTTATTACTACGTGTGCACTTAAGTGTTGATCGGGTGTCTTTATTTTATAGAATGTCTTTTTTTCCTTCGAGTAAATACCCAGTGAGGGGATTGCTGGATCAAATAGTAGTTCTACTTTTAGTGCTTTGAGGTATTTCCATACTACTTTCCATAGAGGTTGTACTAGTTTGCAGTCCCACCAGCAGTGTATGAGTGTTCGTAGCTCTCTGCATCTACACCAACATTTGTTGTTTTGGGATTTATGATATAAGCCATATTCACTGGCATTAAGTGATATCTCATTGTGGTTTTGATTTGCATTTCCCTGATGATTAGAGATATTTAGCATTTTTTCATATGTTTGTATCTTCTTTTGAAAAGTTTCTGTTCATGTCCTTTGCCCACTTTTTAGTGAGGTTGTTTGATTTTTTCTTGCTGATTTTCCTGAGTTCCATATAGATTGTATTACAGTTATCAGCCCATTACTAGATGTATAGCATGCAAATATTTTATCCCATTGTGTAGATTGTCTATTCGCTCTCATGATAGTTTCCTTGGCTGTGCAGGAGCTCTTTAATTTGATCAGGTCCCACTTTATTTCTACTGTTGCTGTGATTACTTTTGGGGTTATCTTCATAAATTCTTTGCCTAGGCCAGTGTCTGTAAGAGTTTTTCCAACATTTTCTTCTAGAATTTTTATGGTTTCATGCCTTCGGTTTAAGTCTGTTATTCATCATGAGTTGGTTTTTGTGAGAGGTGAGAGGTGTGGATGCTATTTCAGTCTTCTACATGTGGTTATCCAGTTTTCCCAGGACCATTTATTGAATAGGGATTCTTTTCCCTAGTGTATGTTTTTGTCTCCTTTGTCAAAGATCAGATGGCAATATGAGGATGGTTTTATATCTGGG
>NW_012152396.1:4541963-4552956 GCF_000956105.1 Propithecus coquereli
TAGTTACTTTGTCATTGATTTCATTTAGTTCTGCTCTGATCTTGGTTATTTCATTTCTTCCACTGGGTTTGGGATTGATTTGCCCATCTGTTTCCAGTTTTTTGAGACAATTCATTAGATTTTTGATTTGTGATCTTTCTGTCTTTTGGATGAAGGCATTTGTCGCTATCAATTTTCCTCTTAGCACTGCTTTAGTTGTATCCCACATATTTTGATAAATTGTATCCCCTTTATTATTTATTTCAAAGAATCTTCTCATTTCTATCTTAATTTCCTCCTTTACCTGTCATTCACCAGTAGTTTGTTTAGTTTCCATGACCTTTTGTAGAGATAAGTGTTTCTACTGGAGTTGATTTCTAATTTTTTTCCACTGTGGTCTAAGAAGAGGCATGGTTTTATTTCTGTGTTTTTAAATTTGTTGAGCCATGTTTTCTGGTCTAGGATGTGATCAGTCTTAGAGAATGTCCCATGAACTGATGAGAAAAATATATATTCAGTGGTTTTGGGGTAGAATATTCTGTAAATATCTGTTAGGCCCATTGGTTCTGGAGTTCTGTTTAAGTCCGTTGTTTCTTTGTTTATTTTCTGTTTGGAGGATATGTCCAGTTCTGTCAGAAGGGTATGTAAGTCCCCAAATATTATGGTGCTGCTGATTAACATTTTGTTTAGATCAAGTAGGATTTGCTTTATGAATCTAGGTATACCTGTGTTAGGTATGTAAATATTTATAATTGGTATGTCTTCTTGTTGAATTCTTCCCTTTACCATTATATAATGACCATGTTTGTCTTTCATTACTTTTGTAGACTTGAAGGCTATGTTATCTGATATGAGAACAGATACATCAGCTTTCTACTGGTTTCCATTTGCATGGAATATTGTTTTCCATCCCTTCACCTTGAATCTCAATGGGTCCTTGTGTGTTAGATGTGTTTCCTGGAGACAGAAGATACTTGGCTTGTATTTTTTTATCCATTCAACCAGCCTATGTCTCTTCAGTAGGGAGCCTAAGTACTTCTCATTTATGGAAATAATTGATAAGCAGGGTGGATTTCTGTTCATCTTGTTGAGTAGAACTTTGTTGCTTTGTTTTACCTGTTGATGTATTGTGGTATCTGGCCTTTGACCTTCAACTTTTGGGTGATTTTACAGTGGCAGGTGTCTATTTTGCTAATCCATGTATAATGCAGTTCTGAGTACTTCCTGTAGGCCTGGTCTTGTCTTAACAAATTCTCTCAGGGTTTGCTTGTCTGAGAAAGTCTGTATTTCCCTCTCATGTATGAAACTTAGTTTTGTAGGATACAAAATTCTATGCTGGCCATTATTCATTTTGAGAAGACTGAGAATTGGGCCCTAATCCCTTCTGGCTTGTAAGGTCTCAGTTGAGAAGTCTGCAGTTAGTCTGATGGGTTTTCCTTTGTAAGTTACCTGCTGCTTTCACCTTATGGCTCACAGGAGTGCCTCTTTTATGTTTATTTTGGCCAGTCTGATGACTATGTGTCGTGGTGATTGCCTCTTTGCAATGAACCTCCCAGGAGTCCTTTGAGCTTCTTTTTCCTGGATATCTAGATTTCTAGCAAGGCCAGGGAAATTTTCCTCAATTATTCCCTCAAGTAGGTTTTCCAACCCTTGTGTATTTTCTTCTTCTCCCTCAGGGATGCCTATGATTCTTATGTTAGGCCTCTTTACATGATCCCATATTTCTTGTAGGCTTTGCTCATTCCTCTTATTTCTCTGCTTTATCTCTGTGCCTGAATTGTTTAATTGAAATATGTTGTCTTCAGGCTTTCAGATTCTTTCTTCTGCCTGATCTAACCTATTTGTAAGGCTTTCCAATGTGTTTTATAAGTCCTTGAATGAATTTTTCATTTCCAGAAGTTCTGTTTGATTTTTCTTTAATATTTTTATTTCTTTAGTGAATTTTGCATTCATTTCCTGCATTGTTTTTGTGGTTTCTTTGTTTTGGGTTTCCATTTTATCTTGCATTTCACTGAGTTTCCTTACAATACATGTTCAAAATTCTTCATCTGTCATTTTTATATTCTGCTTTTGGTTGGTATACGTTGTTAGCTAGTGTTCCTTTTGGGGGATGTCCTTTTGCTCTGATTCTTCATGCTTCTGGAGTTCTTTCAATGATTGCTTCTCATCTGGAGCAGTTGTTGCTTCCTAGTTTGGGATTTTCTTTTGTTTGGATGATGATACACCCAGTTTATTTTCTAAGCCAGTAGGTGGTGCTTGTGGCTGAGAATCAACCACATCCTGTATGATTGATTCAGTAAATGCTGTAAAGTGTGTGCAAATTGACCTCCCTGTCAGTAAGGTGGCACTTGCCAGAAGGAACAAGCTGCAATGTTGTTTTGGGGTCCTGTGACAATCTCTTGTTCCTCAGGAGAAGCACTCTAATCCACTAGGTGGTGGGTTAGGCCCTGGAAATTCCAGGTGAGTCCTTTCCACCATAGCAGAGACGGATGGGGGAGGGAGGCAGGGCGGGGCTGGGCTGGGTGAGCCTACCCTCAAGCTCCAAATGCTGGCAAAGTATCTGCTTTGGCAGGGGTCAAAGGTCTGCTCCTTACCTCTGGTCAAAGCTGCCAGGGAGGAGCTTAAGTGGCCCCATTCAACCAGAAAGTCTGTGTGTAGAGGCAGGACTTCTGAGACCCATAATCCAGCAGTCTGGAGCAGGCTTCGCTCTTTTCCACTGTCCCCTATTCCATGGTTTCTCCTGGGCCTGTGCCAGCACAGAAGACCTCAATCCAGCTGAGCTCCCCCATGATTGTGATGCTGGCCAGGAGGTTCCCTGCCCAGGATCCTGGCCTGAGGTTGGTGTGCAGCTCTCCTGTGGAAGGAAGGGTGCCCCATGAGCATGCTGCAGCTAAGATCCACTCTGCACTCTCCCCGCTGATCTGCCCCTGCAGGCACCCACACCTCCCAAGACTAATTCACAAATATCTTCTCTGTGCCCCCGGGCAAGAAGATTGTGACCTGGGGCTATGGGGTCTGTCCTGCAGGCCCCTCACTGGGGTTCCAGAGATCAATCCCTGACCATGCCAGGGATAAGGATGGTGGTCCCAAGTCACCCATTAAGTGCCCATGCTCGTTCAATGTCTTTCCACGTCAGTGTGTGCTGCTCTGATGGGGCTGCCAGGCAAGCAGCAGCAGGGAGCAACAGTAGGGAACTCATAATCCAAGGACCCCCCTCAGTCTGCTCCAGGACCCCAAAAGAAAAGGTCTGAGCTCCACTCCCTGTAGAAGCCTCCGTGTGGCAGGTCAATTATCTTTCTCGGCAGCCATGAGTTGAAGATGGGAAGGGGACCAAAAGAGTCTGAGTGGAGGAAATTTTTGTCTGGTACTAATAGGATTCTTTTTTTAATCTTTAAAACCCAGGAACTTTACTAAAATATGTCTCAGTGTGGACCATTATAGTTCAATTTGTATGGATTCAATTCTTTTTTTCCCCCATTTTTTATAACCTGAAGTTCTAATTTTCAAAAATTTTGGTAAAATGTCTAGCCATAATGTTTAACTTTTCTATGACAACATTTTTTTGTTGAGTTTATTGATATGTTGGTAAATCCTTTAAATTTTTGTTTTGCTTTTGCTTTGCCTTGTTTTTTCTTGGTTCTGCCACTTTTTAAACGTATCTTTTAATTTAATTTTTTAAAACTTGCATATAGTAAAAGTCACTCTTCCTGATGTGCAGTTTCATTAGTTTAGACAAATGCATATAGGCATCCATTAGATAACTAGTCTAGTCGCCACCAGAATCAAAACACCTTCATTCCAAAATGCACCCCCAAATTCCCCTGGGCTGGGCCTTATACAGCACCCTTTTATTGATGCTGCGTCACATCCATTTTTATTACTCATTATTGAATCAGTTGAATTTCTTGGATCTCCTGTTTACGACACTTCTGCTGGAGGTCAGGGAGGAGGCGCTGGGCAGTCTTCTGACTCCTTCCTGCTTCCACAGAGCAGACTGCTTCCTACTGAAATGGCTCCTCTCTGTGGGTGTGTTACCACCCACTCTCAACTGTGCTGGGTCCAACAAGGCTACCCTGCCTTTATTTAATCTACTCTCTCTGCCTTGATTAAGAAAACTATATTTTTTGCACGTTGGAGTGAACGCTTCACCTTCAGGAAGTATCTTTTTGCAGTCATTTTCAGAACTGCTGCTGCTGGCCATCTTGTCATTGTTTGCACTTCTTTGCTGCCTTTCTCCCTGTGTGATGTCGACTACCTGCTGCTTTTGGTAATTCTTACGTGTTTTTGGAGTCTGCGGAAAATACGTTTTCTAGTTTTCTCTAAAAATGGAGATTTTGCAGTTTTTGTTGTTGTTAGCTGTGTAGCACTTGCACATCTTCCAGGAGGAGAAGAGAGGACATAGTCTCACATAGCCGTGGTTACCAAAAACCCTTCTCTTGACTGCAGGTCATCACCACCTTCCCCCCACTCCTCTTCATTGGCTCACACTTTAAATGTTGGAGTCTTTCAGGCTGCTCGCCTCTCTTATTCAACCATCACTGCTTTAAAGTTTTCATGCAAAAATTTCCTATTAAATACTAGGCTTCTCCACTCTTTTCTAAACACATCATTTCCACGTTGGTTCTTGTTTTTTCTGCTATTCTTTTAGCTCGGAATGCCCTTTTCTTCCTTGCCTAATTGGTATACTCCTACTCATGCTTTAAGACATAAATAATATATGTTGCTTCCTTTAGGAACCCTGCCTTGACACCCTCCCCAGACAGAATCGACCTTTCACCTGTGTCCCACACTATGTTGCCCATTTTCAGTGCACTTACCGTGTGATTTTCAGTATTTATTTGTCTGTCATTATCAAGCCAATGAGTATCCCCTACACCAATGTATTAGCCAGTGAGTACAGAATTTTAAATCCTGGATTTCTAGGACCCTGCTTATAGCTTTCCTATGATGGTCAGCACTTACCCTCATTTGGTCTCATTTGATTTTCCATGCATTCACTTGCTGGGTACAATATTTTGATTCAAGGGGATTTCCTTATCTAACTTTTGCTCTCAGAGTGATTAGGCATGTCAAAACAACTTTTCTACTCTTAGGTAATAACTGGAACTCTTCTAGGTTTAGAGCATTTGTAAAATTTGAAAAAGCTCAGTAATTATTAATGGAAATTCTTATGCATTCCAGGTGATGCGACTGTGACAATAACTCACAGATACACCCCCAAAGAACAGTTGAAGATCCACACTCAGCTGGCAGACATCATCATCGTCGCTGCAGGTGAGTCCTTAGTGACTGTCATTTGGTGGAATGTCACCAGCAGAGTAATGCCTTCCCTAACTGCTGACAGGTTTGAAAGAACAGCTTCCTGGGAGAGTTAAGTATATGTCTGACTAACTTCTGTCAACTGGGTTCTGTCTCCTGGCAATCATGACATTGGTCCATCGTGCCTATGTTAGCATTTGTTACTTCATTATGGAAAACCCAAACAGCCTTTGGGATGACAGATTAAGTACAAGAACAAATGCGCACTTGCCAATTGCTTTGCAAACTTGATTGAACAGCATTTACAACAAAAGGCCAGTGCAGGTCAATAATGTACTGGGGCTATGGGGAAAAAATGAAACCTGTACTTTCAAGTTGTATTACTGAAAATAGCACGTTAGGGTGTGGGGAAGAGATAGCCACTGTGCTGCACCAGCCACACCCAGGATGAAGAATTATGTTCTAGACTTTAGGGGAAAAGTTAATGGACAAGACCATTGTCCAAAGGAGAGCATCTAGGATGAGAATCTTTCTGTAAAAGATGACATAGGAAGTTTGGTCTGATGAGGTGAGGATGTTTGGTCTGGAAGAGAGAAAGTATGACCTAAAGAGATACAATAGATTTTTTCTGTGTTTTGTTTTGTTTTGTTTTTACATTAGAGGAAAACAAAAACCCAAACCCAAACCTTTAAAGCAATAAGAGCTGCCTCAAAGTTACCAGTTTTTGAGATAGTGAGTTCCCTATCACTGTGGTGATTAGGAAGACAGATAAAAACATAAGCAGGACCTTGTAGAGCATTATATTTGTCAGCGTTTACCAGCTCTTGCCCCCATTTGAGTGACAAAAATATTTCACGTCTTCTTTCAGCATTGTTAAAATATTTTTATAAATTAAAGGTCACGGCTAAAAACACACATAAACAGTTGTGATTATTGTGAACATATGTTCTTTGGGGAAGGTGTTGCATTCCTTCTTTACTCTCTGCCACTTAGAACCATTGTAGAGAGTTTCCATGTATTGAGCCCAGGGTTGGGGTCATTGAGTCTTAATGTTTCCTCCAGTTCTGAGATTCTGTTATTTTATATTTTAATATATGAAAGAAAGCCTTATGAAATACATATGTGTTTATATATATATATTTACTTATTATAAAAGAAGATTAAATTTATTTAAATGTATTTGTGTTCTAAAGGGTAATATGACAAGAAAGATATTTTAGAACATAGAAAGGGCTCAAGTTTAGAGGTGTTGTGTATATTTCAGAGTTTATTATATTATTCTGATTTTAATTAAATGTGAATACTTTTGAATAGTAAAGGGAATATTAAATTCATTCACTCAGTACACATTGAACTCTTACTATGCAGCAGGAGCTGTTTTAAATTATGGAGTATACAAATGAAAAAATCCTAGTCCTTGTAGAGCTTATATTTTAGTGGGAGAAATAGAAAATATATAAACAATACAGTATAATGTCAGGTAATGATAGGTGCTATAATGAAGTTGGGTGAAGGAATAGCATGTGTCGGGGGGTACTATTTTAGATACATTG
Organism: Propithecus coquereli; assembly: GCF_000956105.1. NCBI lineage: Eukaryota > Metazoa > Chordata > Mammalia > Primates > Indriidae > Propithecus > Propithecus coquereli. The sequence continues at coordinate 4,548,755 of NW_012152396.1, forward strand.
ATCAGTGAAGATCTTTTTTGGGAGGTGACCTTTTCAGTAGAGTTCTTGTCCTGGGCATTCTCCATTTGCCCACCAGATCCAATCTCTGCCCTTCCCTGCCCTCCTCTGGGCCAGGGAGGCTGACTAATGAGGATAGCCTCGCCTGTGTTTCTCCACCACTGGCTCCTAGCAAGGTTTGGCACCAGTAGGAAATTTGAGGGAGAAGGAGAGAAAGGTCAGGGTAGGGTATTTCTTCTATGTCAATGGCTTCTGCTGAGGACTCTCTGCCCCACTGCTCTGGCTCTCATGGGGCTACAATAACACTCTTCCCCCCACCTGCCCCTTCAGGCCTAGGAATGGTGCAAGCTTCCTCCTATTTCTAATCTCTAAGTACCTTAACAGCTCTGGTTCTTATCTTAATCCCAAACACACTTCTGTAAAAGTTCCTTCATTATTTTTTCTTATCCTGGTTTGAGGTGGATTCTTGTTCTTAGGGGAACCCTGACAGAAGCAGATCTGTACGAAGTGAAGGAACATAGCCAGGAACCATCTGGGCGGAAGAGCATTCTAAGCAGAGGGAACAACAAGTACAAAAGTCTTTAGGGAGAAGCATGCTTTGTGTGTTCTAGAACACAAATGTTTGACTGCTTAATATTATATATTCTGATTTTAATTAAACATTAATAATTGTGAGTATACTGGTAGGAAATGCTGTTGGGAAGGTAGCCAGGGATAGATCATGTAGGACCTGGTAGGCCATGGTGAGGACTTTAATGTAAGCCAAGAACGGGTGAGAGCAGATTGATATGGTCTGACTTATGTTTTTAAAGGATCGCTCAGGCTGTGTCAGAGAACTGACTCTAGAAGGGCAAGAGTAGAAACAGAAAAAAAGTTATTGCAATTTCATTTAATGGATCTAGGTTTTTCTCAAATTTATTTTGTATTTGAATGTACAAAAAAAGTTTGATGAAATGATAAAATGAATAATGATAGTTTAAATCAGTTTCAACCAAATTTAATTCAGTATTTTATTTTTATATAGGCCCTTTTCTGGAACTCAGGATATATCTGTGATAATTCCTAGAGCAGTAATTTGCTCCTCATAGAGTAAAAATAGAAATGCTCCTTTTATCACAAGTCATTAATAAACTGGTACAGCTAAGCACATTTCCTGTTTTTCTGAGAAAGTATTTAATATATTCAGGTGATATCAAATGTACAGTTTTGAGCTGGATTGACAGAAGTCAGACATGTTTAGAGAGGTCAAAAACTTTTTCAGACCGCAAAGCAACAGTAAGTGAAATATTGCTACAGCTACTGATACATTTATGGCAGATAAATATCATAGTGACTTCTTTTTAAAAACACTTGTAGTGTTCACACACAAGATTCAGAATTTGTGAATAGAGAGGAATTCGAGTGATCATCTTTGTTCATCTCTAACTTTAGACAGAATGAAATTTACATTATCTTTAAAAGGTGTTATTTGACCCTAATGTTAACAACTTGTAAAGAATATTTCACAGTTGCCCTTAGTTATCATTTATCAATTATCACAGTGAATGGAAATCTTCTTCCAGTGGAGCAAAAGCTCTCAGCATGCACTCCTGCTCATGTTTTGTTTTATTGTTATGACAAATGGCAATTATGTGCTCATAATCCTTTTGCAAGAGCCACTGGTATTCTCCTGTGACTAAATCAAACCTTATGTCACAAGTCATAATGCTGATACTGTCATCATCCTTGAGTTTCTCCTGTAGATTCCTTAGAAAAGGAAAATGAAGGAAGGGAAGAAAAAGGAAGAATCAAGCCTATACAAGATTAACAAAATAGGAGCCAGGAGATTGTCAGGCCCTAGGTGTGGTGACACTATTAAGGCTCTCCCGCAGCCGTCTCACTGGGTGCACCCTCCTGCCACCAGAGGGCACCAGTCATGTGAGCAGCCATTTTGGATGTAGCCAAGTGGGCCACACACTGTCCTAATCCAGGGCAGAGACATTTTGAGCAAAGACGGCAGAAACGAGTCCTGTTCCTTGCCTTGCATTCATATTTCACCTCTAATGCTTCTCACTAGCTACAAATGTGTGCTGCATGCCGAAAGACAGCCCTGTATATAGCTCTACTGTCACCCTGAAGAAATACATATTCGGCTAATGGGAAATTTGGGAGAAGAAAATAGAAAATTTATGAAAAATAACTAAAGATTGCTGCATTTCCACTTCATAACCACCTAGAGAATTTAAGGATAAAACATGTAGATATTTGTAAATTACTGAAATTATACAGAAAATATGCATGAATGTAAAAAAGAAATTCCATATAACCAGACGATAGGAATAAAGTGTTACCAAAGTGACTACATCATGCATTATGTGTGGGAAATAAACAAATACAATTAGCAGTGAGTATTAAAGAAGAAGATAGTGACCTAATGGCAGAGGTAGCTGGAGCAGGGAGGGCTGGATCACTGTCGTGACTAGAACGTCAGCATATATGGAAGCAGTCTCATCTAGAAGTCAGGAAGAGTGGAAGGAGGAGGAGTGTGTGATATGTCAGAAAGATTGATAATGTCTGAGAGATGAAACTGAGGAATGTGGTGATGAAATCTTGAAATGGGCTTGCAGAAGAAAAAAAAAAAAAGAAATCACATGAAGATCCTGAGGCATGAATAATATTAGCTTGTGTTAATATTGATCTCACCCCTCCAGTTTGTCATCATACTGATCTCTTAGGTTTCACTGTATGTCACTTACCTTGTAACCCTTTTCCTCCAAAATCGAGATTTTGACTAAGTTAGAAGCTCAGACCTGACAAATCGGACTCTGTCACACTATGCAATTAAAACAAAGAGGCTTCAGGTCCCTCTCTGAGTTCACAGGGAGAAATTGGTTTCTAGGGCACTTAGATGTACCGTGGTTATAGCACTAAAGCTGTCCGTCATCTTCACTAGAGTACAGCATGCATAGGTCTGGTATTTTATTATTTTAGCTTGCTAGGTAAGTGCGTAGAACAATATCTGACATGTAGTGGGTGCCCAACAAGTGTGTGCTGCATTGATTTTGAGATTATAAGTAAAACAAGGACTTTTTCAAATTGACATAAATTTAGCTGGTATATTTTAAAGGATATAGTTTTTTAAAAATGTAATAATTATTCTAGTTATTGGTTGATTTACATAGTGTAGTATTATTTTGAGAAGCTACCAAAAATTCCTAGTTTATCATTATAAAGTAGTTGATAAAGCCAAAAAAAGTGAAATTGTTCATAAATGAGTAGTTCATATCATTAAGTGGATGAATGAACTGATTTGAGGACAAATGTTGAGATTAGAAATTATGAGAAGGGTGAAGCAAGAGTAAAGAGACCATTATGGACATCTAAAACACAGTAAGCAAATTGAACAGTTGAAAGGAAAGGAGTAGTTTAGGGGAAGGCTCAACCAGCTTTGTATGAGGCTCCTGATAAAGAAGGGAAAGCTAGCCAGAATCGGGCTAATCTTCAAAGATTGTGTTAAAAGACCCATGGGCTTTCTTGTATCTCATGCTTAAAGGAAACTGGAGGACATCCTAAGTTTGTAAAAGTTCTAGGAATCTTCATTACGCAGGCAAGTTTTTTATAGATATTGTCCAATTGACCCTCCACCCATCTGAGTAAACTCTGGCACTGCCTGTATGTAGGAGATGAGGGCTGAGTCAATGCCACTTCCATGCTAACCTCTGAATTCAGTGTCACAGTGGTGAAAGCTGGTGTTTTCCCACCAAGCCATTCCCTCCAGCATGAGGAATGAACCTGCACAGTCATAACTCTAGCGTCTCTATTGCAACACATTGAGTAACAGACACTGTAATATAAAACAGGATAAATGGGCAATTCAATAATTTGGAATATTCATGCTTACTTGTCATAAAATACAAAGTGACCAACTAACTTCCTCTCACCACTTCTCCCATCATATTATCAAGTCTTAGATACACTCCCATCAAACATCATCTAGGGCTCAATGGAGTTTTCCCTCTGATGATCTCCTCCTTAGAGCAGGGTTAGTAATTTTCAAGATGCTGGGACACTGAGAAGTTTCTCAAGAGGTGGGGCCTGGAAATAGTCTGCTCCACTGTCCACAGCTCATGCAACCGGGGAGTGTAACTTGCTCACTTACAGTCCTGGGTACTCCCTGAGTGGATGCCAGCACATTTCATGGCATCACTCATACTATTTCTCTTCGC
>NW_012152396.1:4556256-4560664 GCF_000956105.1 Propithecus coquereli
AGATCTGGAAAGAATGAAACAAAAGAATAATATGAATACTTATATAATCTCCACCCAGATTTGTCTGATCTGAATATCGTTATGCATATTCTCAATCTCAACATGCCATAAATTTCTGTAACTTGCTTTGTTCTGATTAACATTATGATTTGGAAATTTGCCCATGTTAATATGTAGCACTAGTTGTATAACACTCAATTGGCTGAGTGTCCATTTTCTGTTGATGCATATGTATGTTATTTCCAATGTATAGCTATCACAAACAGTGCTGTAGTGTATAAGTCTGTAAATGTTTTCTTGGGCTCATTCACTCATTCAACAGATGTTAATTTTTCCACCACTATGTATTAGGCCCTATATCAGGTACTGGAAAAACAAAAATACATAAAATATAGTTTCAGCTCTTGAGACTCTCAGAGCCTAGCAGACAACAAAGATGTACAAACAAATTAGTATTATACAGTTTGCTAGTGCAATATTAGGGGTGCGTGTGTGTGTGTGTGTGTGTGTGTGTGTGTGTGCGTGGATATGTATATGTCTATCTATCTAGAAAAAGAGAGAGGGACAGAGACTGAAAAAGAAAAACAGAGAGAGAGAGTATCACTGGAAAGGGAGTGATAGCTGTGTTCCACTGACTCTGATGATTAAATTATTGAGCTATGTCCCGTCTCACAGAATGAACAGAAATTCACTAGGCAGAATAGAAGGGAATGAGGGCTATAAAATGCTCTCAAAGAAAGTATTTACTCTTTCAAAATGATGGTACCTGACTATGAATGGTAAAAGATGAAGATGAACCTTTGGGAAGGACCAGACAGCATAATAAATTGCGAGATTTGGATTTTATCCTGTAGGTCATGGGTAACCTTTAAATAGTGTAGGCACTAAATAACATGATCCTATTTAAATTATAAAAAAGTCACTCTGGTAGCCTCTGGGCAGGGATGAGACTGGAAGTTTCACTGGTGTGAGTCTAAACTAATACAGGGGTAGAAGAAAGTGAGAGAGAGAGACGCAAAATAGACCAGAAGAACTTCCTGCCTTTGGAAACTGAGTGTATGGTGTTACTGTTAACAAGGTAGCAAGGAAGCAAAGTTTGGGAGAGAGAAAGATAAGTTGTTGGGAGGAGATGATGAGTTCAATTTGAACTTCAGTTTGAGATACTTGTATATTCAGGTGGAAAAGTCCAGTAGAGAGTTGATTTGGGGTTTGGGAAAGAGCTCTAATCTGGAATGCTGAGTTTGAAAGTCATTAGCATTGGTGGTAGTGGTAGTGGACACAAAGGCATAGGTATAACCATCTAGAATAAGATGGTTTATATTGTGTAATTCCGACATGTTTGAAGAGCGTTGATTAATTTGGTAAGTTCTATAACATTGCATTTTTGCCTCTGTATGACCAGTGCTGATGAGAGATGGTGTATTCTTGCTCCAGAATTTACTTTATGTAAAAAAAAAAAAAAAAGAATTAGTAATTTCTGAAGCTTTGTTGTTTCATACCTGTTGTTCCCTTATAGCTGCAACCTTGATTATCTTCGAAAGCGTTGTTTGAATAACATGAGAAAATGTCTTTGATAAACCAAAATATGCCATATGGAAGAGACAAAATTATGTCCTACAAATAGAATGATTGACTTAACTTCATAAATGTTGACTCTTTCACATGTATAAACTTAAGTTTTATTGATAAATGTTTCGAGCAGCCTGAATTTTCTGTTTATGCTTGCACTTCCAGTCTGTGCATAGTGAGTTTGTCGTGACTACCCAATACCTTTGCCTTAGTTCAACTGATTTCCATTATATGGCATGGACAGCTTGTCCAATTGATCTGGTTTTTCCAGCTTTAATTCTCACGGCCTATTGCAATTTCATAGTATTTTTTTCCTACCACAGACAGCCTTGTTTTAGTAAACATATTTTTCCCTGCCTGTTATTTAATTATTTTAATGCTTTCCAAAACAAGAAGAAATTGTTTTCTCAATCCCTTCTGGCTTGATTATCTGATTTCTGAGCCTGGGGTGCCTAAATTTTGCTTGAAAAATCTATTGACTTATTCACTCTTATTCTTTAAAAACTAGGACCTTAAAATGAAAGTTCTACATGTAATGGATGTGCCCAGTAGTTTTTTCTAGCCATCTAGTCTATTCTATTTGGTTTCACTTGTTTATTTATTATTTCACTCCTGTGCTGTCTATTCAAGTTTCCTGAGGCTCTGGTGAAAGCCATTTATGACATGCTGGGGTCTACGTGCTAGTATGGATTGAAAGCCCTCTTGAGTTGTAGAGTATCCAATCCATATCTTATAAACAGTGGTGCCTGACACAAATATATATTTTCCTGGTATACCAGTAGGTGATTTAAAATCTACTATAGGGTTTCTATTCCCTTTTTGGATATGTCCCTTGAATATTATCACTTTCTTCCAGGAAGGGACTCCAATAAATGTCATCTGGACTACACTAAAGAGAAGGTTTAAGGCATTTTCCCCATAATACTTTCAGTGGATTTACCTCTTTCTAGGTTTACTAATTTTTAATAAAGCTTCCTTTGTATGAGACTATATGAAGTCATAGTTTATAGTCGTTAAAAAGCTATTTAACACCCTTATGTAAGGCATAAAATATGATTTAATATTATGTAATATTTAAATACATCATGCTAACACAGGATAACATGGTTATTTAAAACAGACAAGTTCTCTTTCAAGGATTGTATTGTGAATTATGAAGTGTAACAAAATAATAAAAGAAGAGAAAGGGAAATGGAAATACAAAGGCCCTAGATGAGATATATGATGAGTAGGGAATGGTAAGAATTACAGCAGGACAGTATTAAAGTGAGTATCACTGTGTTGTGACCTCCTGCAGCCAAAACTCGGTCTTATTTATCTTTGTGTTTCTTATACCTCGTGAAGAACCTTACTCTCAGGACTAGAAAACTTGCTGTTGAAGGGATGAATTTCCTTCAGTAGAAGTCAGGTGCTTGTGTTGGTTTAAGCTATTCTCCTAGAAAGTGAGGAGTGGCAGATGATGTCTTCAGGGCCCATTCAGCCCGAGATTCTCTTTAATTCCTTGTTTAGGGCTGTCCCACTTCATGAAGACTTAATATGGCATTGCATGAGCACTATTGACTCAGAGCTTGCACCTGCAGAATTTAAAGGTAAGGTAGGGAGGAGGCAGAGAAACAACTGAGAAATGATGACTGTCTTCAGCAAAAGAACTAGAAAATACCATTGCTTTACTTTCTAGTGTGGGTAGGAATATGAGCGCTGCTGTAGGTGAAGTCATCATTCCTGTGGTGTATTCAGTGTGTGGTATTGCTGATGTGTCTTCCAGACATGTGTTGACTGGCAGAAAGTAAAATGATTTCATTAGATCTATAGTCATTATTAGTTGCGGCTCTGCAATAGCATCCCCACATCTAATTAAAATCCAGCAAAATTAAAAAAAATTCGGGATCAAAATGTTACACGTCAACGCTTGTGTAATAAGCTGTACAGAGGCGGTGTTTGAAATGTGCGGTGGAGAGCGTGGCAGTGCTCCTGCTTACCTGCTTTGGGTGTGGCCTTGGGTTTGAAGGAGAGTGATGAGTATCTAGGGCTGTGTATCTGCTGTACCTCCTCGGGCAACTTTCTATGGAAGTCCTTTCTTTTTACCCATTTATGTCATCATAGAAAGTTTCCTAGCTCTGACCTTCCATCTTTCATCTACATGTATCCCCTCCAGATTTATTTCTGATTTAGTTAACTAGTAATTGCTTATTTTAAAGTGACCTACCTTTGTTACAAAACCTGAGAATTAATGAGTACTATGCACGAGTACGGGCTTTATGAATGTGGTTGGAACAAATTTAAATAAGTCATACCTCTATGAGTGTGCAGATTTCAGGCGTTTCACTCTTAGTGTTTTACTAATATGTGCCCTTTAAATCAAGATAATACTATCAAAGATCAGATATTACATTGTATAAGAAGGCAGGTACATTGCAATAGTGTTTCTGTTGAGTGATCTATTGTTTGTGTTTCATAATTGATATTTTCATTTATTTTAAAGATAATAAGAAAGATTAATTGTCTCCATAAAATACACAAACACTCACACACGCATGTGCACACACACACCTCAAAGGAAATGTTACAATATACATCTTTCCCAGGATAATTGGTCAGTGTATTCCTAAAAATAACATGGTACACCACATCAGAATGAGTGAGAATTCCTCCATGTGTACTAACAGTAACATATGTTCTTTTAGGTCACTAAGATATCACCTCTAAATTTACTTATTTTGAATAAAAAACATTTGAAGGAGTTTCTCCCTCCTTTATGATACATTTTCTGACATTTTATTGGAAGTTCTGCAAAAGAGTATTGAACAGCTTAGAAAGAACTCAGAAAATGGCATTAATT
>NW_012152396.1:4563183-4563953 GCF_000956105.1 Propithecus coquereli
TAACTTAGTATCAGTAAAGCTGTATGTGATACAATATTCATATTATGTTTGAGATTTCAATTAGAAAACTAAGGCGGCCAAGGCAATTATCATACGTTGAATGTTAATGTATGCCAAACACCCTGCTCTATGCTTTCATCTACTTTATTTTATTTTAATAGGAAACTTAGGGTAAGAGGTAAGAAATGTTATTGTGTCTATTGTTTTTTTTTTAATAAATGTGGAGTATAAGGCTCGCCATTAGTGTAAGATCACAAAATTTATGGTTGTCAAAGTGGATATTTGCTTGCCTCCAAAGCCCTTCTGTCCAATGACTCAGACTGCATGCTTATGCGGATGTCATGGCCAACTGGAGTCCCTGCTGGGAAGCTACTGTTTCCTAATGCAGAGAAGCTCAGTGTCATTCCATTTTCCCACATGAAGAATACTCAGATTATACCTTGTCCTCTTATGCCACATGGAGCAGAATAACTGGTACACATCCACATTTTCCCTGGAATTTGTGGATTTGTGACTTGGAACTTCTGGAATCTCTGCTTACTCTCCCCACCCCTGCCACCCCCGCCAATCCTTGCTACCATTGCCAGGTTAAGACACTCCCAAGACCTGCAGAGACACAGCTGTCTCATCTTCTTTCTCTGCAGTCCTGAAGGACCAGCCAAGCCAATGAAATTATAAGGCACAAATGAGAAACGTACTCAGATGATATTTTTTCTCCTCTTGAAAGCTCTTTCCTCCTTACTACCAAAACACGGAAGGAAGGAAGGAAG
>NW_012152396.1:4564003-4564757 GCF_000956105.1 Propithecus coquereli
GATAGAGAGTTTCAGTTTAGGCTTATCATTGTCTTTATTTAAATATTAGTGTTTATTATGTATACATATTATAGTAACAATGACTGATACTAATTGAGCATTTCTAAGACACCATCTTACTTAAACCTCACAACACCCTTATGAGGTCAGTAAGGTTATTGTCCCAACTTACATTATAGACACAAAAAGTTGAGGCCAAAAGTGAATCGATTAAGTGTTATAGTAATTGAAGGAGCAGGCATCAAGCAGGTGTAGCCATTTCTCAAGAATTTGTAGTTTTATTCATCTGATGTCACATTTTCTTGGTAACTCTTTTGAATAGAACCAAAGGGGCAAATTTAAAGAAAACAAAATAGTAACGGGTGTTTAAAATGACAACCCGTGTAGGGTGAGAACTAACTACAACTCTCTAACTCTCTGCTGTTTCACATTCATGTATTCAAATAGCAAAAACTTGACATTTTCCTTAGCTGAATAGAGTATTGCTACATCTTTATTCCAGTTCGGTTTTACAAAACTCAACCTACTGTATGTGGCCCTTTCATGATGCATGACAATGATGAAGAAAATGCACTTACAGAGTAATGCTGACATTCCTTAGGAACTAACAATCTATTGAAAGAAGCAAAAATTATCCCTTCATTTCCATCTTTTTGCCAAATCCATATTTAGCAAAAGTCTGTATCTGTTTCTACCAAAATCAAAATATGTGCTCCAACTAGAACAATTTAAACTTCTGGGACATTTCTTGTAT
>NW_012152396.1:4566192-4576374 GCF_000956105.1 Propithecus coquereli
TTTCAGCAAGTGAAAGTATAAGAGCCTTGGTGACTTTCCTATTTTCATGAGACTCTTTTTCTTTTTTCTTTCTCCTCATTGCATTAATGTGCCTCTTTCCAAGAACTGGCATTTCATGCCCAGCTAAAGTCGAATGTAAGCTCCACACTCCTTCCCGTCCTTCATTTATTCAACACATTTATTGACCCCATGGCGTTGCCAGGCACTGCGGTAAGTGCAGGGAGTATAACAGAATTTACTTCGTTTCTTCCCTCATGGAGCTTATAGGCTACTCTACATAGACAGTGATCAAGTACAACATGCAAATATAATGACAAAAGTTAAAAATCGGTGAGAAAGAGAAGTGCGGGCTGCTCTAGATGTACGTAGAAGGGACTTGGTCTAGTGTCAGGATTTGTGGCACAGAAGGCCTCCCATAGGAAGTGACTTTTCAGCTGGCATATGCTTTCCAAAGGTTTGATTTTACTAGGTGAGAAAGACCTTAGCAGTTTTCTTTCGTTTTACCAGTTTTATGATAACTACTCACCTTGCATACATCTGGCTATGTTCATGACAGTGTATTTCAATTATACCAGTCGTCTTCCAGACAGCGCATTGTGAGTTCCCTGAGGACAGGAGCGCGGCAGGTTTTCTTTGTACTCCCAACCACGCACTCCTTTTAGGCCACATGGGAAGGGATTGTTTGGATAGGATAAGAACTCTACCATGAAGACCCTTGACGTATTTGAGGGAAGGTCTCAAAGATTTCTCAAATCCACTTATGTGGATTTGGTTCATTTTTTAAAACAAGAATTTAGCTTATTTTTTAATTTCATTTTATTGGTTTTGTTGTTTGTTTCAAATAGTCATTTTTAACCTCAAAAAATTATTTTTTTTATTTACATGATTCCTTTTCAGAGTTTCATTCTCTATATATTTTTAGTTTTTCTGAATGAATACGAATGTGTTACTTTTCTTTTGGTTTGGTCCTTGCATTGCAAAGTATATTATAAGCACCTATAAATTCTCCCCAAACAAAGCTTGTAGGCAAGGTAACAGAGCTACCCATTAAATCCCTAGGAGTGAAGAGAGATTTTTTTCATTCTCTCAAAGCACTTGTTCTTTCCTGACTTTGGCTTGTACAAAACACTGTTCAATCACATTATTTTTCTATTTTATAGAGGACCAAAATTAGAACTAACACCATTCAGTTTGTTTATAGGTGTGACAGAACAATCTCTTGTTACTGTTTGTTCCAGCTGTTGTTATGTGATTATTATATGTGTAAGGTTGGGCCCGTGGGAGAAAATGCCATGCCCTGTTTGTGGGGGGTGGAGTCTCAAGTGAAGAGTGAGGTCATTCATTACGTTCATCACCACAGTGTTGCTAATCTGTTGGGAAGTGGTATGATACTCAGGCCAGAAATACGGATGAGTGGGGAGGTCTTTGCTTGGTGTAGATTGGCTTTGCGGGAAATGAGTTAGGTGCCCAGTGATCTGCTTTTGTCAGTGAGAAGGAAGATACCAAAGCAAAGACTGGTAGGTGAGTTGTGGTGGATTGGTACTAGCCCTCTGGGGTAGTTTGATTTCCCGCAAACTTAGAATTTTGCAACAGCAGTGTTCCCCTCTGCCATCATGTGCTTGACAGCTTTCCAGTACTTAATGTTTTTTTCCTCATGAGATCAATAGTGACATTAGTGAGTGTAATTTTTATGTTGTCTAATGATATGTGACATTTGTAATATCTACAAAACTCAATGAAGTGATATTCTCCAAATAAGCAATGTATGATGTCACTAAATCCATTCAAAATGCTAGATAGACCAATGGATTTTAATATTATTGAGTATGAATATTACAAAGTTTATTGAAATGGATTCAAATTCCACATTGCAACTAACCTTTAGGAAACTATCACTTGTCAAGTTTTGGTAGAGAATCAAAGACAGATATCTGCAAGTATCATAAGAGGTTATTAAAACATTCTTCCTTTTTCCAACTACGTATGTGTGTGAGGCTGGACACACAAGCAGATTTAAGAATCCAGCTGTCTTCTGTTAAGCTGGAGAGTCAAGATTTTTAAAATTGTAAGAAAATGCCTATTGTCTCAATAATTTTTTTGCTTTGGAATATATAGTTAATTAAAATGTGTTATTTATTTTTAACATGTAATAGACTTATTGTTTTTTCAAAAGAAGTAAATATTTAAACAATTTACCAATTTTAATTGCTTATATGTGCAGATCAATGGATATAAGCCACATAAACAAAGCTCTTTTGAATTTTCAATAATTTTTAAGAATGTAAAGGGGTTCTGAGTCCAAAAAGTTTGAGAACCACTAAAATTTGCATAATCACACTCTCTTAACTTCATTTATGTCCCTGTTCAAATGGCATATATAGAGAGAGGCCTATTTAAAAATCACAGCCTTTTATTTTTGTTTCTAATACTTATCATTACCAGTGTATTATGTTTCTGTTTATTTATTTGCTTATTAGCTCTCTTCCCTATGAGAATGTAGGCTCCATCAGGGAAGGGATTTTTGTCTGTCTTGCTCATTGCCTTATCCCCAGCACCTACTATCTGGCACGTAGTAGCTATATAGCTAATATGTGTTAAAGCAATGAAAATACTTTCCTATGTGGATATTTTCCTACTGTTTTTCTGAATAGTGCTAAGACTTCAGAGGTTCCGTGTGTAACTCTTTTTAATTGTGCCTATGTTTAATTTATTATTACCTTTTCTAATAATATTTTTCAGAGTTTCCAGTAGGTTTTTATACTCCCTAACAAATCCAGTCAGTTACCGCATGGTGGGACTGCAAACTAGTGCAACCTGTATGGAAAATAGCATGGGAATTCATCAAAAAATTAAAAGGAAACCTACCATTTGATCCAGCAATCCTACTACTGCACTACTGGGTATCTACCCAAAGGAAAAAAAAACATCTGATCAAAAAGACACTTGCACTGGAATGTTTATTGAAGCACAATTCACAATCCCAAGGATGTGGAATCAACACAAGTGCCCATCAGTTCATGAGTGGATTAATAACATGTGGTATATGTACATCGTAGAGTACTACTCAGCCATGAAAAAACAGATTAATACCTTTTGCAACAATCTGGATGGAACTGGAGACCATCCTCCTAAGTGAAGTATTGTAAGAATGGAAAAACAAACACCACGTGAACTAACCAATCAGCACTCATATTCACAGCTGAAAGTAAAACTTAGTGGAAATCATGCAGGTGGGAGGACAGAGGAGGGGATAGGCAAAATCATACCTAATGGGTACCGTGTACATTATCTGGGTTATATGCACACTTATAACTTTGACTCAAGCTGTACAAAAGCAATCCATGTAACCAAAACATTTGTATCCCTGTAATATTCTGAAATTAAAGAAAAAGAAGGAAACACCATTAAAAAAATATATAAATAAATTTTTAGGAAAAAAAGAAATATATTTTACTTCCTACTATTGCTGTGGAACAAGCCATGCCAAAACTCAGTGGCTTACAACAACTGTCATCATTATTATAACTCACAAGTCTGTGGTGTGGTGGGGAATTAACACACAGCCTAGGCTCAGCCAATCTCAGATTGATTCATTCCTGTTTATAAGTCGGCTGGATTACTTATGCGTCTGCAAATCTGCTGGGGGCTCAGCTCTAATCTGGGTTGTATGAGGCACTAGAGCTGTTTCCACATGTGTCTTGTCCTCATCCTGGGACCAGCATACAGGCCTAGATGTGACCTTCTTGTGGTGATGGTGGACGTGCCAGAGGACAGGTGGAAACATGGAAGACCTCTTGAGGCTACGCTTAGAACTGGCACATTGCCCTTTCTATCTTACTCTACTGACCAAATTGACTTTTATAGCCAGGCTCAGATTCAAAGTGTGGAAATTCCACTTCTTTAATGAAATGAACAGCCAAGTCACATGGCAATGAGTTTGAATCGCTGGGATGGGGGATAGGGAATAAGGAGGTAGGGCCTTTGATGCAATATATAATTCAATTTATGACTTAATATATACTTATGCATATGTTTATATGTGTGTGTGTATATATATAAAACATTTCCTTGTTTTTATATATATATAATGTATATATGTCTTTCCGTGTGTGTGTGTATATATGTGTGTGCGTATACATACATACACACACACAAGACAGAAGTTTTACAAAAGAATACTTACCCTTACACTGTGTCTTGCTCTTTGACTAGCAACATCTCCCTGGGAACCTCTGAAGTCTTAGCTCTCACCACTTCCTCTTCAATTTTTCTGACTTTACCTACTTACCCCTTCCATTTCCTTGTTTGATTCTCTGTGTTCCCTTAAAGTGCTAGGCTTTTGAAATCTTGAAGCTAGGAAGGTAAGTTCTTTCTTCTCCACTTCTTTTTCTTGTCGGTTTCACTTTTCTGAGTCAATGAGCACAGAATGCCTCAGCTGCTGCTGGAATGCTTAAAGGAGGTGGGAGAGGGGAAGATCTAAGAATAAATATGAAGGGAATAACAAGGATTATAAAAAAGTAGTTCGTATTTCCTAAAGATAAGGCCTCATTTGTATGTATTGTCCAGGCTATCTGGCCTTCAGAACTATGTCTTTAAAACAAAGGGATTGTCTAAATAAAGCTGCATGCTTACAACGAACTGATCTTCAACAAGGCAGACAGAAACATACACTGGGGAAAATATACCCTATTCAATAAATGGTGCTGGGAAACTTGAGTAGCCATAAGCAGAAGAATGAAACTGATCCCTCTCTCTCACCATATATAAAAATTAGCTCAAGATGGATTAAAGACTTAAATGTAGGACCTGAAACTATAAAAATTCTAGAAGAAAACCTAGGAAAAACTTCTGGACATTGGCCTAGACAAAAAAATTTATGACTAAGACCCTAAAGGCAAGTTCAACAAAAACAAAAATAAATAAATAGGACTTAATTAAACTAAAAAGCTTCTACACAGCGAAAGAAATAACAAAGAGAATAGGCAATCTATAGAATGGAAGAAAATATGCATCCAACAAAGGACTGGTATCCAGAATCTACAAGGAACTAAACAACAAGAACAACAAAAAAACCATTACAAGTGGGCAACGGACATGAACAGACAAAAGAAGACATACAAATGGTCAACAACCATATGAAAAAATGCTTAACATCACTAATCGTCAGAGCAATGCAAATTAAAACCACAATAAGATACCATTTTACACTAGAGTGGCCATTATTAAAAAGTCAAAAAACAATTGATGTTGGTGAGAATGCAGAGAAAAGGGAACAATTATTCACTGTTGTTGGTAAGTAAATTAGTACAACCTCTATGGAAAACAGTATGGAGATTTCTCAAAGAACTAAATATAGATCTGTCATTTGATCCAGCAATCCCAATTCTGGGTATTTACCCAAAGGAAAAAAATCATTATATCAAAAAGATACCTGTACTCATATGTTTATCTCAACACTATTCACAATAGCAAAGATACGGAATCAACCTAAGTGTTCATCAACCAATGACTAGATAAAGAAAATGTGGGCTATGGATATGTATACACACACACACACACACACGCACACACACACACACACACACACCATGGAATATTACTCAGCCATAAAAAAGAATGAAATAATGATTTTAAAGCAACTTGGATGGAACTGGAGGCCAGTATTCTAAGGTAAGTAACTCAGAAACAGAAAATCAAATATTGCATATTCTCGCTTGTAAGTGGGAGCTAAAAAGTGGGTATTCATGGACATTCAAAGTGGAATAATAAACACTAGAGTTGTGGGAGGGGGTTAGGGGTGAAAAATTACCTATTGGGTAAAATGTATACTATTTGGGTGATGGGCACACAAAAAATCCAGACTTCACCACTATGCAATATTATATATCTATATAGCAAAACTGCACTTTCACTCTCTAAATCTATATAAACAACAACACAGGGATTTGACTCACTAGTTTTCAAATTGAGCTCTGAGGAAACTAAGGGGCTTTTGGCTGGTCACAGAGTCCCCTCCACTTTTTCTTTTCAACTAATACATGTCTCCTTGCTTTGATCATTTTACACACCAAGCTTGGAAAATATCTTTCCTTTAAAGAAAGGGTCCAAAAATGTCTGAAACCTCTTCCATTTGACTTTAATACTCTATGTTGCTTATTGCCCCCACTGGCCTCCAAGCTCTCCCCATAATCCACATACACCAGTGTTTGTATGCAGAGAATAAGATTTGATTGATGGAAGGAAGAAAAGAGAAGCATGCACTGGAACCCTACATGTCCATTGGCTTTGTAGAAAAATGGCAGAAGCTGATGGAACTACTTAAATGATCTAAATACAAAGAGATTCCATATCCTTACGTGATCAAATATGACACAGAGTAGGGCCCTGCTGGCTCTAAGCTCTGTGAGGACCTAGCACCATTCTGGTACCCCAAGGAGTAGTAGTTTTGGGAGCATTCAGTTATTGTCCTTGGCGTGGACATTATTCTCACAACTGGTGTCACAGGCACAAAGGTATCAGATAGGAACTCAAAAAGCCAAGAAAAAAGAAAAGGAACAAGATATGCTCTGTGGTCACTGCCTCTGACTCACTGGTTTGTAAACACTTCTTAAGGATTCCTAGAAATAGCAGGAGGATCCTTCAGAGAAGACACTGAAATACTGTTATTATTAATATAGGCTCTATTTAGCTAAGATGCATTTAGCCATCATATTACTGTCCGCAAAGCAAATAATGCTGAAGAAAGTTTTTCTAATGTAGAAAGAAACTTCTACATTAATACAAATTCCATTCCAATTACTCTCATTATTTATTTAGTAGGACAACTTCCAGATGAAGGAGTGATCCACCTGAATAAGCATTTCCGTGGCATTACTTTTATATCTGAATTAGAGTTCTAGTTTTGTTCCCAGCCTCACCTCTGACTCATCATTGTGAAACTAAGAAATCATTTAGCCTCTCAGCACCTCAAAAATCTCTCTTCTCTGAATGAGGATAATGGGTAAACCTTTTCTTGCTTCACTGAATTGTTGTGAAGTTTAATTAGATAATGTTTACACAGCTCTTTGAACTCTACTAATTAAAGTGATGTGTAAATACAGTGCTTTCTTTTATCAGGATGGCTTGACTGAGCTGTTTCATAAAGACTTAAAGATTATTATGATAGGAAGATCCATAGGGGAGGGATTATTTTTTTTTAATTTATGTGAACTCAAATCTGAGGTTGTCAAAGAAGCATATGAAAATACCCAGTTGGGGTTCTAATTGGTGAGAATAAGGATATAGCCTCACACTTGCTCAAGAGGTAATGGTTACATCTTTACATTAGGGAAAACTTAGCTCCTATGGTGTAGACTAGTGCTCTGTGTGCTTTAGGTATGGCTATCATTTTTTTTATTTCATAATATTATGGGGGTACAAACACTCTGGTTACATATATTGCCTTTGCACCGCCCGAGTCAGAGCTGTAAGCATGCCCATCCCCCCAGAAAGTTCACACCGCACCCTTTAGATGTGAATTTACCCATCCCTTCCTCCCTCCCCACCTGCCTGACACCCAATGAATGTTACTTCCATATGTGCACATAAGTGTTGATCAATTAATGCCAATTTAATAGTGAGTACATGTGATGGGTTTTTTTTTTTTTTTGCATTCTTGTGATACTTCACTTCAAAGAATGGGCTCCAGCTCCATCCAGGATAATACAAGAGGTATTAGTTCACCATTGTTTCTTATGACTGAGTAGAACTCCATGGTATACATATACCACGTTTTATTAATCCATTCGTGTATTGATGGGCAGTTGGGTTGTTTCCACATCTTTGCTATTGTGAATTGTGCTTCTGTAAACATTCAAATGCAGATGTCTTTATTATAGAATGTCTTTTTTTCCTTTGGGTAAATACCCAGTAGTGGGATTGCTGGATCAAACAGTAGTTCTACTTTTAGTGTTTTGAGGTATCTCCATACTACTTTCCATAGAGGTTGTACTAGTTTTCAGTCCCACCAGCAGTGTATGAGTATTCCTATTTGCTGTTTTGGGATTTATGATACAAGCCAGTCTCACTGGAGTTAAGTGATATCTCATTGTAGTTTTGATTTGCATTTCCCTGATGATTAGAGATGTTGAGCAATTTTTCATATGTTTCCTGGCCATTAGACTGTCTTCTTTTGAAAAGTTTCTGTTCATGTCCTTTGCCCACTTTTTTATTTATTTATTTATTTTTATTTCAGGGTATTATGAGGGTACAAACATCATGGTTACACTTTATGTCTTTGCCTCACCTAAGCGAGGGTTAAAGGCATGCCCTTCCCCCTACAATGCTCCCTGTGTCCTTTAGTTGCGGGTTTACCCCCCCATCCCCCTAATCCCTGGAGAGTATTACTGCTATGTGATCACCCTAGTGTTGATCAGTTAGTACCAATTTGATGGTGAGGACAAGTGGAGCCCATTCTTCCGAACTTGTGGTGCCTCACTTTGGATAATGGGCTTAAGTTTAATCCAGGAAAGTATAAGAGGTCTAGATCACTGTCATTTCTTATGATTGAGTAATATTCCATTGTATACATATACCAAATTTTAATAATCCACTCATGGATTGACGGGCACTTGGGTTGTTTCCACATCCTTGCAATAGTGAATTGTGCTGCCATAAACATTCAGGTGCAGATGTCTTTATCATAGAATGTTTTGTGCTCTTTTGGGTAGATGCCTAATAGTGCTATTGCTGGATCAAATGGTATTTCTATTTTTAGCTCTCTGAGGTATCTCCAAATTCTTTTCCACAGAGGTTGCACTAATATGCAGTCCCAGCAGCAGTGTAAGAGTGTTCCTGTCTCTCCGCATCCTCACCAGCATTTGATGTTTTGGGATTTTTTGATAGAGGCCAGTCTCACTGGGGTTAGGGGATATCTCATTGTGGTTTTGATTTACATTTTTCTGATGATTAGAGATGTTGAGCATTTTTGTATATGTTTGCTGGCCATTATTCTGTCTTCTTTTGAAAAGTTTCTGTTCACTTCCTTTGCCCATTTGTTGATGGGGTTGTTTGATTTTTTCTTGTTGAATTTTTTGAGTTTAGATTGATTCTGGTTATCAGCCCTTTATCAGATGTGTAGAGAGCAATTATTTTCTCCCATTCTGTGGGCTGTCTATTCGCTCTAATGATAGTTTCCTTGGCAGTGCAGAAGCTTTTTAATTTCATTAGATTCCATTTATTTATTTTTGTTACTGCGGCAATTGCTTTGGGGTTCTTCTTCAAGAATTCCTTGCCTAGTCCGATGTCTGAAAGGGTCTTTCCAACATCTTCTTTTAGAATTCTTAAGGTTTCATGCCTTAGGTTTAATTCTGTTATCCATGTTGAATTGATTTTTGTGAGAGGTGAGAGGTGGGGATTCAGTTTCATTCTTCTGCATGTAACTATCCAGTTTTCCCGGCACCATTTGTTGAAAAGAGGTTCTTTTCCCCAGTGTATATTTTTGTCTGCTTTGTCAAAGATTAGATTACCATATGCGGATGGTTTCATCTCTGCATTCTCAGTCCTGTTCCAGAGGTCTATGTCTCTGTTCTTGTGCCAGTACCTTGCTGTTTTAGTTACTATAGCCTGGTAGGACAGCTTGAAGTCTGGTAGACTGGTGCCTCCCAGTTTGTTCTTTTTACTTAAGATTGCTTTGGCTATACGAGGTCTTTTCTGGTTCCATACAAAGCGTAGAATTATTTTTTCCAGATCTGTGAAGAATGATAATTGGATTTTGATAGGGATTGCATTAATTCTGTAGATCACTTTAGGTAGTATGGACATTTTAATGATATTGATTCTACCAATCCATGAGCAAGGTAGGTTTTTCCATCTGTTTACATCTTCTACAATTTCTTTTTTTAGTGTTTTGTAGTTCTCTCTATATAAGTCTCTCACATCTTTCGTTAAATATATTCCTAGATATTTAATTTTCTTTGAGGCTATTGTAAAAGGGATTGCATTTTTGATTTGAACCTCGGCTTGACTGTTCTTGGCATATATGAATGCCACAGATTTGTGTGTATTGATTTTGTATCCTGAGACTTTGCTGAATTCATTTATCAGTTCTAGGAGTCTCTTAGATGAATCCTTGGGGTTTTCTAGATATAATATCATATCATCAGTAAAGAGCGAGAGTTTGATCTCATCTGTCCCCATTTGGAC
>NW_012152396.1:4577614-4589192 GCF_000956105.1 Propithecus coquereli
CTGGGGCAGTAGGATCACTTGAGCCCAGGAGTTTGAGGTTGCTGTGAGCTAGGCTGACGCCATGGCACTCACTCTAGCCAGGGCAACAGAGTGATACTTTGTCTCAAAAAAAAAAAAAAAAACCAGCTTTTGGTTTTGTTGATCTTCCGTATAGTTCTCTTGTTCTCAATTTCGTTTAGTTCTGCTTTGATCTTAGTTATTTCTTTTCTTCTACTTGGATTGGGGTTGGTTTGAACTTCCTTTTCAAAGTCTTGATTCTATTTATTAGGTTGTCGATTTCTAAACTTTCTGTTTTTTGATATGAGCATTTATTGCTATCAGTTTTCCTCTCAGGAAAGCTTTTGCTATATCCCACAGGTTTTGATAGCTTATTTCTCCGTTATCATTTAGTTTGAAGAGTTCTTGATTTCCCTCTGTATTTCCTCCTTGACCCAGGAGTTAGTCAACAATAGATTGTTTAATTTCCATGACTTTGTGAGGTGGCGAGTATTTCTGTTGGAATTGAACTCTAATTTTATACCACTATGGTCCGAGAAAGTACACGGTATAATTTCTATTTTTCTGAATTCGTTGAGGTCTGATTTGTGGCCTTTGCCCACTTTTTAATGGGGACATTTGATTTTTTTCTTGTATAAAACTCAGGAAAAATTAACAAGAAAAAGAAGCCATCATTTTTTAAACATTGTCTTCTGTATATTTTTGCTTAAACAACGTTGGTGATTTATTTTGTATTTGTCACATAAGAAATTATAAGATAGAAGATTTGCAATTACCTAACAAGAAAGGTATTTTTATAGTAGTGAGATTCTATGTAGATCATCCATTTCTGCTTATCAGTCAAAGAGACTTTTACTCAGAACAGAGAAATCTTAGATAAATCAGAAATCTTTTCACTAGGTTTCCTGGTGAAAATATTTTATTCTAATGCAATTATCCCAATTACTTTTCAAATTCTGCATTAATAACAGATTTTTTCTTCTACCAGACATAAATTCAAGGATGGATTAATTAGCTTGGGGGAAAAACACAACAAGCTTATCTCCCTAAACCTGCTGTGGGCTTTAGTGTATAATTATATTTGTAAGGTAGAATTTTTTTAATGATAATGTTATAAGTATGTAACAATTCAAATTCATGTCAGAATGACCCAGAATTTAGAGTTGATATGTCTCATTGGAAAATTAGTCCACTGATATGGAAATTTAACAAACACTATTAGTAAATATTAAAGGGGGAGTTTGTAATAGCAAATGTTTCTGGAAAATTTTATAGCTGGTTTATTATACTATAATGTTTCTTATTACCTGTGTACATCAGGAATATATCTGCTGATAGACAAGCATAACATAACGTACTTGGAAATGTTAGGGACTGCAAATTCAGAGTGTGATTCATATCTTCTGAAATATATGTTCTACCTCAAATCCTCACTGGCATAAGAGTGGAATTATGGAGAAATTTCAAACTCTTTAGGTCCAAGTTGAAGATTTGTGAAAAGTATGAAGGTACCTTAGTAATCTCCTAATGTATTACAGCCCAAGGTATATTATTGCTATTTCCAGAAGAAGGCAGATAAGTGTAGATCATTTTGAGCTAAAGAGACACTAAAGAAAACAAAATAAGATCTAAAACCATAAAAATGTATAGCTTCGGGAGGCACAAAGATAAAATAAATCTTGAGTTTGCTATTATAGAGAAGCCAGGGACCTTATGGCTCTAAGATCCTGAAGAATCTCTATCCCTGCCCACTGGGGGTTTTTTGATTTTTTTTTTGTTGTTTGTTTGTTTTTGACTAGGAGGATGAGTGTTTTAAGAATCAGTTCATTCTTTATTAGTTTTAGGCATTAGCTGGTGGGTTTAAGAGGATATTGTGTAAATTTAGATAGAGGTTTAAAGAGGTCAGTCTGAACCTGGAGAGGTTTAGCCCAATAATCCTTCCAATATCTTCGACATTTTACCCACAAAAACTCTGGCACCTCTTTGAGATCTTCAGTCAGGGCTTGATTTGGACACAGAGGTAACAGTGTCTAAATCAATGTCCAAATTGGCTGCAACCTCATTATGAATAGGGAGTCCTAAGGGAGTTTAAGGATGAGACCATCAGGACATCATTAATCTGGCAATTTTATTTTGAGAGTATCAAATTAGAGGTGTAGGATCACAGAGGAGGACAGACTGCACCTCCGTTCTGGGATTGGACATAGAGAAGGTTCAGGATTATTAGAGATGCCTACCACTGGCCTAGTTTGTTTATTCCAAGGGAGATGTTGAATATGAATAGCAGGGTTTAGGGCTAATAAGGTAGTGCCCGGACCAACCAAAGTGTTGCCTTTTAACGTGAGAAATTTCTCTTTGTGAACTTAAGGGCAAAGTGAGAAACTGGGCATTTGATTTCTCTCTAAAGCATTTTTATTTTTATATCCTTTAGGGTTGTGTGTGTGAGTGTGTGTGTGTGTGTGTGTGTGTGTGTGTGTGTTTCCAGTGTTCTTTATGTTTACAGTATCAATGAATGTCTCCACCAAGTGACTCCTTCTTCATGTTTAATCATTGGTAATATCTACTTATTTTATCTGTAAGGCCCTAAATTTATTCTAAGTCTTATTATATTTTTGTGCTAAGGCCTTTTTAAAATGTTCATCAGGGTGCTAGAGGTCTTCCAATGGGCTGTTTTCCATTCTAGTTTTTCTAATGTATTAATTGTTTTATTTCTGGCTTAAGGTCATTCACAAAATCTAAGCAGAAAGTGGGGCTTCATCTGCATCAGGATTTACTTCTCAATGCTGTCGAAAGGCATTAAATAGCTTATCCCTGAATTCCCCAATGGACTGATCCTTTCTGTGCTTCCAGGACTGAATCCGAGTCCAATCTATGTTCACAGGAATGATTCAGGGGATAGCTTCAAAGATACCCCCACATCTACAGCTTTCTAAATCCCTGTGGTTTCTTACGCAATTCAGCATGTCTGAAGCCTTCCTTTCCATCCAGTTCTTTTGCATCTGAACATACAAACTAACAGATGTAGATTTGAGAGGTATGGATTATAGATTCCTAAAACTATTCCTAATTCCTTTGTAAATTCTAACATGTCTAGGTTTGGGAAAAAATTTAATGATGACTTTCAGCTTAGAATGAGATGAGACTAGGTCTTATAATCAAGAGTAAGGGGTTTTCTCTGTTCTGGGGGGAATTTTACTTTATGAGGTAATTACACATTCGTGGTTTCTGCTTAGCCACGAGGGGAGAGGAGCAAGTAGAAAGGAGATGGAGAAACATAGGCTGGGAGAAGAGGAGTCATAGGATAAAGACCATTAGGTTTATGTTGAGATTCGGAGGAATCTAAAAGATTACATATTTCACTGTTTTTGTTTGTTTGTTTAGCCTCAGCCACAAAATCTTTTAAGGGCACAATTTTGGAATCTGAATACTTTTGGATACTTCCTTAACACATTAAAAATGTGGAGTCTTGGATGTTTGGAATTTTATCCCTTGATGTCCTAAGGCACCTCTTGGATAAGCACTTTTGCTCATATAAAAATTTCCTGAAAATGGCTATTATAATTTTATATTATCCTTAGTGAAATTATGTCATATAAAAAGATAATAAGTGTAAGAATGTGGGTTCTAAAATAAATGTAAATACATGTAGGGAGCAGGAGTATGTATCAGAGGAGGAACGCTCTTAGGTTTCGACGGAGGCAAATCCCTCAGCGTCCAGGAACGGCCGGTTGGTAGCGTTGCTGTGTCCCCTGCCGCAGCCCCCAAGCCCAGGGGCTGGGCTGTCTCCAGCTGCAAACCCGA
Source organism: Propithecus coquereli (assembly GCF_000956105.1). Taxonomy (NCBI): domain Eukaryota; kingdom Metazoa; phylum Chordata; class Mammalia; order Primates; family Indriidae; genus Propithecus; species Propithecus coquereli. The sequence continues at coordinate 4,581,413 of NW_012152396.1, forward strand.
CTAATCTGCAGTTCCTCATAGGCAATCAGGTTTGGGGAGATTTCACAGACAAAAGGCAGATTGAGAAAAGTACTCTTAAGATTTTGCTAAATGACCTGAGGCAAAGTTTTTCTATAGAATTTTCCACAGCTCAGAAGAAAACTTCTGAACTTGTCCGTCCTCAAGGTCAGTGTGAGGAATGGATTTATGTGGCTTATGCCCATTCCCTTCCTGTGAACTTTTCTTTTATAAAGAGATACAGCAAATGATGACAGGGATAGAGGGAAATAGTGTTGTTAGAGATAAAACTGATTTCCACTGAGGATAAGTTTTTCAGATCTGATCAGATAATCAAAAGATTCCTAAAATGGGCTCCTTCTTCATGGAAGACAAAATAAACTCAGTATAGGGGGAGCTTCAGTTAAAAGAAACCAGAGGTCAAACTCAATGTGAAACTTACATCGTCGTCACCACAGTCAGAAACCAACAGCTCCTGGCCCAGCAGGAGGCTTACGGACCACAAGGCGCTTCTGCTTTTTGACTTGAGGCCTTGGATCATTGCCGAGAGAAGCTCTTGGCTAGATCTTTATGGGTCTCCACGGTTGGCGAATGCTGGCGAGTCTGTGGTTACTGCACACGGATGAGAAGTGGCAGTGGTGTGCTCGAGCCGGCTCCATCAGCCTGGGAAAGTTGACTCTGAGCATCTCTTTCCCATTCCACGTTCCGTGTTCAGTGAAGTCACAGTAGTAGCTTGAAGCCAGTCATAGCAGGACTATTTATACAACAGAAGCCATCAGATTCTACAAATCACAGGTATTTTCCCTCCAGAGAGCCAGTTTACCTTAGTAGCATCTTGGGGTCTGGGGGCAAAGTTGGGCTGTTTATTGGAGTTTGTTTTAAGGCAAGTCTTTTAATGTGGGGGCTTGATTAGAACTGGGTGAGGATCATGATATGAGAGTTTAGAGGTGGTTTTGAAGCAAGGGTTTGAAAGAGTCTTGGAGAGGATGAAACAGCTGTTTGATGCTATCCACTGGAAAGTCAAAAGGTTTGATGTTCATTAAATGAGTTTTTCAGTACGTTCCTGAGACGAAATTACTTTCAACTTTTATCTTTATGAGCAAGAATTTCCTGGAATAATAAAGTCATGTTGATGAAGACAGTCGACTAGGAAAGTCATATTAATATATACAGTAAGCTATGTGGATGATTTCAGTTCTCATATATAATACTTGAGCGTTCAAATTATATAAGAATTGAGACTTGGTTCCCATGGAATTATAACAGTAAAAAAGAATTAAAGCTCACAGGAATTGTTCACTTGAAATCATTCAGTTTCAACTTTCATAAAAAGAAATAAATTCTGTCGGTATATCCTAATGGTGTATGTCTTGTCTTTACAGAACATTTAGACAGCTTTTAATGCTATTCCATCACATGATAAGAATTTATGTTGCATTTGTATAGCTGGGGAATTAAACACATGTTGCCTAAGAAGTTTCTTTTCAGTGTCTTTAAAAAATAGAATTATTGAGCAACTTTATACTTCCAGTCATTTGCCTCTGTAAGACAACAATGTAAGCGGACTACTTAGAGTATATACCATATCTGACATGAAGATTTGGTGTGTTTATTTGTTGTATTATAATTTCAACTATTAAATACCATTCATTTTTATATTATTTCTTTTCTTAAGTAGAGTGATAGGGTCAAAAGTCTACAGAGGTTCAGAAATGAATTAGTTGGGAGCAGAAAGAATACATTTTTTAAAATTTAAAAATACAAAGAAGAATGTTTAAATCAGAATTGGAAAGCACGGAAGGCATCAGTAATGCACAGGTTCATAAATCTGGCACAAGCTTGGAGTAGAGCTAGATGCTATGGTAGCCCCAACACCAGGAGGGCAACAGGGAGGGGCAAATGGAGCCCCAGTACCTCTAACCGCTTGTCTGAGTCTGGTGAGGCAGAACACTCACACAACAAATAGGGCAAGGCAGATTTATTACTCACAGAGAGGCAGCAAGAAGAAACAGAAGCCCAGGATCCATGGCAAGCCAGTCACCGAAGGCTCGGGAAAGCTGCTCAGGGAGGATGGAGTCTCCTCTGCGCAGGCCCCACATTGTGAGGCAACTGAGGGAACCCAACAGCACTCCGCCCTGAGTTTGTATGCCCTGGGCACCACTCGGATTGCTGAGTTCAAGCATTGCAGAACATCCTGTGTGAGGAAGGGGGAGGACATAGTCTGGGTTGTTCCAGATACTTTCTCCTTATCTCAAGATGTCCCATTCTTGGACATTGCAAGAATTGCAAGTGAGGGGGAAAGGTCTGGGTCAGCCAACGCCATCTGGGGATCTGTCTTCCCACAACTATCCTTCCCAGTTTAATCCCTCCTTTCAATCCTGCCTTATTTTGAATGTGTTCAGCCAGTCTTCTATTGCAGAGTTATTCAATGTACAATCATTGCACCACAGACTATTGTGATGGTCTGTGGCTGTTTTTCATCCTCGCTGAACTGTACTTTATAGGTCCACAGCAAGATGGGGAGCTTGCACCGGAATATAAATCAACACACTACTTCCTTCATTGAGAAAGTCTTGCTATGAAAAATAAAGTTAGCTGAATTAAACAGTGTGTTTAAGTGATAGAGTTGTTTTACGTCGTGGCACAAAATTTTTATCTTGTTCCAGATTCATAATAAACAATTGAACCAACTAGTTGCCATATGCCATGGAAACTAGCATATATATGCATATATATGCACTGCGTCACATAACATGATTTCTAGACCTGTTCTAATCATTCTTCTCTAGAAAAGCCTCTAGAATACAACCAACCTTTCCAGAAATGTTTGCTACAAATACAGGTCTGATATTCTCTGAGATGTTGTAATAATCAGAGGGAGGTTTGGATGTTTGTCACTAGCATATTAACTGGATTTAATAAGTATTTCATGAACATTTTCATTTTTAAAAATTTTCTATAGCTGTAATTAATGTATGTTTTCTTTTTCTATTGGAAACCAAAAAAGAACCAGGATATTATGAGTATCTTTAGAGGAACATTCAGTATCTCTGCTAAATCCCATTAAAAGGATGAATTTCTATGTCACAGGATGGGAAGACAAGGGAAAAATACATCTCAAGCACTAATGCCTCCTTGGTCATTTTATTGTGTGACTAAGGAACCCATCTGACAGCTATATGTGGGCACTGTCATTTGTTTAGCCTTAAACTCTTACTAGTACTAAAAATCATATGTCACAGGTGACATTTAAGCCATTTGGAACCCTTAAATGGAAAGCTAGAAGAAGGCCTCTGACAAGACACCAAGCAGGCTTTTCCTGAAGGGATTTAGAATGTGAAAGTGAGTGAATCACCCACAAAACACAATGTCCACCAGAGGCATTGTATGAGAATGAAGATGCCCACAAAGTCTTTGATTCTCCTCCCACTGTGAAGTGGAATTTTTGTTCTCTTCCTCTTGAATCTGAGTAGACTCTGATACTGCTCGACCAATGGAATATGACAGAGACATTATGGTAGTTTCCAGGTTCCAGCCTTAAGAGACTGGTAGTTTCTACTTCTTGTCTCTTGGAACACTCAGTCTCAGAAGCCAGCTGCCGAGCTGTGAGCATCCCACACGCACACATACGTGCTTCAAAGGATAGCCCTGGCGGAGCTCCCCGCCACGCACAAGCACCAGCTGCGGCATGTGACTGCGCCATTGTAGCCTAGTCACGCCTTTAGGTGGCTACAGCTTCAGACACTATCTGACTCCAGTTACAGTAAAGATCCCCAACCAGATCCGCGCAGCTGAGCTCAGTCAATGCATAGAACCATGAGACTTAATAATAAATTGTTGTTTTAACCCACTAAATTTGGGAATGGTTTGTTAAACATTAATTTAAAAATCAAATTGGAACATTAACCATTGTTAGCTGGTGCTGTTGTACTTGAAACAAAATTTGAAAATAGGTATAGGAAACAGATGGTGACATAAGATCTCCATAGATCTACCTTTTAAGCTGGAATGCAGCGATACTGAGGAGAGCTTACTGTACATTACACCTTTCAGCGTCATGTACAGACAGCATGAATCAAAGAAACCAAGAAAATAGGAAGCTCCAGATATTAATAGCACTTCATGTTTGAAGTTGATGAGATGCCACCATGTTTATGGCACTTTACTGTTTATTCCCCTGGGGAATATGAATAATTATTATCCTCGTTCTTTCTTTCTCCCCTTCTTGCCCCCTTCCTTTCTTCTCTCTGGCTCCAGTTTCCAAGTTGCTTTTGCCCCACTCCACTCAAGCTCAGCAGGAGCTGGTTTCTTGTTCATAATCTCCCTGTCCTGTCTATAGTACCTGACATACAAAGGGATGCTCGAGCAGGCATCCCTATGGAGAAGCCAGGTAAGTAATCTTGAAGGTGAGGGGTAACTTGGCAGAATTTCATCCACAGAAGCTCCCATGTGCTACCTTAATCGTCTTTGTTCTTCTGCCAGATCGGAAATAATCAGAGTGCAGTTGGCATCTTTTTTTAGGAACGGTATATTTTGTACATTGTTTAAAGCCATGAGAAAAAATATATGAGATGCATATATAAACCTTTGTTATACTCAAGGACAAAGCTTAAGTATTATTTAGAGTGGTTTACAACTCTGTTTTGTTTTCAGGTATTCCAAAGTTGATTACATCTGATATGGTTAAAGAAGGTGCTGCTGTAATTGATGTCGGTATCAACTATGTCCATGACCCAGTGACAGGAAAGACAAAATTAGTTGGAGATGTGGATTTTGAAGGTAATAAACCAAATATCTTTTGATGAGTGGAGAAAAAAAAGATTCTACCTTACATATTTTGATAGTAGAAAGAGAAACTTTCTATGTGATGGTGACATTATTAAATTATTAATCATTACCTCCTTCCTCTGAGGGAAAAAAGTTTAATCAAATTTGCATATTTCCTTTCTCCCTCCTTATCTCCGTCCCCTTCTCCCTTCCTTCCTTCTTCCCTTCCTTCCTTTTCTCCTTCCCTTTCTTTTAATTATACCATTAATATTTGGTTTGGGGATCAAATTTCTTATAGTACAGTTTTTAGTGAGAGAATAGAATTTCAGCTGGCCTTTTATAGTCCTGGGCATTATTTTGATTTGGGGGATGTTACCTTACTCTGCACTTTGCCACCTCTGCTCTATGCTCAGCCGTTCACTCTTAGAGCCAGAAGCCATCTTAGGGTGAGTTTGCTAACCCTAACCAGGTTTCAGATCTAGGCAGTTATCTGGATCTAGGCAGAACTGGGCCGTTATCTACACTTGTGTTTTACAGAGGATGAGGAAGAGGAGGTAGGCTAAAATTTCAATGGCCAATAGAGGATATAAGGTGGCCAATGTGTAGCAGTAAAGAAACAAATTCTAACCCAATGCCTTCTCTCTACAGATGAGGAAACTGAGCCCCAAGACAGATATATTTCTAGATGCCTGACTCCTAATCTAATTTTACTTCCAATATCTTTGTCAGATATTTACCTGCATTCAGGTTTTCAGTATAGCCTAGGAGTCTCAGATGTCTATGAAGGCATGAATAGAGTAACGTAAGTGGAGATGTTTTTATATTAGAAATATTTTATGTATAAAACTGATCATTCTGTCCAAGAAAAGCAGGGCCACATTAAGAACTTCATTAGTTATAGGTATGTCCTTCCAAACTGAAAGGAATACATGATGCAATTTTTTAAATAATTTAGATTTTAAATTTTCACTTGGAACCTGGTCATTAGCTGATGGTTTACCAAATCCTACCATGTTGGTCTAGCAATTTTAATGAATAAAATTGAAAATGTAGATCATCAAAAGTGTCCTAGAGTATTGGCCCCATACAAGTGAGATTCTAGGATACATTAAGGACAGACCCAGGTAAGTAATTTGAGCCTAGTGCTAAAAGAGAAAAAAAGAAAAACTTAAGGACACAGGTATGCACCAATATATTCTAGGGACAGAATGGTAAATAAGATCAAAGTAGAGATTTACCTTGTCAAAGAACACTCCACTGCCCTCATTGACTCTAATGCGTAGGGTCCCAGATCTGGATGGAACCTAGTCAAGAAGGGATGGCTCTCCACACGAACATGTGTGTGTGTGTGTGTGTGTGTGTGTGTGTGTGTGTTATGTAGGTCTGTATGTATACGTGTGTGTGTTGTGTGTACATGCTGAAATTCTTAGGACATGACCTCATTTCTTTTTTATCTTTCATGTTCAATCACTCAAGTCAGATATCAATGATTTATTTCAATTTCCAAACTTGAAAGAGTAAAGATGCATTTCATTTTAAAACCTGGTCTTATTTAATTTTTTGCACTGTCATTCTGTTTCTTGATACCATTATAGCTACCATGCATTTATTGCAAAATCCCCACACACTTATGATGCACCCAGATGGCACTGACAACATACGATAACCAGCTTGAGGCAAGAAGAGCCAGATGTTTGCAATTCACAACCGTGACTGTGCTTGTGGGGCAAACTTACCCAGCAGATCACCATATTTCATAAGACTCCTCTCAGAAAGTATTTTGCCGGCCTCAGATCATTTCCATGCCTTCTCATTTTTAACTAAGAATGTGTTTTGCTCATGAGAGTATTCTGAAAACATTTTAAAAATGAGCCTTATGGGGTGGGTATGTATGCTTAGTGGCACATACAGATATACACTTCATGTTGCACAGTGCTCAACTTGGTAATATCTATTAAATTAAAAAAAAAGGAAATGGCAAATAGAAGCAAAGATAAGATGAACAAGGAAGAGTATTGGTCTGGGAAACTGAAGAGATTAGAACTCGCACTGTTGCCTGATAGCTTTACAACCTCTCTGGCCATCAGTATTATTAGTTAAATGATTACATTTGTGGCCCCTCTCAGCTCTAACGTTTGGTGCATATCCTGGACATACAACAGAGAGTTACCAAATGATTGTGTAAAAACACAGACTTTCACAAGGAAGGTCAGAGTTTTCTGATCCTATCATAAAATATGCCCATATGATTGCTAGTATTTCTCTTGCTACCCTGCTGGTTCACGGAGCCAGAGCACTAGGGAAAACCTGGACTTGGTAGAGAAGACCTTGCCAACAAGGTCATGACTCAGCCACCCAGAGAAGCAGGCAGGTGATAGGTTTTGACATGTTGCTCTTCAGGTTGTTCATCAGGATTTAACCTGAGGTGAGGGATGTTCCCCCAACTAAGAGGGAGGAACTTTAACACAGGTTATGCCATAAAACTCATAGGTAGCATTTAGCTGCAAATTGCCACAGGGAAAGTGTGGCTGCTTTGTGAGTATCGGTGAAAGTTTCACCATAACTATAGCCAAGATAAGCATTTTGGATGTAGGTAAAATCAAATGTTGAAGTGCATTGTCCTTACAAAAATCTTTGTTTTATTAATAGAGGACACTGGGCCACCCATTAAATGTAGATTACGTTGATGGGAATGATGTATCAACATTAATGGGCAAAGTGTTTGTGATAAAAAGGATGATGATGTCCCAAAGGACATAAAACTTCACGTTAAAGAAATGTGCAGAGATATTTCATGACATTGAAAGGGCAAAGGAGAAAATGTCAGAAGCCGATCCAAACTTAGAAAGGAATCTGACAATTCGCGAAGGCATGGAAAAGATGCTTGCTCCTAAATCGTAAATCCCATGACCAGAAGAAGATGGCAAGTCCCATTCAAACTATTCTTGACAGAAATTTTACAAAGAAATAGAACACTTTAATTCTCAATATTGCTACTGTGTAAGATGACAGTGTA
>NW_012152396.1:4590766-4601114 GCF_000956105.1 Propithecus coquereli
TGACTTATGCACTTAAACTCTCACCAGTAATTTGCATGCTGAAGTCTAAGTTCACGGTTATGTTCAGTGAATACATCAGGATTTGCTTTACCTTTTCTCTCATTAAACACTTAGGTTGTTTCCTTTTTCCATTCTAAGTATTATACCCGATTATAGGTTAAGCTGCTATGACACAGGGGCACTAAAATGCATTAACTCGAGATAAGTTAGCCCTGTCCATAAAAGTCTGGACTTAGGTAGACAGTCAAAGGAGTTAGGCAGCTCTGCTTTGTTCAGGGATACTGTTTTCATCTCTCTGATAGTTCGTATTAGTTTGCGAGAGTTGCCATAACAAAGTACCACAGATGTAATCTTCTATTATATTCTATTAATAGAATATAATCCTTCTATATTATATTTGAAGCTTTAATAGTTTTGCTGTTAAAGGTTCAGTGACCTAATCTTCTATCTATATTCTATTAATAGAATATAATTTTCTATCATATTCTATTCCTTATATTCTAGTCACCTTCATGGTAAGGTGAAAGGGAGGGCCCAGGACAAGAAGCTCCAGCTTTAAGAAAGTTGAACTAGAAGGTGCATGCATCACTTCTGTTAGCATTCTGTGGACCTGAGCTAGTCACATGTGGAGTGAGAGAGATGTGGAACCCATAGGCTCTCGATGGGAGGACATACTTGGGTGAATAACAATCCACACTGTACATGAGAACTTAAAGACTGATCTCTTGCTTGGGTTGGAAAAGAGAGAGATTTCTTTATCCAGTATCCACATACCATTCAGTCTATCTGTCCTAAATTCATTCAGTTCTGAAAACCTCAGGGGGCAATTTCAGCATTGTCTGCTTGCTTTCGAATTGGTTTCAAAGTGTATTCTATTGATTAACTCTTTCCTGAGGGGTTGGTAGATGCCTATTGTCATTGAAGTCATATTTTGGCTCAGATCTTATATTCTCAACTTCCTATAGGTCGAAGGTATACAAATTGCAATAAAATCTGTATAGATAGGCCGGGCGTGGTGGCTCACGCCTGTAATCCTAGCACTCTGGGAGGCCAAGGTGGGAGGATCGCTTGAGCTCAGGAGTTCCAGACCAGCCTGAGCAAGAGAAAGACGCCGTCTCTACTAAAAATAGAAAACACAGCCAGGCATGGTGGTGCGTACCTCTAGTCCCAGCTACTTGGGAGGCTGAGGCAGGAGTATTGTTTGAGCCCAGGAGTTTGAGTTTGCTGTGAGCTAGGCTGACGCCACGGCACTCTAGTCTGTGTGACAGAGCAAGACTCTGTCTCAAAAAAAAAAAAAAAAGAAAGAAAAAGAAATCTACATAGATAGTACAGCCTCACCTAAATGTCATCAATTCTAACTAATTATTCAATCATTGATAGAGATTAGATACTTTTTGACCACTCTATTTTGAAAACTTTATTAAGTGCTGTTGTAGTTTTTATTTTTCATACCTCTATCTTCACCGGACTTATTTTTAATCTCTTGATCATTATTGATCATTTTAGTGTAGCCCTTCAAATTCTTCAAATTAGATTGATTCATTCCATTTTTCAATACTTATTTAGCACCTGCTGTGTGTCAGGCATTGTCATTGGCACTTGGGATACAACAGTGACCTAAATAGACAAAGTCTATACCCACAAGTAGCTTATATTCTGGTTAGAGACAGACAATGAACAAGTACATACATATCCATATAGTATATAAGGCAGCGTTTAGTGTTACAAAAACAAGATAAGGCGGCTAGAGAATGATGGGGTGGAGTTGCTTGGAAAGGGTCATCTCAAGCAATGCTCACTGCTAACCTGAACAAACATGAAGCAGAGCCACATGAGTATGTGAGGGAGGACCATCCAGGCAAATGGAGAAGCAGATGCAGAGACCTTGGGGAGCAGGCTTGGTGGGTTTGATGAGCTGCAGGGGGGCCACTGTAATCGGAACACAGTGAGTCCGGGCGAGAGTGGTCGAGCATGAAGCCAAAGACTGGTGCCGCATCACGCAGGGCCTCACAGACCAGGGAAAGGAATTTGGATTTTACTCTAAGGCAGTGGAGGGCCACTGGAGGGTTGGGACAAAGAAATGACATTTGACTTGTATTGTAACAGGATCACTCTGGCTACTGAATGACACACAGGCTGTAGGGATGTAAGGGTGTAAACAGGGGTACCTGTTAAGAGGCTACTGTAATTGTCCAAGTAAGAAATGATGGGGTGTGGGCCACGGTGGTAATAGGCAAAGATTTTAAGAGGTTAGATAGTAGATAGACATAATTTAAGAGGAGAGCTAGAATGATTAGTAAATGATTAGATACGAGAGAAAGACAAGAATCAAGTGTGACTCTAAGGGCTTTGGAATAAGCAAGAATTAGGTGCCAGTTCTAGAATCCTTTTGAGTTGAATCTCACAGGTTCAATGAATTTTACCCAAGTATGTGTATTTAGGGTACAGAGTGGGCAGAGAGGAAGAAGAGGCTCTTTCTAGGAGGAGGGAACAGCAGATCAAAGGCAGGGAGGAAAATTACAAAAGTCCTAATGTACTCAACAGTAGGCCAGCACAGTCTGGTGAAGGCGGGAAGCGCGATGTTGTGAATAAACGCGCCCCACGTAGCGGGAGCCTGGCCTAGCATCTTTCAAAAGAATCTCCATCGGGCAGGAAATCTCTTCCACAAAGGGACCCTCTAATTTGGAACTCGATCTGTTCAGGATTACTCTTCAAAATCCCAGTACTCGAACATGAGGACAGAAAAGAGTTTGGAATTATTAAATATATAGAAGCCCCAATTATCATTCTTCTTCGAAACTGCTAGATATGGAACAGAAAACCCTGGAATGCTTTTTAAACAGCGTTCCATCTATGTTTTCTCTTCTTTTAATGCTTTCCTTTGAAACCTCAAAGATATCTTCCACTCCCTGCTCTTTTTATATTAAGTCTGACGTTTCAAAAAGACTATGTTTTGGAGCGCGGCTGACTTGGGTTTGAATCCTAACCCTATTGCTTAAAGCAATTATGGTCTTAGGTAACTCACTTCACCTCTCTGAGACTCGATTTTATCATATCCACAACTGAGATAATAATACCTATCTTATAGAATTGTGAAGATTAAATGAAATAATCGCCTCACATAAGCTAATTAATGCATGTGCGTTGCTGAGCATAATGGCGGAAAACAGGGCATGTGCGTGTCTGTGTGTGCACACACTATTCACCCTTTCTCTCCACGCCCACTGCACCACGAACTCAGAAGTATATAACCTCACATTTCAGACACCAGCATACTCGTTACTTTTCTGGCCTCAGCTCTCTGGTCTAATCTGTTCTTCACTCAGCCACCGTATGAATCAATGTTAAAGCACTCATGCTGCTTATCTCCATCTTCTCCAGTCTCCCATTGCAGGTTCCATCTGCCTTCCTCATTTTGCTCTTCATCCTATACCACCCTGCACTTTTACTTAATTGTTCGCAACTGGATTGTGTGCCTCTTTAAGGTGAGCTTCTTGTCTGACTTTTCTTTTGTATCTCCATCCCACACCAGGTCTCAGCCTTCCTAGTCATACCACCGGTCATTTCTATGAACATCCTTTGCACCGTTAAATCTGCAGTGTCACTCTTACATTATAGAAGTAATTCCTTAAAGTTGCCTTAATGGGAACAAAAGCTCCCACTCAAGGTAGCTGCGGACACATTATTAATCCACAGCAACCTATACCCATTAATGGTACATCCATTGATTCATTCATTGATGAACTCAGCACATACTGTGAGTGCTGCTTCATGCCAGGCACTATTAGAGGTGTTGGGTATATAGCCATGCACACAATAGACACAGTCCCTGGAAGTTGTATTTTCCTGATTATGTCAAAGCAAGCTTTGTTTTAGAAGTGGCTTTGGCACTGCTTACTCCCAAGTGGGTGTTCTACAACATGGGACAGTAAGTTACCAGTTTCTAAGGAAACAGGACTGTTTTTAAACTATATTACTTTTACAAAGCTATTCATCTGTGATACTGTAAAGAACCAAATTAATGTGACTCCCCACCACCCACATTAACTTTCAGTGTTAATCATTTAAGTCGATGATACGGTTGATCAGTCTGACTCAAAAGAGGAACTTTTTATGGGAGGTGATTATAAAGGTAATCTGAAAGTCTAGCTTTTTAGTATTAGGGAAGACCTAATACTTTAACCCTTAGGTGATCTGTTCCAATCATTTGGAAAAGCCGATGGACATTGTAAAAGCCCCTATGGGAGAGACTGTTGCTCATACTGTGATCGTAGAACCCACACAGGTCATTTCATAAACGAGTAGAGCCACCAATGGTCCCTGGTGAGCCGGTGAGCCGGCTGCCCCCACTGTGGCTTACAGCATAGGCTAGTTCCTGTGAAGTCTGGGTCTTTGAAATCAAGTCAACCTTTAGCGACATTCTATTTAGTAGAATGTATTCGACACTGAACGATCTGCCTTTATAGAGAAGAGTTAAAGTAGAAGCACAAAAAGTAAATCCATAGGAACAAGAGAAGGATCTGATGACTCTGCAAGTTTTTCTTCTTCTCTTACACTATGATCAGATTTTTGCAGCTGTTTCTCAGTGCCCCATATTAAAAGTCAAATATCTATGGGAAGCACATTCCATCTCCTCCTATCTCGGGTTGGTCATGGCCACCGAGATCGGGGCCCTGCCGAGAGGTCTGGAGGATCCTCCAAACAGCCGATCTAGTTACAGATTTGTCACTGTGACAGGAAGGCTCAGTGGCTTGAGGAGAAAGGATTAGTGGGGGACGAAAAGGATTGGGGAGGATGACAGGAGATGGTTATTTTGTTTTTTAAAGACATTACGAAAGAGAGAAATTTTAATAATTTTCCCAGCTTTGACAGTTACCAGAAATACCGTAGCAGCGTTGCTACTCCTGCCGCCTAAAATGGAAGCTGGCGATGACAGCTGACAACACCCATGGTCAGAAAGGAGGTTTCACTGACAAGTCATCGATAGAGTTCAGAGAAAGCAGTTTCCTACTTACACCAGGCGATTAACTGATTTGCAGTTTGGTTCTACTGACTGTCTTCTAAATGGTATGAGTGGTATTTTTAGATATTTACACCTATGATGCAGGTTACCAGATATATAGAGATTTAATTTAATGTCAAAGCAAAAAACAAAAAAAATTAGCCAACCTACAGACACAGATGGCAAAGTGAATAGGTGAGGGAAGTCCTTGTAAGGACAGCTCCCCAAGCTAATGAAGCCAACACAGTCTGTATAGAAAAGTAGATCTCAGTCTCATACTCTTCTGCCCCATTAGGGCAATAACACTCTCTGTCCCATTACTGCCCACAGGATGCTGTGATAACATCTTCATGTCTGTAGAAAACTTGTACAAACCTCGGGAATCAGGCAATTGGACAAATGTAAGGGCAAGCTTAGTAAATTACCTCTGGGCACCAGATTCCCTGTTGCCTTGCAGGTCAATGGGGAGCCATTCGCTTGTTAAGGAGCCCTTCTCGGTTCATCGTGTTCTTCAGTGTCATTTTTATATCAACCATGTGAGAGAGTGGAGTGTTTTATGTATCACCTCCTGAGTCATACTAGTCCTGCAGTCCTACGCCATTCAGGTTTTTCTGGTTGTTATTCCTGTATTTCATTTTCCTGAAGCGTGTCTCCCCTTCATTACAGTAGATACGTTTGAGAGGCCATGCCTAAGTGGCTTGCATTTAGAAGCATGGGAAAATTCTTCAACCATTTAATTTAGACAATTACGTATGTATGCTAGGAGGCTGAAAGTCACATGAGAGAAGCAAGACATTTTTGTCCTGCTGCCTTGCTGCAGATAAGGAATCATCCCTCGTCCTTTAGGGGGAGAGAGTTGCTTTTAAAAATCAGTTGTAGTATTGTCAGAAATCAGACATGGGCCACGTAGTACTTCTGTTTTGTTTTGTTTTGTTTTATTTTAATGAATAGTAGAGTTTGACAAGGAAACTGCTTAGCAATATAAACTAACAAACATGTAATGAAATATTATTCTTTGTTTATTGGTACCTAAACAGAAAAGTTAAAACGTTTAGCTACAAAACACAAATGTTAGCCTACTTCCCATAAGATGCATCATAATCTGTTTTAAGTGACAGGGAATTGTACAAAATAGAAAGAGAAATAAAGCAATGCTACAGGAACTTGAGACAGCAGTTCCTCTTCCTCCATCCAAAAGAAGATTTACAGAGCGCAAATATATTCTTTGACTTTGCCAGAATACATAATTTTCAAAATGCACTAGCAAAATGGATTCTGCTTAGATACATCTGAAAATTCTATTACGTGGGCCTTTTGGAGTAGTATATAGTTTACTTAAGAAACTCACTCTCTGACAAGGAATTAAGAGAGTTTTCCAAACAAAATGTCTTAGATGAGAATTTGGATTATTAAGTGCCAGGCCCTGGGAATCTGGGAACATAAAGTTTCCAGAGGAAATAATGACAGAGAACACACAAGCCAGAGGAGACACCCTGTCATAAAGCCTGGGTTTCTGGTGCCACAAGGTTAACGAACACATACTTTTAACTTTGTTCTTACTAAGTTTTTAAAGGGCATTTTAATGTCCCTTATGTTGCTGTTAGTATCCTTCATGAGTAATTTTTCTGCACCTTGTGACCATATGTCACCCTTGTTTCTTTTTTTTTTTTTTCCCCAGAGGCACACATATAGACAGGGCACCTAGTTTCTGCCATCATCCCTACCATCGCCTCAAATTTTAAACATAAGTGTTTAAAATAACCTGTTCTCCATACCTATTGTTTTTATGCTGATATTGGAAAATGGTTGTCTTCAAGTAAGAATAATGGAAATAATGTCAAGTTAAGTCTGTCTGAATTCTTCCCTATAGATACCTGAAGCTCATGACATAGAAAATAAAAGGGAATCGTCGCGTAGTGGAGAAGAGGGACACAGCAGGTTAGATACGCATTCCAGGCTGAAAGAGGATTTCTTGGCTGGCAATTTAATGACATACAAGAGCCTGCAACTTTATGAAAAGGCAACATGAACTTCTCCTTTTAATTTTCTTCTAAAAATTATTTAGTAGTATACAGTTTTCTCTCAAATTTCTCATCTTACAAAACTGGCGCTGTATAAATAATAAAGTTCATTCCCAAAAGACTTTTTAAAAAGGTTATTCAGCTTGAACACAGTAACTACAGCTACCATCTACCAACCTAAGTTTCCTGACCCCTCACCTTGGAGTCATGCGGCCCACGACCACCTCCCCAGCCTCTTCTCTTTCTTCTCACTGTTTCCATCTTGAGCGGAACTTCTTTCAGCTCCTCCATGACATCAGATTCGTTGTCAGGTCCAACGCACCTTTGCTTTTACTCTCCTCCGCGTCTGCATTGCTTTCTTTCTCCTTTTCTCCCCCGGCAGGCATCCATCAGATCTTGCAGCTTTTCTGCAACTTTACAATCTGTCTGTCACCTCCACATCTAATCTCTATGCTTTCTGTCAGGTGCTCCCGTAAGAACCTGAACTTATTCCCATATCAGCGAGTCTCATTTTATTTTGTTATTTTTGAGTTTATCTCCTTTTCCTGCAGCCCAGATGTTAAGCTCCTTTCATTAGAGAAATGTGCAAACACAGAACCAGCGGTTTCCCCATTTGATTTTATGCTGCCTCAAAAATACATGTGTTTTCCAAATGTTAAAAACACATTAACCATTGCTCTTAGGTTAATATGCTGATATTCTTAGTAGGCCCTACATACACCACACACGGCCTACCCCTTCCACGTCATCTCCTGCAACTCTCTGCCTTTACTCCTACATCTCAGCCATCCTGGCCTTCCTGTGGTGTTTCCAAGCTGCTTTCCACCTGCTTATCACCAACATTGCCCCCCCTCCACCAAGAATTCTGTCTATTCTGCAGCTCTCTGTTTTACTTGGGGAAGTCTGACATAGTTACGCCCGCATATACACAGCACTCCAGCTCAGTTAGGTCTCCCTTACACATTCCGCAGTGCACTATGCATGTCATTTGTAGCACATACCGTAGCCATAGCTCAATTATTATTTAAGTAATTGTATCTTTAATGTCTATCTTACCAATTAGACTATAAGCTCCAAGGAGCAGTAACTATGTGCATCTTGCTCAAGAAACATTTGCTGTGACTCCCGTCTGGTCCAGTCTGTAGCATGTGCGGGAACAGTGAACAACTAAGGATGGAGTAGGAAATGATGCAAGACAAAGACGTCGGGCCAGATGATAAAAGACCTTGATTGCCATGACAAATAATTTATATTTTGTCCTAGAGACAGTGAAGACCCATCAAATGTCTGTAAGTTGAAATAATTAAATAATCTGGGTTTTAAAGAATAAATCTGGCAGTAGATTATATGGCCGGTATGGAAGACTGGGAGCAAAAAGGCTATTATAGTAGATTATAAAAAATGGCCACATAATCTTCTGTCCCCATATATACATTCCCCTTGCAGTGTGACTTTGCCACTCTTCTTATCCCAAACCTTTGAATGCAGTTTGACCACGTGACTTCCTCTGGCCAATGGGACATTAGCAACTCTGATGCAGGCAGAAGTGTGAAAAGCATTTGCACACTGCGGGCTTGCTGGGACTCGACTGGGAACTTGAGGCCACTATGCGAAGTAGCCTCACTGGAGCGATGAATCTCAACCAGGTTTTACACTTCCTCTGCCCTGTTCGTATGTGTAACGTTCCTCCCCAACAATTAGAAACATCTCTCACTTCAGATCATGACTCTTGGTCGTGCATACCGGATTCTTGGATGGGAGGAGGCACATGTTTGACTTCATTTTACAGGCGATTCCCGCATACTCTATGACTGCAAATTGAAAGTCACTCTACTAAGTTTCAAGGACAAATAAACGCAGTTAACTCAGCCTAGGGACCTAACAGGTTCCACAAAGGAAGTAACATTTATACTAGATCTGAGGAGGAAGAATAAATATTCATCAGATGGAGAAGTAAGGGAAAGGCCTGTTAGACAATGAGAATAAAGGCAAATCTGACGTCCCAAATGACTGATTTTAAACAGCAGTCTCTTTTCTTTCTATACAACTGAACACAGCCACTCTAACACTCTAAATCATGCTGGCAACCCCATAGCACTTCCACGGAAATCAATGCAATTTACTTTGTGGGGTCTAAAGTTTGCAGAGGTCATTCAAATACATTGTCATGATAATTATTTTCTTTCCTCAAAATATTCTTATTTTCAGGAACTAGATTTAACCATTACCATGTCATTTCTGCCTAAGTTTCATTCCACCCAGCAATTTCCATACAGACAATAGGAACTGGTGATTGTTTTATTTGCCTCAATTGTCAGTCTCAATTAACTCTAAAATCATGTTGACTTGGTAAAATTGAATGTAATCCTGGTTTTGCCATATGTGTTCATTAGCCTTTAATGGAAATGCTGATATCAATCAAGATCTATTAATAATAGCTGTTTCTCACACATACAAAACGTTTGGTATTTCCCTTAAACACACACACATACTCCCATAATCAAGTCTGAAGGAAATTACTGCCCTATGATGCTTCTGTATTTCTCTTCAAGGGAGCATATAGAACACCTTTTCCCCACATGTAATAGGATTAATCTTTAAAAGCATCATCTTCTTCAAGCAGGTGCAAAACCTTGTCTGCCCTCAGGGAAAGGCTAGCCAATGAGAGGCTATTCCTGGTGATGTAATACTTGTTAACTTTTTTCAGACATGATTGAGGCAGATGCTTTTTAGAGCATCAGGCATAAATTAAATTTAACTCTTTCTCACATGACTAATTTTAGCTCATAAGTCACCTCCAGTATTTCGTAAACAAATTGCTTAGGACAGCCCTGAAATAGTTAAGCAAAAATCATTAGACTAGAGAATTTTTTAAAGCATTGGCACCTGTACCCACTGGTACTTGCCAATAATTCCCCATCTTTCTTGAGAAATCACTTCCTTCCATATCCTGATCCTCCTGTAAATAGACAAAGTTACGTTAACACTAGCCAGCAGCAGATAAGCTTAAGTTTCTTTCTCACACAGATACTCGCGAAAATAATATCCGAAGACCTAATATATTTTTAAATCAAATTCATCACTCTCTGCCTTTCATGAGTAGGTACAAACTTTATCTTCATATCTATCTACTTTATCTCAAAGATAAAAAAAGAAACAAATATTTAAATAACTAGGTATGTTAATAATATCATTATCTTCTGCCTGGTGAGTGATTTGAAGGGCTCCATTGGTGCTGCTAAATGCTTATTAATATCCAGAGAAGCCCTGGCCCGGGTCAGGTGAAGACCCATTACCCATCACATAGTCTAATCCTAGGAAGTGA
>NW_012152396.1:4602514-4603773 GCF_000956105.1 Propithecus coquereli
GGTGTGTAGTCCCACAATGCGAGCAGGTATAAAACTACTGGAAACATAGGTGGTGGAACTTTAAATTCTATATTGGAGGGGCGAGTTTTTGAGAAAAATTATAGAGAGGTGACATTTTACTGGCTCTAAAGAATAATAAGGAGTTTCTTGTTTGCATAAGGTGGAAGAATGTTCCAGGTGGAAGGGACAGTTAAGAGCAGGAAGAAAGGACCAAAAATTCATTGCTATTTATGGATTGGCATTAACCCAGTCTAACGTTTCTGCAGCATAGAGTACACATTCCATATGGCAGTGGAAATGATGTGTGCTCCATGCTTAGAGAGGCTTTTTGGAAAACTGAAACATCACCTTTCAAATCACAGTATTCTTATCTTTTCTATATAACATACCATCAGAAGACTTGTGACACACATTTGCTGGATTTTTTTTTTTTTTTGGTTATGTATTTAAGCTTATTTGGACTTTCATTCAAGTAAAACAATATTATTCATTTGCTTTTCCTATGATTAAAAAAATTATTCCAATGTACTATTCCACTTTAAATAAAGGTAAATATCACAAACCACCTTTCAAGAGACTAGTATACATTGTGCAAAAATAATATTTAAGCTCTAGCAAACATGTTGGTTTTGATTCATGTAGAAGTGTATATGAGCAAACTTATAAAAGTATTTCTTTGAGTATACAGATGCTCCTCAACTTATGATGTTAAGTCCCGATAAACCCATCTTAAGTTAAAAGTGTCATAAATTTAAAATGAATTTGATACATCTAACCTACCAAACATCACAGCTTAGCCTACCCTACCTTAAACATGCCCAGAATGCTTAGATCAGCCTACAGTTGGGCAAAGTCACCTGGCAGCGCAGCACGCTGTAGAGTATTTGTTGTTCTCCTTGGTGACTGCATGGATGACTGGAAGCTTCGACTCACTTCCACTGCCCAGCATACGAGAGAGTGTTGAATCACGTATCACTAGCCTGGGAAAAGAGTAAAACTCAAAATTTGAAATACAGTTTCTACTGAATACATATGGCTTTTACACTGTTGTAATCAAAAAATCATAAGTCAAATCATCACAAGGCAGGGACCATCTATATTCACTGAATGAGAAGTCTTCATACCTTTGAACAGGACTATATATGTGCTTAGTAATTCAAATATATTTAATGATACTTATTAGATTACACTGCAATTTATTATCCACACATACATGGTGATATTGTTATAACAGGAATAATTCAATTTAATGAATGGTA
>NW_012152396.1:4604938-4630659 GCF_000956105.1 Propithecus coquereli
CTTCTAAAAATAATTTGGACAGACCTTCACCAAGCAATAATGGAAAAATCCAATAATAAATAGATACACAAAAGTTGTATTTTCCCACAAATATCGGACAAATATGATACGGTATAAGTGAGGTTATCATTAAAGAATAGCAACTGCTACTGCTAAGTTTGTTCGCAAATTCAGAAATCTAATAGGAAAACACGATACTTTCAATGTGCCAGAACTAAACCTTACAAACTAAAGACCTACTACTGCTTTCTCGCCCACAGTTCTTCCCTCTTCTGTTATGGCATTTGGTCCTCAAAGTAGATGCAATGTTTCTAACACAATTTAAATAAGCAAATACATGTGAATGCCAATTAAAATCTATTTTGAGTCTACTGGAGCCAAGTAATTGCCACCGTGTTTTCATGCGCAAATCCTAGTATATTTATGTACCGATAATTATTCTTACCCAATGCATGTCTTTATCAGTGTGTACTCTCAATCATTTGTGTGAAAATAGACTAGATATTTATAATTAATAACGTTTCAACTGTATAATAAAAGCAATTTGAAGACTAGCTGTATTCTTTTTTCTTAAGATAGCTGTAAATTTCTTTGTTCAGGTATTCGTTACCCATATCTTTACTGCATGCTGGAGAAATATGTAAGTTTCTAAAACATGAAAGAAAAGGTTCTATAGTATGTTCCCCAACAGTCCATCCCAATCTTTGTCTACCCAACAGAAGTGTAAATTCAAAGCTCCCAAGCAAACATTTCGGAAAGGGCCTCTTTAATTTTTAAATGTCCCTAACTCCCCAAACAAATAAAATGAACAATGTACATGTGCGTGGAAAATGTGAAGACAATAATTTTGAGCTCCACTCCCTCAATGATGCAGGAGGGGTTATTTTATAACAACCAGGAGTCAGACTTCCCAGATACAAATTAAAACACTGTAGAATAAAAATGATTATGACACTTGTTTAAAACAGTAATGAAGACTTTATTTAAGACTATTGCAACAGAGGAGAGAGATTGAACTTAACTCTGAATACAACAAAGACAGCTGGGGATTTATAGCCAAAGAGCAGAGATAGGGGGGTCAGTGGATGAAAAATTACTAAGAGGAACTTGATATACCTATCAAGAGTAGGAGGATTCTTGCTACACTGGCTATCAGGAGTCTTGATAATATCCGGCCAAAGACTTAGATACCAAAGATAGGGGATGAGAAACAATCAGATAGTAAGGGCAGGATTCTTTGCTAAAACTGGGCTCAGTGGGTCAAGGTCAAGACCTGGTCAAGGAAAGGGACCACCAGAGCCTGACTAAAGTTTGGCGAAAGAGGGATTATTTGTCAATATATGAAAGAAATACAGTCATAGTACCATGACTATTTGAGGTCCCTAGAAGATAGACATATGATGGCTTTGTGGAGAACTTAGAGGAAGGTTTTGTTCTCCTACTATAGCTGTATCTGTAAAGCACCTGTAAAGAGAATCCTAAGGAACAATCAGAAAGTTATGGATGTGAGAACAGGCTTAGCATAGATGTATGAAAACAAGAGTGGCAGACAGACTAAAATGAAGGGTGTGTGTTGGAGGGTGGTACAGCTGAATAAGCATGCAAAAATAAATTACAGGAAGCTTAGATTAATCATATTTTAGATCACATTTAGTTACAAGAATTGTAGTTAGAAGATGTTATCATTGACTAACATGAAGCAGCTGAAAGGGGAGCGGACTTTGGAGAAGAGATAGTATGTTCAGTTTAGGACATGTTGAGTTTGAGGTGACGACGTAATACAAAAATAAGAATGCTGAAGTAACATCCGTCTGGGAAGAAGATAGGAATTCATGGCTAGTGACGAAACTTTAGATATTAACCATTAAATTCCTGACCTTCTTGATGACAATTATATACATCTGTGTCTTGCTATACTTGTTCAGTAGTAACAGTTATCCTTAACTGAGTATGTATCATACACTAAATTCTTTCCTTTCAATTTTTGTCTTTGCTCCTTATTGACAATCTCCATTTGATAGATGAGGAAGATGTGAATTCAAATCGATCTGTTGGGAGGATGTAAGAGCCCACTCTTTTCACCTCCACTCTGCCTCCCCTCGGTGCCCTCTCCCAACCTAGAATCAGTTCTCTTATTAACGTATGTCTAAATCCTGTTCATTATTTAAGATTGACTTCAGATGAAACTCGTCTGTGAAAAATGTCGTGAGAGTTTGACCTCAGAACGCATACGTTCATGGCAGCTTTCACTCCCTACCCAGTACGGTAGTTAAACATATACTTTCCCTAGCTCCCTTTATTCCTTGAGGTCCATGCATGATTTGTCTGTTTGTCTCACAAACATCAGAACATCCCGCCCAGTGCCATGACTATAACAGGCATTCAATATTTTATGAATGAATGAATGAGTTAGTGAAAAAGAAAGGAAAAAAGATAAGAAGGGAAGGAATGAGTAAATCAAAAAGACTGAAACAGTAGCACAAGGGGAAAACGATAGTGGAGCTGTTAGCCTCTCATTTCCTTCTCCTGTCTCACTCTAACCTGCTTTAATCTGTATTAAGAATGAATAAAGGTTATCAGTGAGGCCACCTTACAATACCCATCTCCTCTATTCTTTAGGATTGGGAGAAAGAATCTTTTGGTGAGAGGATTACAAGAAATGAAGGTAGTCGACTTTTCTGAAAAGAGTGTAAGTGGGATCCGTCAGTATGGGCCCCAGAGGAAAAGCAGCATGTGGGTATTACAGCTACTTTCTGGTCTAAATCTTATGCCAGAGTGAGGAAACATCTAGAGAGGCAGTGGTTCATCTCTCTTAGCCCAGATGTGAGTGAAAACCACATTAAATATTCATTTAATATTTGTTTTTTTTTGTGATAAGGGTAATTTATTTAAAGCTTGAGTTTAGGAGATAATCAAGGGACTTCCTCTGAGATTGGTGCACCAACTCCTGCAAGAGGACACCACCAGGGAAGTGGGAAGGGCATACGATTTAGAACCTAAAACACGGGACTGCAGTCTGGACTGTGCGGCCTGCCCTTTCACAGGTCAATCACTTCTTTGGGGCCTCCGTGCCTCATTTATCATCTGAGAATAAAAATAGACCCTGTTATTTATTTATTTATTCACTCAATACAGATTCATTGAGTATTTACTATATGTTACGCACCAGATTTGTTTGGGCCAAGATTACTGAAGAAAGAATTGAGATGTGCATGAAAACCTGTAAAAGTGTAAAGCACTATACTAGCTCCAATTAATAGCTTATACTAAGACGATGTTTGTATTTCTACGTCTTGGTCCCCGAAATAAAGATATTTAATATGTCCTAACATCTTCCTCCAGAAACTTCAAAAGGAGTTGTGACGGTTTATTTAATCTTTTGTAAAGGATTTCTCCTTAAATTCTCACCAGTGCTGCAATGAGGATTATTAAATTTAGAATTCAAATGTTATTTGCCTGGGAAAAATATTGTCCAGAAATTGACTTAATAATAAATGGTTTTTAAAAACTACAGAAATACAAATGTAGGCATATTTAAAGGGAGCCAAGTACTACATTTTTTTTAACTTTAGAATGATAACTCCTATAGTAAGTGATTGCCCAAGTTATAATGAGTTCAACAAGCTCATTCTTGTGTGATTTCTAAAGCCAAATTCATATTCGAATAGTGAAAGCCATCCTTTCTGGTAAATCTAATTTGTTTGGTGGACGTGACGCAAATGATAGCCTGTATTGCCTTGAACAAGTTTTCATGGGATAGAAAATATAAGCAATTGAAATTCTAGGTTGAAAGGCACAACACCTCAGCCAAATATATTTATAAATTATTTACAGTAACTTGGGGTGAGTGAAAATTTCTGTAGTCAGAAAATGTAATAGTATTTACATGCTTCAGCCTTTAAAACAGCACCTTAAATAATTATAACTAGATAAATACTGAGAAAAATTTGAATGTTGTATTGTTTAAAACTTTCTATTCATTAGATGCACCCAAACTAAATGTCATCTTGCGAATCTTAATATTATTGTTATTACTATTGTTATTTGGGTACTCTACTGGTCCTCTCTAGCCTAATTGTTAGGACACAGATTAAGGCATTGTTGTTCATGGAACTTGGTGGCCCGTTCCATTTACTCAGAAAAATATTAAATAGCAAAATGACTTCAAAGGTAAATGTTATACTATTAGATATAATTATACATACAGAACTTGTCATAGTAAAACTAAGCAACAAAAACTAATATGGAATATTAAGCCTCTCTTTTTTCCATAAATTTAACTGTTCTCCCCTGCAACTAAATTAATAAAATATCTTGATTTGCAATGGAGCTTATAGTTTGTAATGAAAGGTCCTGTAATTGACTATAATTTCAGGAATATTTATTTTATTAACAGGTTACGCTGTTTTCTAATTTGCGATTATTTTTGTTGGAATCCTATATAGGTTGCTAGCATCATTTGAGCTGGTATAGTTCTGTGCACACAAATGGTGCCTTTCCTGAATGCATATACATTTTTTTGTTGTTTTAAGTACTTTTACATACACGATTATGCCCACAGGTAATAGGAAACCAGTGTTTCAAAAGAAAACCTGATCACATCAGCAGATAACACAGGTATCCTAAACAAGTGTGTGAGCGCCTAGAGGCTCTCTGTTGCTGCCAGAAGTACATATTTTCCTGATTAGTAAGAACTGCCAGATGACGCTTCATGAAATATAAATGCAAGGAAGACTCCAAGAGCTCAGATAAAAACCTTCCACCCGTCAGTCTAGGAGGATAAGAGAAAGAAAGTTAAGCAACTACAGGAAATGGCTTTGGGAGTTCCAATATCAGTCTATCTTTTATTCTATGGTAGGTGATTTCCTTTTTTGTCTTGTTAACTTTCTATCAGTGTAAAATATGAATAGGATTTATTCTCTCTGTATCAGAGAGAAGTTGGCTTCTAACAATCGTTCTTCACGAAAAAGATCAGAGCAAGGAATCTGTGGATTAATTTCACTTCTTATGCAATGTACGTTCCTCTCCTGATCTATTTTGACAACTTTTTTGAGACCTCCAAAATGTCTGCTTCAGATAATGGAAGGGTAATCGATAAATTTAGCTATGATACCAGAGTGCCCTTATGATGGAATGAGTATGCAAATGTGTTAACTTTCTTTTATAAAAAGTAATATGTTTTTATTTTTTTATAATTATGATATAGTCCTGGAACGGATGAGAAACAGTAAGGAAATTGCCCTAGTCAGGTTATGGATTTCAACTGCAATAAATTTAAAACTAGAAATAGGAGTAAACAGAATAAGAATATTTTCCATCTGTTGCTTGTACACGGAAGGAGGCTGGTCTGTTAAAGATGCTTTTTCCACCCTTAATATAGCAACGACAGCACTGACTGCAGAGGCGGCCGCAACGCTAACACCCCCCGTCACGGCCCCGCAAGCTAACTGGACAGCCAACAAAACAGAAGGTATTTTCTTCCCATTTTTGTACTTCAAGGAACTTTTCTTAAAACTCGTGAGAGAAATTTGGATGGTGATAAAAGGAACGTTGGCAATTTTAAATATCATTTTATTATTAGATAATCAACTCTTTTGGCAAGATGCTATTAAACTGAAGTGACAGATCAATGTGTCAGCAAAGAATTGTCAAAGAAGGAAGTGGAGCAAATGAGAAAAGGAAAAGTTGTCTGCGGTTACTGTCCTGAATGTGAAACATGCCACATTGTCTACCTGATTTCTGCCTGATTCCCAGTAACCCATGAGTGTCCAGAGGCAGTTCTCCCCCGTTTTGGCATTCTCGAGGAGCAATATCATATTTTTATCTGTGACTGTAAGCTTTGCAGCCAAAGAAATTATGTCTACAAGAAGAAAAGCACTTTCCCTCATCTTTGGAAAGATCTTTTTTCTTGTTTGTTTTTTGGAGGCTTTTGTTGTTTTAGTATATGCTGTATTTCCTAACTACTTGTACCCAATTTTTGTTGTTGGTGGTGATGATATATTTTCTTTCCCATTTCATTATCATTATTACAATGGCTTCGGGCTGCTGTTAGCATCAGCATTTTTTTCAAACCTGTTTTAACTGTCAGAGGAGAGCCTGGAAAGCTCGCCACTGAGTGCTGTGATTCTCACGCAGTTCACATCCTTCCCCTGAAGTGGAAACTGGTGATGTGATTTACGGCAGAGGAAACAACATCTTGTGCTCAGAGCCAGGCAAATAAAAGAAGATCAAGTCAAAGATTTTGTTTCTGAATGTGAAAGACAGTAATATCTAAGTGTTCCGCATTTCACCAATAATTTTAAATTTGAAGAGATTAACATAAAATATTTCAGCCGTTCAATTTTTGGATATCTATCAATTTGTAAAACAAAATCAGTGTGAGTTTTAGAATAACCGTTGGCCAACTTTTTATCTTCTGAGCCTTTGAACAAAGAGGAAACATCTTACTAGAATTTGATAATGCTGTAGAAAATTGATGGTGAACTGCAAATAAAATTCTCCAAATTACAGGTAATAGAAATGGAAAAAAAGGGCTCCAAGACAATCATCCCTTGGTATCCATTGGGCACTGGTTCCAGGACAACAATATCATCACCACCACCACCATCACCCACCCCGAGGGAACCAAATCCAAGGATGCTCAAGTCCCTTTTATAAAATGGCATAGTATTTGTATATAACCTATGTACACGCTCCTCTATATTTTAAATTATCTCTGGATTACTTATACCTAATACAATGTAAATGCTATGTAAATAGTTGTTATAATGTATTGTTCAGAGAATAATGACAAGAAAATGTCTGTACATGTTCAGTATAGACACATTTTTTTTCTCCAAATATTTTCTATCCTTGGTTGGTTGAATTCACAGATACGGAAACCATGGATATCAAGGAATGACTATATGTCACCTCTATATATTTCCTTTGCTCTCTTGACGAAAAACTTTAGTTTTTCCCTTTGCTTTTTATTTAACTAAAAATATGACTTTAATATCTTAGAAAATTTTGTATAAAGTTATATATAACTAATATTCTTCTCCCGAGGGAAAAGATGAGTCTATCACACCCTTTCTTTGCATATGACTTCTTTTAATTCTCACATTTTCTAGCAAATCTTGGTTCAGGCTTGGTTAATTGAACTTGTTTAGCCTTAAAATAGGAAGAACCTAAGCCCGGTTTATAACGGGAAATTCTCACTGCCTCAGAATTATCAAAATGTTAACTTATATTTACCACACCACATTCAACAAAATCAATGTGAGTTTTAAGATAATGTATGTTCTTAACTAAAATGAAGTGATACATCATAGTAGCTGTTGATACCTTAGAACCTAAAGATCTAGGATTTTCAATATAAAAAAGAATGCCTTTTAGATCTATATTTTTCCTAAAAACCAGTAAGATTCTCTTCATCTTCTTAGCAAGGCAAATATGGTGTAGCATGATAACTAATGATGAAAAGATGGTGTTTATTCCCCAAAACGACAAAATAAAATGCCACTAATTCTGTTTGAGAAAAATTTAAGCATCAGTGTTAAAGTATACTCAAAAGGTCATTCCCACTGC
Source organism: Propithecus coquereli (assembly GCF_000956105.1). Classification (NCBI taxonomy): domain Eukaryota; kingdom Metazoa; phylum Chordata; class Mammalia; order Primates; family Indriidae; genus Propithecus; species Propithecus coquereli. The sequence continues at coordinate 4,612,508 of NW_012152396.1, forward strand.
ATAAGCACCAAGGATGTTATAGGTTTGTCTTTAATAAACTGGAGAATCAGGAGTAAGCATCCTGAAATACACATTTTGCCAGAACACAATCTTCCAAGGAAGGTTTCCCAGAAGGTGGTTTCTGGACACTTGACTACAAAAATTTTGCCCAGTTGTGGTCACTTACATAGTGTTAGAACTAGAAATAAAACCCAGGTTTTCTAATTCCTAGTCCATGGCTTTTTCCACTATTTAATGCCTCTTAATTGAGTAAAATTTTAAATTAATATTTATTTGAAGGTATTGTCATTAACTATATTAAGTCTGAGCCACAATTTAAGGCTCAATATTGAGGCCGTACGTTGTTTCTGGCTTCTTGGATAGGTCATGACAATACCTCCTTATGCAGTCAGTTAGGGAAATTGTCTCCTTTTCAATTAACTCCCCATGGTAGTCTGTGTAAGAGTAGGGAGAAATTTCACCACTTCCTACCCCTGGGGAGGGAAGGAAAATCTAGCTCTTTATCTCAGAAGCATAAAGCCAAATCTTCCCAAACGATGACTACTCAGGTGTAAAGGGGGAAAATGAAAGATCGTGTGAGACCTTCTATATCGATTAGCAGTGAGGACACGTTTAGGAAGCGTTGTGCAACATAACCTGCTAAGACTAGAACCAATGCTGCCACCTTTTGGCAAACTGGGCAAACTTGTTGTCTCTATGTCTTAGTGTGTAGCTTCCAAACAATGCAACAATCATCAATCCATGTCCACCCCTAATTAATTAATGATAGGTCTAGATGGCATTAACCTAACCCTTGGGAATATAAACTGCTAAGGGAATCAATAGTTCAAAGGACAAAGTGCCCTCCCCCAAATATTCTCAAAATAAAAAGTCTCTTTACGTATGTATTTCAAAATTACCATAAAAGAAGGACACGCTTCAACTGTTACTATTGTATCTCCTTTTCTTAGCTGACAACACAGAAGGACCCATAGCCTTGAAGTTCTCACACCCTTGCCTGGAAGACCTAAATAGTTACTGCATTAATGGTGTTTGTGCATTCCACCATGAACTAGAGAAAGCCCTCTGCAGGTAATTGCAAAGAAATTCCCAAGTCCTAGAGACAGGACAAGGTGAATTTATGCCTCTGTTGTTTCATACAGTACATCTCCATACTCCTCTAATCTTATCTAATAAAATGGGTGCATGATTTGAACGTGACTCGCCAGTCCTCAATGCATTTGAATATCTAAGGAGCCTTTTTCTAAGCTATTTAATCCTCAAAAATACTCAAAAATATGGTTCCCAGATGAGCAGCATCTGTGGAACCTGGATGCTTGTTAGAAACGCAGAATCTGTGTTCTATCCCAGAACTACTGAATTGGAATCTGCATTTTTAACGACACGCAAACGTGGTTCCAGGTTTTCACAGGGTTATTTGTAGGATGAAATAAAATAGACTAAGGCAAAAACATTTCAGGAATATAAAGTTCTAGACAACAGCAACACAGAACTATTTTGATGATCACTAATGTGCTCAGCATCCTTCTATGGACAAGCAGGGTAACAATTTTCTAGACTAATTCATGCAAGCATACTACCTTTTACCAATGAGGGGAAATATGAGGCCTTCATTATTATGTTAAAATTCACAGCTACTTCATTACCTTTAACACATTGGCTTTCATTTCGTATTTGCCTCTTTAATTTAAATTCCTCACTTTCCATTGAAGTTTTTTTTTTCATTTTTTTGAAATAGGTTATTTCTTTGTATGGGCTTTAAAATTATACATTTTTTTTCTTGTTTTTAAAAGGTGTTTTACTGGTTATACTGGAGAAAGGTGTGAGCACCTGACATTAACTTCATATGCTGTGGATTCTCATGAAAAATACATTGCAGTTGGGATTGGTGTTGGATTACTATTAAGTGGTTTTCTTGCTATTTTTTACTGCTACATAAGAAAAAGGTATGAAAAGACAAATTATGAAGTCACTTGGCGTGTATTCATTTCACAAATGTTTATTGAGCCCCTACAATGTGCCATGGATTGACATGTATAGAATTTTTTAATGAAAAAAAGGGCTATATTTCTGGCAAGTTCCTATATAATATTTTTGATGCCTTTTCTCATAAACCCAGACAAGTGGTAAAAGTTTACCTTCAGTTGTAACAGGATAGTTCTAATTTACCATTTCCTTTCATCCTCTATTACTCTGTCTGCCTACATCAAAGTTATAAATGAGGAGGACACTAGGCCCCAAGAGGATGGAGACTAAGCATGTCTGTTCACAATTATATTTTCAGTGCCTAATACCATGCCTAGCACACAACAGACACTGAGGAAATATTTGTTGAATGAAAAAAAAAATCAAAGACTGAGTATTAAAAATGAATAAAAATGTGTCACACACATGGGCCATTTTCCCTGCAAACATCAATTGGGAGTATATTCAGAAAATACTGTTTTCTGCTAAAAACCTAAGAAGATAAACGTTATCTACAAATAAACTATCGATGTATTCATCCTTATTTCTAGATTCTCCACACTAGTAATTTTTCCATAAATCCATGTAGTTAGGGAAAAATCAAGAAATAATGTGAGATACATTAATAAAAAAATACACATATATTTCCCTTGCTGTATTCTACTAATTTTTCACTTTTAAAATGATCAAGACTTTGTCAATAATGGTTCATCAATTAATACAAATATACCATACTAATGTAAGATGTAAATAATAAGAGGAACTGGGTCTGGGGCATACAGAACTCTCTCTGTTATCTTCTCAATTTTTCTGCAAATCTAAAACTCTCCTATAAAATGAAGTTTATTAATTTAAAAAAATTAAAATTTTTCCAAACCTGGAAAAAAATAAATCAAATGAAATGACCAAAAGTGCCCACCCAAAATTAGAAAAGTTTGTTTTGATTAACAACTGTACCTCAGAGAAAATCATTTCTATATTATGTCAGTTGCAGATGTGCCTAAGAGACCAAGAAATAGTTAATAACAATAGTGAGGAGGTGAAGACCTTTTCATGTTAATAAGCCAGCTCTCTGAGGTCAGATTTCCTAGAAGCAGAGTCTGAGGTGGGGATTGTTGTATATGTGATTGGCTGAGAGGCTGTTCTAAGGTCAAACCTGTAATGAAGTAAGGTAGAAAGCAGGTAGGGCACAAGAAGCAGCTAAGCAAAGATGTGGCTTTAGCCAAAGTGTAGCCTCAGCTCGATTCCACAGGAAGATCTAGAATGTGAATGGCAGCATCGACATGTCCCAAGGAAGCGAAGGGTCTGGGTTTTAGTATCTTGAATTATGCAGTCGTGGGTCACAGGATGCTTATGGTGGGGTAGGGGTCAGGGGTTTGTAATCTCCCAGGCATCTCCTGATAGGTGTTCTGTTGGCCACAGGCAATCCTCTGGAAAAGGATGCGGCTGTGAGCCTGTTAACACCCACCCACAGCTGCTGGGGACGGGTCCCCAGTGGGTGAAGGGGATCTGGGTGGGCCACCAAGGGAACTGCTGCACCAGTGCATTTATGCAATCCTCCATGATCTGTATCGTCAAATTTATATGGAAACCAATGCTCTGTTTTAGGTGTCTAAAAATGAAATCGCCTTACAACGTCTGTTCCGGAGGGAGACCACTGTGAGGCCTTTGTAAGGAATTTTCATCAAGGCATTTGTAAAAATCAGTGGGCTCAAAACGGAAATCTTCGAATGAAACAACAAAACTTGCCAAGCTAACTAGACTTGGAAATGATGGAAGTTGTTATCACGATGAAGTGAGAGAATAAGATTCTGCATGGGTCTTTAGACTTTGCCATCAGTAGGATGCAATGGAAGCCAAGGGAACAAGCTACAGTGACAGACGTCAAGTTCATAGTTCTGCTCTGGGTTTGTTGGTGTCGTGTGGTTACTGTTCTCACTGCAGAAAGACTGAGTTATGCTTCCGACCATGTCAGATGTGAGCTTTCACAGGAATAATTATCAACCTTACAGCAAGCCAAAGCAATGGCAAGCTTGGGCTCTTCACGGGCTTGCTACTCAGCATCTTGGACTACCTAGACGGGGCTTCTTTAAGTCTGTTTGCCCAATGGACCTAAACCCAAAACATGCTGCTTTCATGATGTCTAAAAGAATGTGATGTCAACTTTTAGGATGAAATCGGTGTTATGGCACCTCCAGCGAACCAAACATGTGGTCTAAGCCACTGAAAAGAAGAAAGAATGTCCAAGGCAAATACAAATCATACCCCACTTGTGACAATACTGGGAAGACTTTATCTGTGAAATATGGAATAAGCTAAAGAGTTTCTGAGGACTGAAAGCTGCATGGATAGCAAGTCCAGAGGAGGCAAAGCATTTCTGTTTCTGTATGGATTATAAAACTCTGTGTTGAACGTTGACTCGGTGCTTTTGTCCGTCACTACCTCCAGTTTATCAGTGGAATGACATGGCGACCATTCATTTGGACCCAAATCCTAGAATTCATCTAATGAATAAAAATCTACAATTGGCCCTGAAACAGAAACTGAAGAACTGGACATAGGACTTTTGCACCAACCTACAGCGCGAGGGAACTTCCTTTACCATTTCTAAACATGCGACAACAGATTTGCACATAGAAAAAATGGACCGGTGGTCTAAATAACTTCCTAGGAATCAGTGTCTTTCCTCTTTAATTATATTTCTGCCACAGACTTTGAACAGTCTTGTGCAGGTCCCTCAATTTCTTTGGGCTTTGGTTTCATTATCTACAAGGCCCTTGTATCTCTAAAGTTTAACAGTAGTAGAAGAAAAAATTTGTCCATGTCGGCATTATAGATGAGATTATTTTCAACACCTCTGTCCCCAACTCCACCCCAAAACACACCACTGGATATTATCTTAGTTGTATATTTTAATGTTTGGTTTATAAAATAATAATTTATTTTTAAATGGAGTACAAAATGATATTAAAGAATTTTACTAGCTGCCATTCATTTTTAGATTTAATCTAAAACTATGGACTCTTTTTTTTTTTCCATTGTGATAGGGCTAAGCAAAACAATTTTGATCATGAGATCAGTTAAGAGAGGATCAAACTGGAATATTCTTACAATGGCAGTCTAGCAACAAGCCTTTGATTTACATTAGTTATAACTTTTCATTCACTCCTAAACAACTTTACATTCTGCTTTCTTTTGAGTAGAAAGTATTTTACCTGCTTTGTTTTTCCTTCAGAAGGAACGTAATGCCGATGAACTGCAGTCAGCCCTCTCTGAGTGTTTTCGCACAGTACGCACAGGTTACATCATACCACGGGGTGGGGAGGTGCAGGTTCCTCCCAGTGACTCCGGCGACTGGCCACACCTAGAAAGCCATGCTCTTCCTAAGTATTTTAAAAAGATGTAAAAAATCTGGGGAGAGGACAGGAAGAAACAATAAAGGACAGCCTTTAATTCATTAAGAACTGTCTCCTGATAAAAGGGAAGAGGAATTAATGCTAGAGTCTGGAGAGGTAATAACCTTAAAGTTTATGCATATTGACTGTAAATACTTGTCAATTATCAACACAATATAATTGAAATTAGAACATTAGACAGAGAATTAAAATTCCCATGTCGCTAAACCAAAATGTTAACAAAAACAAATACCAATAGAAATTCACATTTTTTCACCTGTAGAATAGTATTTACCAACAATATAAAACCCACTCAGTGAGACTGTATGGAAACTTAAGAGTGTGGCTTATGAAAGCCATCTATTTATGGTCTGTCATACAAAATAACCTATGATCCCATAACTCCAAGAGTTAATTTTTCAGGAGGGAATCTCTGGCATTCCTATGGAGCCAGGGCCACATCTGGCAATAATTATGTACATAAGCAGGACTCAAGTGAGCATAAGTACATAAATATCAGATGATCTGCAAATTGTTTCATTTGCCATTTTTTTTTTCCTGTATGCAATAAGACCCTGAAAAGAGCCTACCAGTGAAGCCCTTGCATCAGAACCACACTTTCAGCTATCAATCAGTGGGTCATTAGGTGGGGTGGGTCATTTAGGGAAGAGATGATGACATGTTTCTGGCATCCTTGACTAAATAAAACTGGCCAAGGAGTTCTTCAACTGCTTTCATTCCCCATTTTGTCTCCTCCCCTCGTCTCTCCTTCAATGCTTTGAGAACACATTCTTAGGTCACTAATATTCATGAGTGCTTCATTACTTAGCATTTTAGAGTATGATGAGGGTGGGGCACATACTATAATCTCAGCCATACCTGGGCCAGGAAATTTACAAAGAAGGAATTATAAATGCTTGTCATTGTATCCTCTTTCCCCAAATTAGCTTTTTGTATAATTGTGTTTTTACAAAGATGAAGAGGATGAAGTTATAACACAGTCCATCTTTTAGTGTTTCCTGGCACAATAAAGATCTCATCCTTTAATTTTGACATGTCCATTTTGGCAACGTCAAGATTTCTATTCATTATACTTAACTGGAAAAATGTCTTAAGAAAATAACAAGACAAACATCAGCAATTTAAGCTTTTGCTGTCGAACATGGTACAATTCATCTATGCAGGGGACCATGAGTAAGCCATCTAACTTCTCTGCATTACAAAATATAACATGCTTTCTGTAGCATGATATAAATATTGATATCCTGCAACCCACATTCATGGGAAGGGTTAGCAGAATCTTACTGTTGCAAAATACCACTCTTTCTGGCTTACATCATGGCTGCATGACTTCAGGATATGAGCATCTGCCAAGATGAACTGTAAGGTGTTGAAATTTAATTGGTCAGCGTCTGGCACTGCTAATCTGGGTGAGTCCACTCTTCTGTCCAAACCTTTGGCTCAGATATATTCGGTAGCACATTCACAAACATATCTTCCAAATTCTGCATGGAATTTAAAAAAATTATTCAATCAATCAATGCCCAGCTCAGAGTACAAGAGCCTAAACAGTTAATTTTCTAAGAATTCTAAGTCTAGTTCCCTCAAGAATATCCACGTGAATAAATGTGTCCCATTATTGTATTTTACTTCTCTGCCAAAACTAAACATGATGGATGTTCCAGATTATGGGCAACACCTACAGTTTCCAAAGAAACATCTCATAAAGATTAGGGAAGTGATTATATGGTAACAAGAAAAATTGAATTGTTTAGTCAGGTCTTATTTAAACACCTCAGGGCCTTTGTTATTTTTATTTCTCAGATATTATTGGAACATAAGTTATCTAGATTGAAATTTGATTAAGACCACAGTCAAGCAGCTATCAAATTGGCAGTGTTTTTGATCTTTAAGAGGATTTTAATTAGGTCTCACATCTTTCTGGAAAAAAAAAATGGCATCTCTAGATCTTTACACACACACACATAAATATTGATTCAATATTAAGTTCCTTACCAAATCTAGTTGAAGCAATAATGTAATAGAGCTACCATTTATGAGCACTTACGATGTTTGAAAACATTAATTGCATTATTTTAATTAATCCATTCTTGTGTGTCATTGAGGCCTAAAGAAGGCAAATCACTTGTTCAAGATCGCAGAACCTGAACCAGGTAGATCTAACATCAAAGTTCCTCATCTGAGCTCGACATGACGATGCTTCCCAACATTTTATGGAAGATATACTTTTGGGGATTAATTTCTTGGTGAATTTAGAGATACACCCAAATGATCTGTATGCAAATGAAAAAAACGTTCTTTCTTTAAGACATACAAAATAATAACCTTTGTCACAGATCAACCACAAAAATTCCTTGCTGTCATCTGCAGATTATTAAGATATGCACACCGTCCCCAGGGTGGGGCCAGAAGAGTGTCACGCAGTGCCTGCTGACAGCCGAGTGCACAGTCTGGGGAGAGACTGTAGACTGTAAATGAACCTTGGCTTACCCTCATGGCTCAGGGGATAAGGAATATGTGTTGAAATATTGGGAATATTCTATTCTAGCCTATGGCCAAGGGCTCTCTGACACTGACATCACCTCAGCTGGGACATACCTGACTCAGGCTGGTGATGGCAGGAGGAGTGAGGCATCCGGTGGTTTCACACCTACGGCAAAGGCTCATCAACCCCCTTCCCACCACATCACCCTCAACCCACACTAGCCCCACTTTCACCTTGGAGAAACACAGTAAATAGTGCTGGTTCAGCTCAGGACAACTGGAAACAACATTAAATAGACCTATGCAATGGAGCGACACTCAGATGACCTGTGTTCTCGTCTGGCTATGTGATTATTTAACTTTGCTGGGGTCCTTTGGATCTGATATTCTTGTCTGTTAAGCGGAGAAGTTAGATTCTAAAGATGACCTACACATTCCCTTCCCGGTTGGAAGTTGTGTGTTGAAAATGAGAAGCCTCTAAGGCAGATCCAGCCCACAGACCTATTTCCTTTAGCTCTCATGGTGTTTGTCTTAAATCAAGCCCACATATAGAGACCAAGATGTTTTGCTGTGAAAATTTAGCTGCTTTTGAAAAACAGGAGATTTAGAGCACTGGCCCTTTCTCTCACACAGCCTTGGTTAGAATGAGTGTACCCTTAACACCCAACCTGCTTCTGTCGCTTAGGCTACCGGTTCAGGGGTCCTAGGAGCCTGTAAGCCGCAAACTTTGTCCTTTGTATTAATTTTTCAATCTTTCCTCATCTAAACTCTTCCGAGTCTAATCATCAAGACGCCTGTAGAGGGCCCCGTTGTACTGCAAACCTCACCAACTATAAAGGAATCTCGTTGCTCCGGAATGTGCTCTGGAGGAGAACTCACGCTCACCTGGAAGCCAGCAGAGGTGGCATCTGGTGACTCACACCCTGCCCTGCCCACGGCCTCAGTCACTCTCTGCAACGATCTTTGCCAGATTTGTCTTTCCAGCACCTGCTTATGTTCCAACCCTGCTTATGTTACGTCCCAGCTCAAAAACTGACACCCACTCCCCATCGTGCCCATGTTTAATAAAGACTCCTCACCCCAGTGCGAAGCCCTCCCCAGAGAGGTTCAAGTGTTCTGCCTTGCTCAAGTCCCCTCTCCTGCTCTCCACGTATATCAGCAGCTACGGCCACCAGCCACTCTCTGCTCCCTGAACAAACCCCATCATTCCTATCTCTGTGTTGGGGTCTCTGCTGCTCCCTCTGTTTGTATTACCCTCCCTCATCTCTGTGTGCCAAAATCCTACACAATTTTTTCTCAAATGCTTCCTCCTTGAAGAATGGTATTATTTACAAATGTCTTCTCTTTCTCCTTTGAACTCTCTTCGCATCTTTTTTTTTTTGTACCTCTCAAACGGTACTTACATTCTGTCTTATATTATAATGATCTATGGTCTTGGCTAAGTTCCAATGGTAATAATAACAACGGACTACATTCATTAGGTTCCTATTGCAGGCTGGGCACCGTGCTAAGTAATTTATAGACAGCATCTCTCTCAATCCTTAGATAGAGCCAGGAAAAGGTTTTATTGGGGGCTGAAGTCAATAGTGGTTAAGAAGACAAGTGTCTGGAGTTTAACAGACAGATTTCAATCTATCTCCACCCCTTACTATAACTGTGCTACCTTAATCAAGTTTCTTTAGTTTTCTAAGCTCAAGTTTTGTTACTCGTAGAATAGGGATAATATTTATCTCATAGATTGTTTTGAGGATAATAATAAGTGCTCAATGAATGTTAGCTATTTCATTATGATTGAATCCCATTTTTCAGATGAGGAAACGAAATTAAGAAAGTTTAAGTAACTTGCTCAATGATATGAACCAAGTAAGTGGTGGAACTTGGATTTCACTGCAAGGCTGTCCAGTTCCAAGGCCTCACGGTCTCAATTGGTGAGAGGCAGGTGAGCAGGTGGGTGCTGTCTCCGTGAACGTAAGTCCTGTTTACTCAGCACAGTTAGCCACTGTTGAGCTGGACCAATGTCATTTGAAATGGAATCTGCATTCTCAGAGAGCTGGGTTTTGAATTCCAACTGTTTATTAGCTCTGAGATTAAGGAAAAATAATTTAACCCCTCTAAATCCATTGTAAAATGGGGAAAGTAATTACACCAATAGGGTCATTTAAAGATTAAATCAGATAGATGATGCAAGTAAAATATCTAGAACACAGTACTCATTCAATAAATATTGCTTATTGTAATAAGCATTAAACATTTGAAACTCCCATCGAAACTCTTATTGACACTCAATATAGACAGTGTTGTAATAAGGTGACATGTACGTTCCTAAAAATCATCACACTGAAAAATCGAGCAAAAAACTCCCACAGGGCTTATTTGAAAACTGGAGTTATAGGGGAAGGGCACTCAAAAAACTTCGTCATTAACACACTAAAAACAAACAAAAAGAAACCTAATAAAGATGGTAACACAGTTTTATACATTTTAAATGATTAAGATATACATTAATAGTACAATAAATATGGCACTGTACTTTGAAAAAGACCTGCAGTTTGCTCCTAGAAGTGGGCGTCAGAGGGCTGTAGTGTGTAGTTACTGTTGTAGCAGGGTTACTGAAACGGGACGGAAAGTTGTAACAGCAGATGAGGATGAATGTGGCTCATAACACAAATATAAGCAAAGATAGCTGATGGATGTTTGAGAACTACGCATGTGTGTGCGTTTTTCTATGCCTCTGTGCTCAACAGTTTTCCACATTCATTTAGCATTTCTCTCGGGTGAATCATACATAAGCAACACAAAATTCCCATCGTGTACGAATTGTTCCTTTATGTTGAAATAAACTCACATTTTCACAACAAGCATTAAAACAGAACTGACTGTATCTTGAAATTATCACAACTTTTGTCTCTCAACCTAAACCTTAATTATAATTATTAAACATTTGAAATATACTGATTATATTAGGCACCCAAGACCTTGAAACCTGGGAGTTATCATAACCCTCATTTCTCCAACTAAATTTTAACAAGAGTGTCAAGGACACAATTCCCAGGCCCCAAATTACTGTGGATTCAAGTTCTTATCATATTGTTTGCTCTTTCTTTTGTCAAGATATAAATGAATAGAAACACTCATGACTATATTTTCCTTCTTAAGTTTACTAACACTACAAGACAGTTTCCATCCTAATACTACTGACTTACTGTACTAAAATGAAGAGTTTCAATTTTTCCTCCTTTCATCATGACTTACTCTCCTTGTTACCCTCTGAGCAAGCCATTACTTTTATCCAAAAGTGTTTATAAATAGCGCAGATGAAAAAAGTTTTGCTTCCTTTAGCAGTCTATATTAAACAGTATATCAGCTCAAACTGCAGATCTTCCAGCAAGCTCTTGTTTATGAATTAATGACACATTTAGTAGGAAAACAGGAATCATTAAACAAAAGGAAATCTTTAAGAAATGAGTCAAATGTGGTATGTGCAAGTATTAGAGTCCCCATCTTGAGCCTAACACATAACCATCAGGGTTCAGGCCTATCTAGGTGGGCTGGGCAAACAGGTGCGTCTGCAAGTTGGTGCCTGGGGCAGACTGAAGTCCATTTGCTTGAGGGATTAGAGAACCTCCTGTAGTTTAGCATATCTTCAGATGCTCCACAAACCTGATTAGAATTGATTTATCTTTCAGTGGTTTGTGTTTGCATGGCTAGGAAAAACATACGGCATGTTATAAAAATTTTTATATTTGTTTCTGCGCTTTCCCAGCATCCATGCCACTTCCGTAAACTATTCCAATTTTCCTTTGGAGTAACATCCGTCTTCACCTTCATTGCGCCTGGTTGAGATGTACATACTTCAGCTGTAATCCCAGGGACAATGAAAGCATCAAAGTACCCCCACTACTACGGTTGTCGTTAATTGAGTGGCATGCATTCCACCTAAACTAGATCAGTGAAAATCAGTCCTGGGATTTTTATAGGAACTCTTTGGAGGGGGAGAGAGTCATCTCTTTCAGATTGCATTGCTAAATAAAATGTCTTCAGTGCTACTACAGAACAATAGCCTCCCTGAGAACAAAACTACAACAGAGAGAAGTAGTGAGAAGAAAGGAAGGGAATCAATCAGATTCTTGACAACAGTATTTGAGCCCCTGATTCAAGCCATGTTTTGAAGTTCCAGCTCTGTCCTTGGGCTTTTTTTAGATAAATTAGCCAACACATTTCATTATTAACTTAAACACTGACTATCTTCCCAGACTATCAGATTTACTCAAAGATTACAGTAGAAAGTTCTGAAATTTTTGTTCCTTAGAAGTTCTGGAAGACATGTATACAATCTCACATTTCTATATAAACCCAACTCATTTTTTTACATGAAAGCTCAAAGACTAAAAAATTTCACATGCAATGAGTGACAGATAAAATGTCACTTTTTTTTTTTTAGATTGGGAGGATCTAGATATTAACATTGCAGTTAGTAACCCACAAGACTATGCTGTAAACTAAGCTTTCTAGATACATCCATGAGTCCTTTAGATTTTTCAAAAAAAAAAATTAGTTTGTAACATTTTAAATTAGTGTCAATTTTAAATTTTTGATTATATAAACCACTGCCTCCCATAAATCGGTTTCACTACCTGCCAGACTTGTGCTATAACAAATGTTTTTCTCATTAAATGTACAGCAAAAAGACTTCCACTGTTCTGCAGTAAGTTCCCAGATGACACAAATGATCTGAAAATTGTTTTTCTAAAACATCATTCTTCATTTACTTAAAACAAGAAATTTGATTTGGGCCGGGTGTGGTGGCTCATGCCTGTAATCCTACCACTCTGGGAGGCCAAGGCAGGAGGATCGCTCAAGGTCAGGAGTTCAAGAAATTTGATTTATAAGCTTATAGAGAAAATATTCACAATGAGAAAAATTCAGAACGACCTCAAATCATGAGGCGTGTTGAAAAAAATAATTGTCTATTAGGCCCTGGCTTTGAACTTGAGAGTGAAGCAGCTGAGAGCAGGCTTTCAGCCACAAACAGTAAACCAGTAGTGGCAAGCACAGCAGATCTACAGATTTTAAGAGATACTTGGATGACTAATTAAAGATCAGTTTTATTGCTGTGAAATAAACGATCCAAAATATTTGTGTTTCTTTTGTGAAAAATGTCCAAGAAATAATGTATAAAATCATCAGTCTTAATGTGTATTTAAAAACTACCAGGCACATTTGAAAGAAAACACGTCTATTTTGCAACTTCAAAAAGAGAAGTAACTAGGGGAAAAGCCAATTAGAAGGCCAAATTAAAAATAGCTTAAAGCTTTCTTAAAAATCAATTTCAGAAGCACCTTGGATGGTAAATCGGATTTAACTGGAGAATATTTTCTGACGCCCCGCGTTGCTCATACACGCTGAAGTCAAGCTGAACAAGGTGCCTTTTTAAAACTCACATTTTAACATTAAACAAATGATTAAAATATTGAGTTTAATCTAAATTCGTTTAACCATAAAATCGGGTGGGAGCCAATAATTTAATTGTTGTGTATTATGTAGTTATTAAATTTGCTTTGTTTTTAAGGATGGTGTCTGTGATGACATAAATTTGTAAACTGCTTTATGGTGAAACAACTGAAGGCATTTTAAAGAAGACAAGAGAATTTTTGGGCATCTTTAGTATTGACTGGAAAAATGATGCAGTATTTATACTTACGGGTAAAATTTATGACACAAAAATATCTGACGCGATGGCCCACGTTAAAGCCACTGTGCGCTATAATTGGGCTCTAAACTCTGCTTCAAAGATTTTATGTCATGCTTTTCTCAATGTGTCCTGTGGGTTGGAATAAATGTTAAAATTTATTAAAACAAGCAAAGTAATTTCAATGTTCTGGTTTTAGACATTTGTAATAAAATAAGAATGAATTAATAAGTAATAAAATAAAAAGACTTTAAAATTTATTCTCCTTGTATGCTGGTATAGAGCAGCATAGTGAAAAATCTCAAACCTAAAATCGAGTAATTGTTTTCTATATGAACAATAATAATAAAACAGTAGTAGAATCCCAACAAAAAGTTGAAAAAAATAAAACAAGTGACAATCAATTCATGGCTTATCTTAACAATGCAATGTTTAAAAGTTTGATTATTTAATAAATAATATTTCTAAGTCTGAATGTTCAATTAACTAATATAAATGCTTTCATAAATAATAACTTTAATTGTGTGAAGTTTTGTCCATTCACTTTATGGGTTATTTTTACCAATGATATTTTAGTAATCTGTATATTTCTTACCTAATTCATGAGAAAATTACAAGAAATTTCCACAAGATATATTAGCGTTACTTTACAATCAAAATCCCTTATCAGTTCTAGAACTCTAAGTTCATTCACATTTCAATCACCTCTGTGTTGCCACTGCTCCTTAAAAAACTGTCCACGTTCTTGATCTTTTCCAATAAAATCCTGTAGATTCAGTTAATGATTTCAAACTGCAAGGAGATATATTTTGAATTCTACTTCTCTTTGCTATGTGTACCTTCAATAAAACTGTTCACTGAATTGCTAGCATCAGTTGGTCTTCTGTAATTGAATATGACCTTGAAATAATGAAAAGAATGACCAACTTCCACAGAAGCCTGGGTACTCCTAATTCCTTTCTTGGTATTGACTGCCATGATCTTTAATGCAGCTTCTGAATTCATGGTTCTCAAAATTCAGTGTGCACAGGAATCACATGCAGAGGGTGTTTATTAAAATGTAGATTTCTGGGCTCCAATACCAATAAAGAAAATCAGAATTCCAGGCAGTAGACCTAGGAGCCTACGCTTTCAATAATGCTGCACACCTCTCCCCAACCCCAGTTAGTCACAGGAACACACTGTTGGAGATTTTTGATTGTAGAAATGAAAAAGCAAGAAAAATAACTGCTTTCTTTGCAAAGAGACTATTGTTCTTAACTCTGTCATTTTAAATAATTTATGTTTTCAAACGATGAAAAAAATCAGAAATACTCAGCACCAGAGATTTTCTAACAGATTGCTTTAAAAATATCTTATTTAAAGTGAATAGATAGAATGCTGATGTAAAATTTAGCCACAAGAATTTTCTTGGCTTCAAACTTGCGAGTACATTTGTTCTAGCTTGTTGAACAGCAGCGTGAATAAAACAGGAAGCAAAAAATTATTGCAGCTAAAATTATGTGTCATGGCTTTTCCTGTGTGTCATCCATGTAAAGTTCTTCATATGATAATTCTTATTTATATGAGATGTCACGCAAAAATAATGGCACGATTAGAGTCATTCTCACTAGAATATACAAGGAGAAAAAAGTTCCCTGTTAGGATATGTCTGACAATGTTCTGAAATGTCGATGATGACGCATCCTGTTGTACTGGCACTGGCAAAGTTCTATATTTTTTTTCCTTTCAGCACATTCATTTTGGCAATTTGCCTTTTATTGCCTGTTATATGATTCAAGGAGCATCTTCTCAAAAGCACCCACGGCTATTCAAATATCAATTCTATTGAAAACTTGTAAGTACAAAGTGTGACCGCTTGAACTACAATACTATCACTTCAGTGAGAATGTTCATTTATCAGTGACAGACTCTGTCACAACGAAACTGTGTGTTATAAATGTTTCTGCGTTTCTTACTTAACATGGCAGCAGATCTGATGCCATCACTGGGGTGCATAATGTAACTTTATAAAGTTCTTTTTCTGTGCGTTAGGTCCGGAGCTGAGAGACAGACACACGAAGCCTCGTGTGTAGCAAAACGCTGTTTATTTTGAGCATCTGCGTGCAGATGGGGAGAGGCAAAAAAGGGTCCACCTGAGGGAGGGGAAAGCCTTGGGTTTTATGGATGGTTTCTCAAGGGGAGTGAGTACCCGGGCCAGAATAGCCACTGTAATAAAGTTTTTTTTAAACAACCAATTTCTGGGACCCCTGCGTCAGTCTCATCCTGTAGAGATAAGGGAGGTGGGTAGCTTCATCTTTATCAGGGGGGATAGGAATGCTGGTTACAGCTGTCCGTTAGATTTACAACGTCCGGGAACTTACCAGACTCCTGTGGCTATTGTTTTACAAGCCTAAGTTTTGCATTAACCACATTCTGTCCTATACATAGTTTTCCGGTTCCCACCTGGAAAACCTAACACTGTGGTCTCTGATATTAGTTATAACATATTCCTGCTTACATTTTAACCTGGGAAATTATTTTAGTGTCAGAAATTTCTACTGTATGACTCAAAAGACAGAAATGGAAATCTCTAGGTGCCAAAAAGAGAGAGTGATTTCAGAGGCATAGAGCAGAAGTGAAAATAGATGCCATAATATAATGGAATAAAGTATTCAAAATAATTAGGGGAAATCATTGTTAGCAATAGAATTCTTCTACCTTTAATAGTAAGAACAAAATGAAGACATTCAGCCCCAAAGGATCTTGATATTTTCTAATAAGTAAACTCAAACCACTAATATACGATTGAAGTTACAAAAATTCAATGAAAGCCTACACAACGGGTTAATTTCACATTTTTATTCAATGAAAAACATTAAAGTTTACAACTTTAAGTGAACAGTTTTCTAGAGCAAATATTTTAACAAATATGGTTTTTTAAAACAAACATTTTGGGTTTGGTGTTGCAAGGTTACAAGTCAAAATGAATAGATTTAGGCTGAGTAGTACTCCATGGTATAGATATACCACATTTTATTAATCCACTCAGGAATTGATGGGCACTTGGATTGATACCACATCTTTGCAATTGTGAATTGTGCTGCAGCAAACATTTGAGTGCAAACGTCTTTTTGATAAAATGACTTTTTTCCTGTTGGGTAAATACCCAGTAGTGGGATTGCTGCACCAAATAGTAGGTCTACTTTTAGTTCTTTGAGGAACCTCCATACTATTTTCCATAGAGTATGTACTATTTTGCAGTCCCACCAACATTGTATAAGTGTTCCTTTCTCTCCGCATCCATGCCAACATGTATTGTTTTGTGACATTTTGACAACAGCCATTCTCACTGGGGTTTGGTGATATCTCATTATGGTTTTGATTTGCATTTCTCTGATGATTAGTGACCTTGAACATTTTTTCATGTGTTTGTTGGCCTTTAGTCTATTTTCTTTTGAAAAGCTTCACTTGATGTTTTTTGCTTACTATAATGGGGTTGTTTGATTTTTCTTCCTGATTTGCTTCAGTTCTTTGTAGATTCTGGTTATTATCCCATTATGAGATATATAGCATGCAAATATTTTCTCCCATTCTATAGGTTGTCTATTTGCTCTGTTGATTGTTTCCTTGGCTGTGCAGAGGCTTTTTTATTTAATCAAGTCCCATTTATTAATTTTTGTTGTTGCTGTGATTGCCTTTGAGGTCTTCTTCATAAATTCTTTGCCTAGACTGATATCTAGAAGAGTTTCTCCAGCATTTTCTTCTAGAATTCCTATGGTTTCTTGTCTTAGGTTTAAGTCTGTTATCCATCTTGAATTAATTTTTGAGAGTGGAGAGAGATTTGGATCCTCCTACATGTGGCTACCCAAGTTTTCCAGAACCATTTATGGAATAGGAATTCTTTTCCACAGTTCATATTGTCAAACTATTGCTTTTTGCCAATGATATGATCTTATATTTAGAAAACCCCAAAGATTCTGCCAAGAGATGCCAGGAATTGATACATAAATTCAGCAAAGTCTCAGGTTACAAAATCAATGTACACAAATCAGTGGCATTCCTATACATCAACAATAGTCAAGCCGAGATTCAAATCAAAGACTCCGTAACTTTCACAATAGCTACAACGAATCACTGGGGAAGGAAAATACAGATGATGTAAACAAACGGAAAAACATATTATGCTTATGGATCGGCAGAATCAACATTGTTAAAATATCCATACTAGCCAAAGTGATTTACAGACTCAGTGCAATCCCCAAGAAAATACCAATGTCATTTTTCACAGATCTAGAAAAAAATCATTCTGCATCTCGTTTGGAACCATAATAGCATTTTAATATTTTATTCATAAGAGCTCTTACACATTTCTTGTTAAATTTCTTTAAAGGTATTAAAAATCATTCTGTTATTACTATAGGTTGGCTCTTCTTCCATTTTGTATTCTAACTGGTTATTTATTCTATACGAAAAGGCCATTAATTTTTATATATAATTTTGTTTTAGCCATCTTATTGAAATATCTCTTTGATTATAACAGTTTAAAATCTCACGCTTTTCAAGTTAAATTTCTTTAAAGGTATTAAAAATCATTCTGTTATTACTATAGGTTGGAT
>NW_012152396.1:4630845-4646030 GCF_000956105.1 Propithecus coquereli
AAGCAGGAATGGATATTGAATTTTAGCAAAAGAATTTAAACCATCTATGGAGATTATTGTTTGATTTTCTCCTTATTCTGTTAATATGTTGAATTAACTCAATAATTTCCTAATGGTAAATCTTTGCACTCTTGATATGAATCACACCTGCCTTTGTTATGCTTTAGTGTCCTACTGAATTTTCTCTTTTTTTTCTCTTTGATGATTATTACATCAAAATTCGTATAGTCTGAAGTTTTATTTGGATGTAAATATTATACAGGGTTAATACTGTAGTATAATGAATGATAAAAAGCATGAACTCTGGAGCCAGATAGGCCAGGCTCAAATCTCAGCTCCACTACTAGGAACTGTATGACCCTGGACAAATTATTTAATTCTCTGTGCATAAGTTTCCTGTAATGTAAAATGGGAGGACTCATCTGTTTGTGGTTCATCTTTACTCCTGGATGTAACTCTTCAAGTCCCAAACGAAAGGATGGAGTATGGTAACAGAGATCCTCTATTTTGGTAGAGTCTAAACTCCAATTTTTGTCCCCAATCCTTGTAAGTTTGTCAGTAGCTCTGCTCAGCTTTGTAGACCTCATCCATTACTTTCTCTGTTGGGGATTGCCCAGAGGGCAAAAGCAGCCCAAAGTGTGGGGCTCACCACCCGCTACCCAGATGTTCACCCCTTGGTTCCTCACCTCCTTGCTAGCTGGCCGATGCCTTCAGAAAAATGCATTGTTTTGCTTTGCTCCAGCATTTCTAGTTATTCTCAGTGGAAAGTTTAATCCAAAACACCACGGTCTCCCCACTCTTTACCACTAGTGTCAAATTTAAATAAAATTTAAGATTTTCAACTACAGTAATGGTTTTAATTTTGTTTATAACTATTTTGCTTGTTTTTCTCAAGTCTGCTTTCTCTGTCCCCTACTGTGTTTTAAGCAATGTCTGTCGTCTTTTCTGCTATTTCTAAAAGGTGTTCATTGCTAAGACATTTTACTTTTCTTCTATGTTTTTCTCAAGCTCTTATAACTTGCGCCTTCAGTCATTCTGTTGCTCATCGCAGGGCCTTGAGATCCTCTATGTTCTCCTTAAGAGCTGTGAATATCACTCTAAGCCATGTAAGTTTATGGCAACGTAAATCATTATTTTTATCTGCTCAGTGGAACATTTTCTTATGAGTGTTCTAAACCTGCCATTTTTTTCTTTTTGTTCCTCCTTTTGTCCTATCATGCCTTATAAGATTGTTTTAACTAATAATGTACTCAAGTAGATAATAAAAGAAATATGTATAATGTAAGTATTAATTACATTAATAGCACTGTATATAATACGCAGTATGGACAGCAAAAAAGCTTAGAGGTCAAAGACTAGGCTCTGATTTAATACTGCTGGTTCAAACTCTGGTTCCTTGTGCTTTATTTATTTTCTTTTCTATAAAATAATAGGAAATAATGGTCATACCTTCTTCATAGGGGCTTGTTAGGATCAAACCTGTATTAGTTTGCTAGAGCTACCATAACAAAATACTACAGATTGGGTGGCGGAAACAACAGAAATTTATTTTCTCACAGTTTTGCAGGCTAGAAGTTCAAGATCAAGGTGTCAGCAGGTTTGGTTTCTCCTGTGACCTGGCCTCTCTCCCTGGCTTGCAGATGGCCGTCTTCTCTCCACATTCTTTGCTCTGCATACTCTAACATTTTTGGTATATCTCCCTATCTCCAAATTCTTATGACACCAGTCAGATCAGATTTGGGCCCACCCTAACAGCTTCATTTTAACTTAATCACATCTTTAAAGTCGTTATATCTCCAGATACAGGTTAGGACTTCAACATATGAATTTTGGGGGGACAAATTCAGCCCATTACACAAATTATTGTCCATTCTGTTTCAAATATTGTTTTGAACTTGATACTGCAAAATTATCCTCACTCAGACTAGTGGAATCAATACAACTGATTTAACCAATAGGGATGGTAAAAGAATGAAAAATATAGTAACTCTGTGAATGTAATTATTTGTTTGTAAAATTTATTATATTCTAATGCCAGTAATAAAATCATGTGATACATGACTAAGGTTTAGGTGAATAAATAATTTTATGAATACTTAAAGCAAATATTATTAATAGTGGACTTGTAGTTTTATAGGTAACTACAGAATTTATAAATTATGGAATCTTTCAATTTGTCTAGAATATTACTATTATTATTATGTATGCTTCTCCTTGGGACTTTATTTAATCTCATTTAATAATTTAGCTGTGTTCTTGAACAAAATAAGACTTCACATATGCAGCTGTTCCGGAAATGTTGTAATGTTTATGCTTTCTGAAAAAATTCTAAGGAAAAACTTACCCTCAGGCTTATAAAGTTTATTTCATAGCATTTGCAATTGACGTCAATTTAAGAACCAAAAATGAAGACATATGTCACACTTATGAATAAACAAAAACTAGAGGAAGGAATCATTAAATTATTTCTTTTCATTTTTCATGCCTGAATATGTTAGCACAATGTAAAGAGCTAAAAGTAACATTAGCTCCCATATTATACCAGATGGCATTTTACGCAATTAAAGAAACTCTTATTTTATTTATTATTTATCCCCCACAAACAAAGAAGTTAAGACATTTAAAAATTACTATGTTCTATTACTCAATTATCTCTTGCAAAAGACAAATATCTTGCCGACTCTGAAGTCTGATGTGTTGATGTTTATAATTAAGTATCCTACCGATGATCCAACAACTATGCGTACGTGAACACATTGCTTCAACTGTCCTGACATTGCAACACCCTCAAAAATGAGGAAATTTATATCTGGTAGACTTTTATTTATTTTGTAATAAAATAAAATGACCCTTTCTGACATTTACTCACATACCGTTTATCTGGAATCTTCGTTATGGACAAGGATTGTTTCTTAGTTGGCAAGTGTATATATACATATGGAACGAATGGACATATTATTTCTTGAGCACCTTCTGTGCGCCAGGCATTCTCTTCAGCACTTTGAATATGTGAAATTACTTCAGCCTTAGAAGTATCCTGTGGTGCATGTTCTGTAAGCTTCCTTCTGTAGATAAAACTATAATATCATTCAAGCTTGCTAAGCAATTCCAAGTAATAAGTGTGGGAGCTGAGATTCAAGAATGAAGTTTAAACAAAGTGAGAATCATCACTAGCAGCGTCAAAACCCCAAGAACTTACCTAGTCTTTAGACAAAATCGCACTTAAAACATAGATAGCAATTTATCCTTCCTCTCCCTAAAATCTTGAAGAATGAGACTTTACACCAATTCTTTCTGACTTATTCCAGTCTCTATTCTTAATTGGCAGAGTACCTCCTGGAAGCTCCCTACCTACCCTGTAAGAGCATCCTGTTTTATCCTGTCTCAACTGAAAGAGAGAAAGTCTGTTCGCCACTACTTAGAATTGCAAAATTTCCTTTCTACCGAACACACCAATTCCTGTGGTTGTTCTTGGTTTCCTGTTCAGCCAGAGATCCAAGCACACTGATCTGAATCTGTTCTCATGTTTTACCAGGGACAATCCTGCCAACAAATCAGAAGTTCAAGTAAGCTCTTGGAATCCATTTGGTACTTACATGGAACAGACTAACTGCCAACATTAATCTAATACGTCTACATTTTTATTTCAAATGGGAATGACTCAGAGTTGGCCTAGATCTCTTGTTGCTGACCCAAGCTATCTTATATACCTGCATGACTGAGAATTCAACAAGGAGATGAAGACGAACAACAGGGTAAGTATAAATATCTCAAAATTTCCCAAAATATGTAAATGTCTACCAGAAACCCATTTAAAATATAAAGCCTTGGGAGAAATAGAAGTAAAGGGATAAAGAAAGACATTAGTGCAAACACTAATGAAAAGAAAGCTGGAGAAACTGTATTGATTTCAGACAAGGAAAAATCCCAGGGATAAAAAGGGTCATTATGGTCCAGGCGCGGTGGCTCACCCCTGTAATCCTAGCACTGTAGGAGGCCGAGACGGGTGGATTGTTTGAGCTCAGGAGTTCGAGACCAGCCTAAGCAAGAGCGAGACCCCTCTCTACTAAAAATAGAAAGAAATTAGATGGACAACTAAAAATATATATAGAAAAATTAGCCGGGCATGGTGGCGCATGCCTGTAGTCCCAGCTACTCGGGAGGCTGAGGCAGTAGGATCGCTTGAGCCCAGGAGTTTGAGGTTGCTGTGAGCTAGGCTGATGCCATGGCACTCACTCTAGCCCGGGCAACAGAGTGAGACTCTGTCCCAAAAAAAAAAAAAAAAAAGGGACATTACGTAATGATAAAGGAGTCAGTTCTTCAAGCAAACATAACCATCCAAATACATGAGGGAAAACTGGTAGAAGTAAAAGGGGAATCAGACAAACCACTTTTGTAGTTGGAGACTTTAACACTCCTCTTTCAAAAGTTAGTAAATAAAGCAGGCAGAAAATTAGTAAGGATATAATTAGCCCTGTAAAGGAAAAATAAAATCTTGGAACCCTCAAAACTCATTATGATGAAAGGGAGACTGAGCCTGAGCCTGAAAACTGAATCACGCAGGACTGCCGTCCTCGCCCCAAATGAACAGCTGTGATTTTGTGACCCCCTGTCATGACCCTTTGCGTAAGCCAGGTTCCCACAGCAAAGGTCCTTTGCCTCTCCACATGGCTTTCCTCAGAGGCTGCCTGCGGGGAATTGCCTCGTGAGCCCTAAACCTTAATGCATGTGTGGCCCCTATAAAGCAAGCATATGCCAGGTACAACCCTAGAGCTACAACCTAAATAAATCTTTGATCCTGAGTTCTACGAAGGTTCACACTGCTGATGGCAAATACAAGTTTATCTCCACAGGACAAACCAAGGACAGATGAGATCAGCCACTCCTCTGCCTACTCTGAAAAGACTACTGAATAGATTTCTTTGCCACCCTTTGGAATGTTCACCTGATCTTATGTGACATGTAGACTTACTGAGCGCTAATTACAGCCTGGAAAGAATGTAATCACTTACCTCACCCTACCCTTCCCTTTCCTTCCTCTTTCCTGTAGCTCTCTCCCCTAAATACCTTGTTTCCAAACCCCTCTGGGGAGAGCCCAGGCCACAGATAACGTTTGGGGTCTTTGAATTCCTGGACGCTGTCCTTAGACTTTGGCTTACTAAACCTCATTTGAGCGTGGCTCTCGGTTTCCGTCACTTATTATTTATCAACCTGAAGAGCACTATCAACTAACATGATGTAATTGACATTTATAGCACACATCCAACAACACCAGAGGACAAATTCTTTTTTTTTTTTTGAGACAGAGTCTCACTCTGTTGCCCCAGGTAGCCCCGGGTAGAGTGCAGTGGTGTCATCATAGCTCACTGCAACCTCAAACTCCTGAGCTCAAGCCATCCTCCCACCTCAGTCTCCTGGGTAACTGGGACAACAAATGCGCACCACCACTCCCACCTAATTTTTCTATTGTTAGTAGACGGAGTCTTGCTCTTGCTCAGGCTGGTCTCGAACTCCTAAGCTCAAGCAATCCTCCTGCCTCAACCTCCCAGAGTGCTAGGATTACAGGTATGAGCCACCGAGCCTAGCCAGAGAACACATTCTTCTGAAGCTCGCATGGAACATTCATCAAGATAGAGCACATTCTGGGCCTTATAACACACCTCAATAAATTGGAAAGAATAGAAATCATACAAAGTACGATTTTAGAGCACTTGAAATCAATATTGGAATGAATTAAACTTGAAATCAACAACAGAGAGACAGCTGGAAAATTCCCCCAAAGTTTGTAATTAAACAATACACTTCTAAATAACAAATGAGTCAAGGAAGTTTCAAGTGAATTAAAAAATAGTTTAAACTAAATGAAAATAAAACTTACCAAAATTTGCAGGATGTAGACAAAGGAGTGCAGAGAAGGAGCTGGGAAGCTCTGCCAGTTTTGGAGGGCTTTACTCATCAGTCTGAACAACAATCAATTATAATAATGATATCAGCTTCAAAGAGTTATTGTAAATATTGAATGAGGATATTAATTTATGTCAGTTATGTAAACTCTTACCATAATAGTTGGCACACAGTAATAAATACACCATTATTTTTAGCTATTTCTATCATTGTATTAGACTCTGGAAATAAAACAGGCATAGTTCTTGTCCTCATAATGCTTATTAGAAAAACAGATATTGAATATGTAATTACAAGAAGTGCCGGGTGTTGTGGGCAATATTTTGGAACACTCTCCAGAAAAAAAGACTGATCTTACATATAAGCCTAAAAGTGTTGGCAATTCAAATTCATTCATAAGTAGAATTACAAATACTCCTTCAAGCATTACAAACACAAATACCCCTTTAAGCTCATAATCAACAGTCAAATTTTAATATTAAACACTTGAACACTATACTGACTGCATAAGCCTTTTATCCAATCTTGGTAATTTTAAAAACAATAAAAAATTTGTATGGTTTATAGTTTCCAAGTTGCTAAGTTCAAAATGGCTAAATTTTACTGAACTCTCACCAGGGGCCAGGCAGAGTTTTAAATACTTTGTGCCTACTTAAAATCAACAATATTCTTAAGATAGTGATACTATTATTTCTGTTTTATAAGAGGGTAAAAACTTAGGTACAGAAAGGTTAAATCACTTGCCTAAAGTCGCATCATTAACAAATAGAGTAGTCAGGATTTGAACCCAGCTGGCTCCAAGTCCATGATTTTAGCTCCCCAGCCCCTTCAGTGCTTTCCCATATATCATCCTATTTAACATCAACCTATTCATTTACCTAAAGAATATTAATGGAGCGTAATAATGTTCCAGGTATAGAGCTAGACACCGGAAGATATGCAAAGACATGCAAGACATGGGGCCTGGTTCACCATCCAGAAAAGGAGAGAAATTTGAAAAGTGTTCCCCAGGCCATTCGATTATAGCCTAGGGAAATTTAGTCTACCGCCCTAAGTCCTTACTTGATCTACAAAAGAGGGGAGTCTTTTTGGAAATTCCATAAAACAGAGCTTCCTAGGTGTCAATAGGACCCCAGGTGCAATAAACATCCATGCTGGAGGATCTGTACTTCACTTGAGAAAAGCTCTTGATTGTTTTCTTTCACTCAGGTTCTAGAGCAAGGAGAAAACCCTTTTTCCTCAACATCACTGTATTCTGTTGGTATGTCACAAAGAAATTGTGTCCCTGCATCCGCAGCTTTCCACAGAACAAGACACTACAGCTTTGTGGTTGGCTTACTTGTCATTCTGGCCCTTGCTGTTCAGCCTCTGGTGAGGAAACGTTCTGAGTTTTCTGCTCTCCATGTACCCAGTAGCTTCTCACCCCCAACAACTAATGTTGCCCACTTCAAGCTAAGGCCACCCAACCACCCACCCCTCTGGGCGAGTTTCATCCCCATCTGATAGACTATTTAGGATGGGGAAAGAGTTGACTCTTGGTGGTTCATGCCTCTGAGAGTTTCACTTGGGAGCCAGCTGTCAACTTCAAATAGTCTACTCCTTTGGGCTTCTCAGACAGCTCCTCTGATTTTCATGCAAACAGATTCTCAAATCCTGGCCCTAAATATTAACACTTTCTTACCAAAGCATGGGTAACTGTGAGATGAAGTATCTGCATGTGTTAATTCTCCACTTTGGGGGTCTAGCATAGGCTAAGGAGATGTAACTTTCTTGTAGGAGGAGTTATCAAAGTAGGGCTCTGGTACTGCTTTAAACCAAGAGGTTTATTAGCCCAAGGTAGCCTGATGCTGTGTAGTCAAAAGTTGAAACCAAACTAGGATTAAGCGGAAGCTAAGGTAAAAGTAAGGTGAAGAGTGCTGAGAGCCTGAAGAGGGAGATGGGCCCCAAGTGGGAGGAGGAGTCACAACAGGATTAGCAATGAGAAGACTGAGTTGATGGAGAGCGGGGTGTGATGACCAGACCAGGATCCCAGAGAGAGCCTGGTGATTGGGCAGTAATGAGGAGGGCAACTTTAAGGAACCATGAAGAAGTAGACAAATCCTGGAAAGCAAAAGGAACACCAGAAAGACCAGGGATTTGAAATCTAACAAACCCAATTTCAAATCCCAGCTTCATCAACTGTCTAACCTTTGATGCGTTATTTAACCCTCAGGTTCTCATCAGTAGATTGGGGATTAGCATATCTTCTCCATGGATTGTTGAGGGGATTAAAAGAAGAAATATGTATAATGTACCCAGCTTAATGTTTCACACATAATGAACATTTGATAAAGACAATTTCTCTCCCTTTTTTTACTTCCTATTCTTCCCCCCTTCCCCTAACCTCCTCTCAATCTTGATTCATCTCTATAAACTGGTTTTGTGTCCCTCTCCTAAACCGATGTGATTTTAAGAAGTTCTAATAACCATTTTCAATTCTTTCTAATTAGTTTGAAACTGTGGAATGCTACCTTTCTGCTTGAAATATCATACATTTCTCTGGGGACAATTTGCTCCCATTCCTGACAAACTGATAAAAATCTAAATAAATATTCTAATTTTCTGTATTTGAAAGGGCATGAAGAGTAAAGATATAAACTAGCTTGACCTTTAAAGAATAAAATTTATTCACTTATCAGAAACAAAAACAATTGTTACTGAAAGCTTGGCATTTGTCCTCAAGACCGCATCAGAAGAACGAGAACAAATGGCTTGAGGAGACGGAAAGGGAAGTTTATTACTTTGCCAGCAAAGGAGGAAAATGGCACACTATCATCTCAAAATCCAAATTCCTGTACATAAGCAGAAATATAGAGCTTTTAAAAGGAGGGCCCTCAGTTCTAGGCTATTGTCATTTAAATATAGTTAATGATTCCAATTGTCCCATCCCTGTGGAAGACAAAGCCTGTGACTTCAGACCACCAGGGAAGCCCACCCAGAGCTCTGTCCGCCAGGACCAGGCAAGGGGCCTGGGCTGGAGCAGGCAGTTCAGCTGAGCTATCTCCTGCAGCACAAAGAACAAAAGACCTTCCCCTACCCTTCCAGACCACCTGCCTGAGGCAGAGATGCAGGCCTCAGTTCCCAAAAAGAGTGGGGGATGTTTTAAAGAGACAGAAAACATCTTTCACCTTTTTTTTTTCCAGGCCATTACCTCTGTCACACAATGGCCACTCAAAATTTAGCATTGAATTCTGAGCAAAGTCTGAGTAAAACTTAGCACTGAATTCACGGTTAAAATACACATAAATTATCTAACTAAATTTACACAAGCCTATAATATTAATGACAAAATTATGATGTCACATTGAAAAGACATACGGAAAACGGCATTATAAGAAATTCTAAGGGTCCAGAAAAATATTTTAGTTTTACTGCAACTTTGTACCTAGAGTATTGCTTGAAATAAAAAGATCATATGATACATCTTTTTGATTAGTGATTTCATAAGTAGTAGTTTTTGTCCTAACAGGAGTTAATCTATAAAGTACAGAAATTATAATGTACAGAGGTAATTTTCAAACTTTTTAAGCCAGTGATACGCTTCTTTAAGTGAAAATTTAAGTGAAAGACCTATACACACAACAAAAAATAGCAAAAGTGAGTGTGAGAACTTGGAATGCATCTGCTTCAGGAACATACATTCTTACTCCCATCTCTGACCCCTACAGAGACTCTAAGCTCCTTCAACCCCTCACATAACTCCTAGGGCTCCAGAATACACAGGAAAACCACTGTGCTAAAGCATCGTCAATCTATTTTTTTTTTCCAAATTGCATGTTGCAACCAATTAATGTATCATTAAATAAATTTTAATAAATCTCAGCTATATTTTATGTTTTGCATGAAATAAAATAAAAGAGATCATAATGCTTCTCAACAATTTCTTTTAAAACACATATTTCAAATACTATATATATATATGCCTGGGTATGCTACATGTAAAATGATTATGCCAAACACAGGTAAGGCATAATTTTGGTTTCAAGAATATTAGAATTGGGCAATGAGGAGAACAAAATTTTTAAATCTTCACTAACAAGAACAATAGTTAGCATTATTGAGTAACTTACATGTGCCAGACAATGTTCTAAACTTTTTAACCTTATTACTTTATTTAATCCTCTCAACAGCTCTCTTATGTAAGCCTGTGTTCAAATGCAGGCAGCTAAGAACTTTTACTTATTGCCAGTGTGCCATGCAGCCTCTCCAATACCAAATAAACAGAACAGGTTAGAACTTATGGGGATTTCAAAGATGAAAAAAAAAAAAAACACACCCAACTGCAAAACCAGGACTTCTTGAAAGAGATGGTTTTGGAAATAAAACTTGAACTATAATCTGGATTGCAACATCTAAATATAGGAATGATGGTAACCAAGATAAAATGCAAAGAGGAACAAAATCTGGAAGTCAACAAGGTAGATAGTGGTGAAAATATTTTTCCTACAACCATTAGGAAGTCAATGATAACCTGTCTTTCAAGATATTTAACAATGAAGGAACGGTGAAGCTGTTAGCCAAAGGGGGTTATAAAATGAAGGACTTTGCGGGGGTCTGGGGTGCAGATGGAGGAGACAAGTGTAATAGGAGAGAGAAGAGAGGAAGGTAGTGGAAAAAGAGAGTAAAGATTCGAGGGAGAATAACTGATTGGGTAAGACTCAAAAGGAGGTAAGAAACAATTCAGTAAAGAATATAAACAGAGGAACAAGGAGAGAGGAGTTTTCTCTCTAAGAAATAGCAATGAAAACAATGTGATAGATGAGTTAACACACAAAAAGTTGAGGAGTATAGAAAAAGCCACTATATTAAAGAATCTCTTCTTAAGATGCTCTGATTTAAGAACAAAAAGCATTCTTAAAAGATGTTTTTACAGCTTACTTTCTTTACATGGTACTTAAATAGTGCCTCCAAAATTACTGTTTTTATTTATATTTTTATTTTACGGCACAGAATCATTAGTGAGTTTGAAGTCTTCCAGGCCAATACATACGTATCAATTAATTTATTCACCAAATATTTATAGAGCACCTATTATGTGTCAGGCACCATGTTAAATACCAAGACTATAAAATTGATAAAGAGAGTAACGATATCTTCCTTCTAGAGCTTACTTTTCAATGGAAGAAGCATAAAAGCAAATGCGTTATGAAGTGATAAGTTTTACGATAAAGTCTGGAATATGATGCAAGGACATCACTCAGAGTACCTAACGTGGTCTAGAAAGATCAGGGAAGGTTTACAGAGAAAGTGGTATTTAAGTAGAGACTCATTTGACAGCTGACCAGGACAAGAAATAAGCAAATGTGCCAATTAACCGGAGTTCAAGTGTCATAAAAATATTTTGAACTCAAAAGTCTCAAAAGAACTCAAAAGTCAAAAAAGTGGAAATGTTATACAGCACTGATGCTTCAACCCTTAAATTTACACTCTGGCATCAAAAGTCATCTCTATCCTGTTGCCCCACTGTTAAGCGTGATTCAGTTTTTTCCTTCTGAATATCTTTTATTAATCTGTGGTTTTGGAGTGTCAAGGATTTCCCAGAACTTCCGGAGACCTTGGTACAACAGATATCTTAAAGAACAGAAGGTTTTATCTTTGGGTGCCATAGTATACATTCACAATGAGAGTGGCATCACAAGTACCTATAAAAAGAAGGGCAGTTTACAAACATTTCTTTTAAAGCCCCACAGCTATATGGAAAATAGAGACCAAAGACACACCATGTCGTGTGGGTAGGTCACACAAGTCTCTAGGAAATTGGCTCAAGCTTTATGTAAAGCTCAGGTTTTATTTTGGTGAGGTTTTGGGTTTCGTTTAACTTCATTGTTTCACATACTCTTAACCATACAGTTGCACCGAACCAGGAAGAATAGATCTGAAGTATTATTTCCTTTGGTACAAAGGTGGAAAGATAGCCAGATTTCACATGTAGACATATCTTAGAAGGTGTCTTTAGAGGAAGGAAAATGAATGGTGTGCCAGGAAGTTTGTGGGGTTGACTGGTGAGATGACAGCAGTTTTGAGGGCTCCTGAGGCTGGGTTTACACAAATGATATTTCTTTCATGTCATCATTTTTCTGACCTCACGCCATTCTGAAATCCAAATCAGTTTAAGTTTCACAGCACCATGTAAAGACTGAGCATGTTGCCCACATTTTTGTTTCTCCGGAGTCAGCTATTAACCCTCACTGAAGGCACAATTTCCCCCCCCCCCAAACACAAATAGTGAAATAGGGGTAGATAGGAAAGGAACAGGAAGAGAGACCAATAAATTTAAAATAAGACTGAATGAGATTTTAAATACAGAATCTCAGAGAATCACTTTGTCCCTAATCCCACTATTGTAATCTGTAAGGGTACCTTCTTAAGAAGGTAGGAATAATGTTCATAAGATCTATGTAGTATTTTAGAAATTTATTTTTGATGCTTCCCTCCAAATTAAATAGGAAAAAAAGTAAGATATGCATGCTATAGTAAACCCACCATAAGCAGCTTTTATATCTCATTAATTGGAATATATTCTGGATTAGACAAAGACCCACATGGAAGCAGGATTCGTCTCTATTTCCTGGGTTTTACACTTAGGCTTTGACAACTTGTAAGAGGCCCAGGCTGTTAACGTCCTCATTCGGAGGCTCACAGATTACTCATCTTCATTTATAGATTATTTGGAATTAGAGGAAATACAGGATATCACATGTCTGTTATTTGACTTCTGTCCTCTCCATACTGCTGAACTTTCTCCTGAAAGGTTACCGGTAATCTCATTATTGCCACATCTCTTCCTCCATTCCTATTGTCCTGACCTCATTGTTCTACCTGCAATGGTGCCTGTGCTTCCTCTTTGGAACACCCACCTTCTTTTGCTTTGGGAATCCAACACTATTATGATTCCTCTCTTAACTTTGTTTACTCTCTTGTATCTCCTGCCACTAAATAAATATCTGATGTTTATTAATGTCAACAATTATATCTTATAGTTCTCACTATTTTATTTAACTTTAGCTCATCTGTGTCCCATGAAAGACAAGACCAGTTATCTCAAAGTTTTACAGATGAGGCTAGTGCAGTTTAAACAAGGCCATAAGGTCAAAAAACTCATGAATGTTGGCAGCCAGGATTGAAACCTAGTGCTTCTATTAATTTAGTGTCTTTTTTTGCTTAATTGATTGTTTTCTTTTCTGGTTTTTACAATACTCAATTTATATATGTTTTTTCCTTTATCAGAAAAAGTAAAACGTTCTTCATAAATGTAGCTTGGGTCATACAACAAGATAGTCTTCTTAATCCACAAGAAAATCTAGATTTTCTAGTTCCTAAATCCCCATACTGTGTTTTATGGAGTTCATGATTCATAAATTGTAAGCAAAGGGAGGAAAATGAAAATAGGAAAAAAAAAAATACCTAAGTAAAGATCCCAGGAGATACGAAGTCAAGATTTTAGAAAAGTGGAGAAACCTGTTTATAAGATGAACCACACTTCCATATCCCGAGGACATTGCCTTACTATCACTCTGGGATATTTTAGCCAATGCCTTTGCACATTTGCCTAAGGTTGCTCCATACTTAAAGGCGCATACAGGTCAAGAGATATAAAGTTGTGGTTCCATCTTTTTAATATGGTACTAAGAAAGCTATGTGACTAGAAACCATGAGTTCAACCCCGCATTTTAAGGGTGTGAAACATCTGGTCCAGAGAAGTTAAATGACTCTATACAAGATCAGGCAACAATTCATTTTCAGAGTCGGGACTAGAAGTTGGATCTAAAATGTGTAGTTCAATATTCTTTCTCTCTTTCCATGTTTTAGCTAAAGCATCAAGCTGTCCGCCTACAAAATGACATTTATTTTGGACCATTCCCAGATCAAATCAATCAGAATCTCTGGGAAGTTAGGGCCCAGGTGTTAGCATTTTTTCTGAAGCTGAACATGGGGGAGAACCAGTGTCCAGCCAATCATACAATAAATATTAACAATTTGCACAAATAATTCCTTACAGAGTAAGATGTCTTAAAAGTTAGAGTATAATCTTGTTTATGTGTAATTTTATTGGGGGATATATTTAAGTCAATTATAAATTACCAGTAATAAAACTTTGATAGCTATTGGTTTATACTAGAAATGTTTTACTTGTCTGTTGGTGGTAGGGCTAACCATAGAAAAACATATCAATCATTTAAAAAACTCCTAGAATTTTTGTGGCATTCCATTCAGTCTTCTAGATGTTTTACTTCCAGGGTCTGCATAAATTAGGTAATCCTCTGTACTATTTATTGATACTTAGATATAGAAAGTAATTCTGATATCTTTGAGCAGATCTAAAGGCAAGAAGGTTTCAAGTTTAACTATCTATCATGTATGTTTTGTCCTTTTTCCACACCTGAGAAGAACATTAACATTAAATACTTGTAAAATTACATAAATCTGCATGCAATCATAAGATAATCATGCAAATGATTTCCTAGGAAAATGCAAAGTTTCTTGAATTAAATATGTTGATTAAAACAGCTGTTTTGTGGTTGCATAAAATGTTTGTGGAAAGAACAAACGTAAAACGTTTGTTGAATGAATGGCTTTATGAGAGTTAGCATGTTAACTGTTAAATGTTACTTAAGGAGTAGTAATATCAATGCAGGTAATGTAGAATTATATGCAACTAGGTGTTAGCTACACATGAAAAGGCAGTCCTCTAAATAGGTATAACTGCATTCCTAATTCATCATCACTGTGTGTGTAAATTAATGCTGTGTGGGGTTGCATAAGTGACTGAAGGGGAGGTTCTTGTATTATTAGGGCACAACTCATGGTAAGTATAAGAAGAAGCAGTTTCAGATTCGGTCAGGTTCCTAATGTCAAATACTATCTGGCTCTTTCTATATTTTGTGATTACTCAATAATTTTCTAGAGCATTCTGTTGATGAAATCCATGGATGGCATTATCGATTTGACATTTTTAGAATAAAATGTTGCTCATAAACACGAGGAACAATAAACAAGTAAGATTAGCAAATG
Organism: Propithecus coquereli; assembly: GCF_000956105.1. Taxonomy (NCBI): domain Eukaryota; kingdom Metazoa; phylum Chordata; class Mammalia; order Primates; family Indriidae; genus Propithecus; species Propithecus coquereli. The sequence continues at coordinate 4,645,801 of NW_012152396.1, forward strand.
CTTTGGAGATGGAAGCTGAAAGATTGGCACACATGATTTTTCCCTTTATAGAGAGACAACAACATAAAAGGTTCTTCTTAAGGAGAGAAACTAGATGTCTGCAAAGGAATATGAATGTTCTTTACAAATAATTTGAGACTAGAAAACTCCATAAATATGGATTTTAATAAAAATACACGAGAGAATTTTATGTATAACAAACCCTGAACTTTAGGTACACTAAATGTCCC
>NW_012152396.1:4646845-4735012 GCF_000956105.1 Propithecus coquereli
TTTTGTTTCTAACTGGATTAAAGGTTCTTTGGGTTCAGGATTGCACCTGTATATCTATTAATATATCTATGTATGTAGATTATGTATCTATGTATCTATGTATGTAGATTATGTATCTATGTATGTATCTATCAATATATCTATGTATTGTATAGACAACAATACCATTACAACAACATTCAATAAATAATTGCTAAATTAACAAATATATGACAGATTCACCTAAGTAGCATTGTAGTCTATTGATTTTTGGTCACGGAGAAATACAAAACAGTCTCTGTCCCATAAAGATTATAAAGAAATATGTAGCCCAAAATAATGTTTGGAAATTTGTGCTTTATTTTTATTTGATATGATGCTATTTAATTTAACACGTTTTCAAAATTATCACAAAAGGCATAAATTCCTCATTCAAATGGAACTTGCTAAAAAGTCTCCCTATGGTTAACATCTGGCTACAGTTGAATAAAGTCAATTTTTGTTTCAAAACTTAGCATCTTATAGAACAGAATTCATGTTCAAGGTCTCATATTTTGAATATTAAATTTAACAATCTGATCTTGGACATTTTCTTTTATTTTCCAGTGCCTTAATTGTAAAAAGCTACTCAATACCATTTTATTTCAGTGGTTCTTGCTAAGGACTAACTAACAAACAACTTAAAACATTTGTGTTATGCAAATACTAATTCACTAAAGTAGCCATGCTCAGTTTTCAGTTTGAAAAGCAGTAATTTTATAATAAATAAGTGCCACTTGCAGTCAGAAGGAACACTAGCTTGAGGGAAAAAGCAAGAGATGGAAGAATCGTAAGGTTCTAAAAGTCCTTGTCTGATGCTAAATGCTGGTTCTTTGGGTAGGGCCCAGGGACTGATCTGACTGCAGTCTAAAATGAGTTCAGTGCTGATACCAGCTTAGGGCCTGCACGTTTATATTTCCAGGCCAGGATTTCCTAACTTTTCTACTAAGAGGACGTCCACGCACTCAATAATGCTCATATGTTTGTTATGTATCAATTAAAAAACACATGCCACAAAGCTACCATGAATTCAGTATCAATTTGAAATGAATATATTTGACTAATCACAATACTTAATATATTTAAAAAAACAGTATTTTATAAATATATGTATATGTATATTTAGTCCATAAATAACATTTAGATGTATTAACCCTTTGGAAAGAAACTCCAATACCTCTTAAGTTGGAAATTGCTGATCCAGCTGATATTTTAAAGTCAATTCCTAGTTGGAAAATTTTATATGACTTTATTATTTTCTTCCTAAACTGTTCTATCTTCAAATAGGTTTTGTCCCTTTAAGAGGAATTATGATTGTACTTCATACTATGTATATATATTTACATGAACAATTAATGAAAATTGTTCGCAATTATTTAAAAAAAAAAAAGAATACCATTTTGCGGAGGCAGTGGCAAATCTTCCCTGATGTGTCATGATGGAGTCATTCTCGAAAACTAATGGCTAGAAAATTGAGTAAACATAGAACCAATAGGGAAAAGATTTCTTAACTTCAAATGAAATCAGTCCATAGACGAGCACATCGCTGTGGAAAATTTTGAGACAAGCGCAAGGATTTGCTCATGATGATGATATCTCGTTCCTGTAGGCAGCAGCTACACAGTGAAAAAAGTCCTCCCCACCTATCAATGCCATAGAGTTGACTGTGGTCAAAATTGTTGTCAGCACGACCCCATTCTCCCCAACTCATTGCTGCCCCATCTTTCTTTTTAGCATAAAGCACAACACCATATTTAACCAAACAAGACATTAGTCAGGACTGATAATTCTTCGTTCTGTCACTCCTTGCTAGTACCTGACAGTCTCATGGTGCAAAATGAAGAGATGCTCCCAGTTGACACCCTATTCATTCGAATTCTGCTTTCATTCCTCAAGGCACTTGAGCCATTTTTTTTTTCCAGATCTAAATTGTAGGACAAAAGCCATTACGTAACTAGCAGTCCCTTTTCCTAATTCTAATTTACCAAACTTGTAATCTCTACCAATGCTCCATAAAACTATAACCAATTGCTAATATCATCTTCCTTGGTTCCATTTGTCCTTTTACAAAAGAGCAATTAAGTGAGAAGTCGCTTGCTGCCTGCTTTCCTGATAGGTTCAGAAGCTAGACTTAGGAACCCAGCCTACCTCTATCCTACTGTTCACTGATTCACTTAACTCCTAAGTATTTGACCACTTACCAAGTACTACCATCCTAAGCACCAGTGTTTACATACAATAATCAATATTTTTAACGAGCACTGACTCTGTGCTAGGCACTGTGCTAAGCACTTTCATTATCTATGAGTTAGGTACTATTATCCCTGTTTTACACGTGAGGAAACTGAGAGAGGTTAAATAATTTGTTCAAGGATTCACGTGCACACAGCTAAATCCTAACCACTATAAGAAGCATGAAGTATTCGTTTCTAGCATGAGCATTCTGGACATTAAGGAGCCTTGGGGCAAGGAAGAAAGAAGCCAAGAAAAGGGAATAATAACAATAACAACAACAGCAACAATAATAAACAATACAAAGCAGAAATAGAAAAGTTAAGAGTTAATTAGATTCATTTGCTATTCGAATCCGTACTATTTCTATTCTAATGGGTACTGCTAAATCACTCACCGTTCTTAGGCCCTACAGGGGGATGCAACAAAAGGATGACAATTTACATACATGCACATATAGAGCTGAACATATGACTTACAAACAAGAAAACTTAAATAATACAGAATAGTTTCACCAGATATGAAGTACCAGATGTAAATTTCTAGAGTATAGGGAGAAGATAACCATAAAAGTTTTAAGAGGTGACAAGAGGTCTCTCTAGACTTCAGAAATCCAGGCCCTGGAAGGGAACCATAAAAATAAGTAGGATTTGACTAGTTCCAGTAAAAGGCACCATAAACCCCAGGTGTGACCGCACCAGCCAAGGCTGGAAAGTGGGAACACGCAAAGGCGAGTTTTCCCAGCGCGGACGGGGTGAGGCAGCCGTCTGGAGAGCCAGTGCGAGCTGAGGTTCAAATGACTAATTGGGCTCGTATTTGTGGCAGGCCTCGTCCAGAATGCCATGGCGCGTCATCGAAAGACTTTGTACAGGAGTCCGACAGGACTAAGGCACTGTTTGGGGACGTTATATCAAAAGCAGCAGACTGACAGATGACAAATAGCACAGAAGAAAAATAACTCAGGGCTTGTCTTCCTAATTCCTGGACTTCGAGGTGACAAATGCCAGAACCACATTGCACGCGGAGGGGCTGGGGAGGAAGGCGCAGGCGTCAAAGGCGTTTCCGCGCGGTGGCGCGTTCGAACACAGGCGGGACGCGGGAGCCACCGCCAGACCCCGCGCTCCGTCCGCACGCGGCGGCTTTGATGGCGCGGCTCCCGGAAGCACGTGCGGGGAACGCCAGCCCGGGGCAGCAGATGGGCTGACCGATGCTCCTCTGTCCCCGGGAGCAACTAAACCACCCACTGCCCGGCAGGTGACCCCACAAAGCAAACCAACCCGTCTGGTCCACGCTCCCCACCTCCCCCTGCGTGAGTCTGCGAGGGAGACGGAAAAGTTTGGGGAGTAGTCCCGGTCAACCAGAAGGACAGTTTTTCATTCCTCAACCACTACTCTCAGGTGCTCCGGGAGGGAGGATGACACCCGGACAGTCCTCCGGCCACTCCCCTGGCCGGTGATGAAATGCTGGAGACTTTGTACCTCACCCCGCTAAGTCAGTCCTTGGGCCCGCGGCCTCTCCCCAGCTCTATAAAGGTCGCCGCGCCAGGCGGTTCAGCTCACTTGCCTGACAGACCCGGGGCCAGAGGAGAAAGGCCGGCGCGTGGCTGCTCCGGTCTCTCCGCCGCGCTCCAGCCACAGCCGAGCGGACGGCGCGTTGTCTCCGGCCGCTGCGCGCGTTCCCGCCGCGTCCCGCCGCGTCCCGTGTCCCTCCGCCGCCGCCACCGCCGCCGCCGCAGCCCGAGCGCCCGCGCTGCCCCATGCGCGCCGCCGCCGCCAGGATGGAGCCGCGCGGTGCGGGCCGCGCCCCCGCGCTGCTGCTCTGCCTGGGTAAGCCCCCGCCCCGCCGCCCCCAAAGAGGACACAAATGTGGCCCCCGCGCATTTGTCATTTGACAAGTCCAGAGCTGTCCTCGCGGTTCAAAGTGTACCGGGTTTAAACGATGTCTCTTATTATGTGAGTCTGTCTTTCCCTACTGTGGGGGTTGGGTGGGGGATCGGTGTGAAAATGCCTCTCATTGATAAATTAATTATGTCCTATAGGTTATGCATGAATTAATATACCTCCTTACTAGGCAAGATAAAAAGTTGTCGAGAAGCGTTTGCTTTTTCTTTCGAAAAGTTGCCAATACTAGAAATTCAAAGTACTGGAACACACTCTTGACGTTTAAAATTTTTGCTTTCTGTTTGGAGGGTGTAGAGACCAGATCCGCGCCTAAGAGATGTTTTAAAAGGAAATGCTTTTCCTCCTTTGTCTTGCACCCAGTTTTCCAAAATCTAGCCTGGTTAAGCTTCCCGCCTCCCCCTACCCACTCCACCCCCCGGGAGCTGTGTGCGCAGGGGCCAGCATGGCTGGAGCTACCCAGGGACAGAATGAAAACGCTGTTGGAGGGTACCTGGAGCAGAAGGGCTGTGGGCAGCTCTGGAGCTCCCCAGCGCCCTTGGCCTGCACACCTGCCACTTCTGCTTTCCCCAGCAACCGGCGCCGCCGGACCAGCCTCCGGCGCAAGCGCTTTGCACTTGCTGCTAATTTCACCCGCCTGTGATCGCGGGAGGGTGCTTTAACGCCAGCCTTCCTATTTGAGATGATTTAGTTCTTGTGGGCAGGGGGAAAAAATCATTTTATAGACTTTCTGGTTAAAAAAATTAAAAAAAAAAAAACCACTTCTTCCTAGTTTCTTAAACTTCAAGAAGAGTTTGAAGTTGTATATGATTATTTTTATAAGGAAATAAAGGTTACCACCAGTCTCACCTTCTTCCCGGAGTTGCGATGAAACAAATTTCCCCAACACACTAACTCTACCTGTGCAGGATGTGACAGTTAAATTCTTATTTCAACACGCTTTATCTCAGGGGTTGGGAGAGCTAATGAAACACATATTATGCATAAGTTGAAACTTACAAATCCAAGCCCTGGAACATAAGAGAAAATTGGATCTGTGATTTCTCTACCAAAACTGAGCTAAGAATCACTTGCTAGAAGATTCTCAGTAAATAAGGTGGCTTTGCTGTCTTTGTTTTGAGGTCTTTGTGCGAAGAATAAGATTAGAAAGATGGCAGTTCTTCCTGGAGTTAGAAATTAACCTAGAGGTCAGAATGGCTCAGTACTTCTTTTCCCCCACCTGTAAGGTTGCATGGGAACAATGCAAGCGTCTGTTCTGGGCATCTCATTGAATATTCTAATTTGAGACAGCAAGGCCTATGAATAACCTGGTTACTACCCACTAGTGTGTGTGTTGTGTGTGTTTTTGTTGTCATGAAAGTGCTTACCTCCTTTATTGCATTACTTAATTATAGTTCACCTATTTCATCAGCTGCCAAGCCCATTTCCAAATGAGTTAGGTCAGTTTCTGTTTTCCCAGTTTGTTTGGATATTTCTCTGCCACTAGGAAAGTTCCTGTTTGAAGTTCTACATCGTATCTCTGTACTCTCTTCAGGTATACAGGTCCTGTATATGTTATTTCTGAAATTGTGTTTTTTCCCCCAAGCAAAAGATTACCTAAAATGCTTTTCCCAAACTCTGTCCTTCAAAAGAAAGAGACATTTATTTTAAATTTCAGCATATATTTTATTATTGCTTTTTGTGGAATTTATTTATGACTGGGGAAAAAGGTTCCACCCTCCACACTTAACACATGCAGTACTCTTAAATTTATAAGTGTTTGATATTGATGTTCTTGTTTTGTAGATTGGTAAACTGTAAAATGACCCAAGTACACACAGAAGAAGAGTGCTAACTGAGAGAATTCATACCTGGGTTCACTACTACATTTAGCCTACTGAACATTAAGTAAAAGAGTTGAGATGCCCCAAACTGGATAACATTTTTCTAAATAATCTATAATTTTAGATCAAAATTATCCTTTTTAATCTTGTGATTGTTCCAGAGAGAGGAGAAGAAATTTTTGTCTTGAGTTCTGCAGTTATGTTTAGGAGCTCTCTATCTAACATCAAATATTTTTATTCATGCCCAAATGGGATTCGAGCATGTTCCTGAATGACATCTCCAAGATAATTTAGCCCTACTTCATTGCACAGGGAGAAGTAAGCAGAATAAATATTCTTTCTTGGAAATGTGAGAAGCATGGATCCCAATGAGACAATTGGCTTGCCTTTCATGGTCTCTGTTGACCCTGAGAGTTTCTGAGCTACCTGAGTCTTGGCACAATGTGAGATGACACATCTTGGCAGAAAACATAACAGGTCTCTTCTGCCTGGATTTTGACCCAGGTACCAGCTGTCTTCTGCATCATCTTGCCACATGAGCAGCTTGGGTAAATGGGGTGTCTGGTTCAGCACTGGGACCTGAATCCAGGAGGTTGGAGGGGAACTAACAGTCACCAAATGCCAGTGTACCAACTATGTCGTGTGTTGGGTGCTTTACACACATCATCAAATAACTATGAGGTGGATGTGATTAGCTTAGTTTTGACAAACAAAGAAACTAAGGCTCAGTGAAGGCAAATACCACACAAGGACGTAGAGATAGTAAATGGCAAGGCCGCTCTGTAACAATGAGTAAGGAGCTAGTGGCTCTTGGGGTTAGCAGGAACATAATAAAAATAATAGCTTCTAATAGAGAAGTTGCAGAGTAGTCTGGGGCTGTCCCAGGGCTTAGAACCTGTTTTAGGGGTGGCGTATGTATAGAACTGGGCTTTCTGTCTCTTTATGCAAAATCAGGCACATAAAACATTTGACTGTTCTCTTAGGCTATGCTAAAATATGTTAAATTTTTACTTAGCATTTATAATTTTCAATCGACACAGTTCCTACATTATGACTTTTATTATAAATTATACATGGAAGTCATTTGACTGGGGTCTTGATTTCTATATTTGCTGAGATGTATATTAATTTAACTGAAACAATCAAGGAAAAGGATAATCACATCTTTTTATATTACTGTGGCTTGAATATTGCATCCATAAGGGACCAAGTTGGAATCCACAGCCCATTCCTATTAACAGTGAGAAAATAAACATGTTTCCTTTGTTAAAAGAAAAAGTACAATACTCACATAAATCAATTTGGAAAAATTGAATTTGAATGTTTTCTATTCCTGCACAATAGTCTTCCATTTACTGGTTAATGGTCACCCAAGAAATGCAAATGTCAAGTAAGAAATCCTCTTCAAAGAGACTGTAAATTAAGGTGTGGTTTCCTCTTCTGTCAGTCTGCACTTTGAATATAGGCCTATGCAAAGTGTCTAATTAATATGGCTGCAACTGCTTCTGGGAACATTCCACTGGTAGGCAATAGGAAGGCGCCCCAACACTGTAATAGGGGGATCCTCAGGAAGGAGTAGCCTGGCAACCGTCGCCTTGGTATGACAAGTCTGGAACCTTTGAAAGAATGAAGTAATGGGACAGACTCAGTGTCCTCTGGCCATGCAGTTTACGCAATTCTGGGTGTCTAGTTATAGGGCAGATAAAGGTTCAGTGGCATTCTAGGTTAAAGTAATGATTTAATTTACAAGGATACTATTTATATTAATATTACTCAGGGTGATTTGATAATTGTCCAGAAAAAATGTTAACCCCTAATGTCTTACGTCAAAAATTCTCAATTTCAAATTTGAGGCATGAAAGTGATAGATACACCCACACATATTTATATATGTCCAACTTTATAGTTTTGAATTAAGAGGCATAGTGTATGGACCACAGATTTCATGCCCCAGTTTTTTACTTAAACTTTCAGAAAGATGTATTACTCTCTAAGCCTCAATTTTCTCATGTGTAAAATAGAGATCATAACATCTATCATGTCAGGTTATTGTATATGGATTTCACGGACATCGTGATAAGAGAAAATAATAAAAAGCACTTTTGAAGTTAGAGCTGTTATCATCATCATCATCATCATCATCATCATCAAAATGGTTTCTTACAAAAAGATTTGATTCTTACAATAATGCCTTTTTAGACAGAAAAGGTATTATTGTTCCTATTTTACAAATGAGGAACAGGCTTAGAGAGGAGTGAAACAGCATGCAAGGCTCCATGCTTCAACATGCCTGCGATGCTCACAAATCACTCTTTACTTTTGCTAAAAGTTTTCTCATTCTTTAAGACTGAAAAAAAAAGAGTACTTCCTTAAGCAAGTCTTCTCTGACAGGCCCTGCCCCTGCCCCCCCATCTCTCCCATCCCTCGAGTGGCCCTTGTGACACCACACTCTAAGTGTGTATGTAACCCTGTCCCTCTTCACTGAGGCTGCGCCCATCTCTTAGCATTTGTGTTGTGTTAGGCTTATATTAAGCACTCAATAAACGTTTGTCGGATAGAAGATTGGATTGATACTTTATTCAAAGTTCTCACCACTATGTTTTTACTCAACCAGCTGTTCTTTAAAAATGTGCTTGAGAAGCAAAATATTTTGAGGTTAAGCAATAGTTTTTGAAAATTCAGTTCTCTTGTTTTTGATAAAGTCTAATAATTTTTTTCCCTCTTTTTCACATTTCTGTCTCTTGCTACTTTTTGTTTTCACTGATGGTATGTCTACCGAAATCCAGGTATAGCTGCGGTGTGTGTGTGTGTGTTTCAGAGAGAGAGAGAGTTATTACTAATAGTGATATGATTGAATAACAGTTATCCAGTGGGAGAAAGAGGAATATTGTTTTAGAAATGAAAGGAAATTTAGAGAAATGTAATCCAAACTCTGTCTCACCCTCTGCCCCACTCTCTCCCTGGTCTCTGTTTTCAGAGATAAGGAAACTCAGTTGCAGGGGGATAGAACAAGTAGCAACCCTGGTCTCTACCCACTAGATGTCAGTAGCACCCCCAGTTGTGACAACCCAAACAGTCTCCAGACATTGCCAAATATCCCTGGTTGGCAAAATTGACCCTGGTTGAGAGCCACTGACTTAATGTATTTGTTATTGCTCTAACACAGTGCCATCCATAGTTCACAGTATGAATAATCAGAGCTTGAGTTATCAAGACAAATGAAATTAATATTAATGATGAGCCAGATACAAATGTAAAACCAATTCTAGTGTTTAAAAAATCAGCTGAGCAATTTTTATTGCTGATTTTAGCATCATCTGCATCAAATAATGATGAATGTTATCGATGATGGCGTCATGAACACGGTCTTCAATCGCTGCATTGCTGACCACCCCATGCCTCCTTTCACAACTCTACTCTCTTGGCTTTCACAACACTGAACTTTCTTTTTTCTCCAATTTCTTTTTCTCTTTTTTTAGCCACTTCTGTCCACTCCCTACCACCTATTTCCCAAAGTTCTGTTATTTTCCATTCCACACTATTTTTCTTGGAACATTTGAATGGCCCCCATGCCTTTTATGGTAGTATCTCCATATATGACATTCAAATAGACTTCTTCGACTCCATTGTTATTCTTTAACTGAAGATCTGTATTGCCAACTGCCTTGGAAATATAAATAGATAACACTAACACATGAACTTTAAAACTAAAATCTGTTCACTCCTTTTGTCCTCCCTTCATGCCTTCAGGCCAGAATGCCACCACGAACCTGCTGTCCTGCCTGTGTTTTCTACTCTTTTAATGCACCGTCTTCCTTGGTGTTTTCTGGCCAGAAACTTGGCATCGTCTGTTAATTCTGTCCTGTCCTCACTACCCTCAGGTGTCTAGCCCCATTGAGCCTATTTAGGGCAGGAACAAAGTCTTTTGCATGAGTTTTCCTTTCAGCATCTTATTCAATATCTTGCATATAAACAACTCCAAATAGATATTCATTGACTAAATATCATTTGACACATGTAGTTACTAAAAGCAAGGGTAGTATAAGCTGCTATCCTCCTTCTTTTCTGTTTATCAGGTTGTAACTAAACCCTTCCCACCCCAGTATCATACTATGGATGCAAATGTGCCTGTCACTGAAGTCAAGGTCACCAATGGTAACGCCAACTATATTTTCATAAACTATATTGTCGTAAAGTAACATTCCTTAGTTGCTTCTAGTGTGTGAGCTGTATTATGTGGGTTCTATGAATGAAAAGTTATTAGTGTCAAGATTTTTTAAATTACCTTTTATGTACTCAGTTTCTTCTCTTTTTGTGTGCTGACTGATTACCACTTTATCCTTTTGCAAATTCATGTTTGGCAGTGGACATCTACAGAGCAAGCAATATATACTTCTAAAAATGCCATTATCCTTCAATATGCCTCTAAAAATGCCATTAACTATTCCAAGTTTCAGGCCACGATATGACCGTATGAAAAGAAGGCGAATAGCAAAGACACATAATCCAAACTGTTGTTCCTTTAGGAGATTTTCTTTTGGAACAATAATGTAATAGTAATTTAAATTTCTGAATTGGATCTGTAAGGGTAGAGTGAGAAGCCAGACGGAAGGGAGTGAAGGTAGAAGGAGTTATAAAAAGCTCCTGTTACATAAGGTTATCTTGAGAAAAAAATATTTCCAACAGAAAATTTGAAATAATACTCGAGATGAATCTTTGGCTTTTAAGGGAGGTATGCTCTGTCTTTGGAGCTCTTAGTCACACAATTCCAAAACACCCAGATTAATTTAAATTGTACCCTCCACAACAAGAGTTGGTATACACTCTCCAGCATTCTGGAAATACTTCCATTGTGAACAACATACACATCTTTAAATTCATTTTTTGGATAAAATAGACAATTCCCTTATATTTCAACTCAATAATTCTTGATTTGAATAGCTTTGAGTATAGTATTGTATGATAATATATGAGTAAAATATATGAGTACTAAAATACATGAACACTTTGAAGTATGAAATTATTACCAAAATTGGGGATATGATTTAATGCCTATGAGTTAGAAAACATGGCATAGTAAATCATTTTTTGCCACTTGACAAGGAAGATCCTATGTCTGCCTTTTAAAATTCAAAATTAAAAGAAATACTTATTTTTAACCTATTATTATATGAACTTCTGGTTTCATAAGGTTTTATCTCAAATAGCTATAGTTAGTTTTTAATGAAGCTTAGTTATAAGGTTAACATTAAAAAAATTGCAGGAATAGAATGATTCCTGGTAGAAGGCAAGGTTAGTTTTCTATACACTTATAGATATATGTGTATACATATATATATTCTCTGAAAAGTAGGTTGTTACTAGAAAGTGCTGACAGCAGGTCTTTTTAGTATTTGATGTGATAAAGAGTTTGCAATTATTTTAACCAAGGTGAAGCAAGACCATATCTAATAGTGGAATTTAATTTAAAGTAAAAAGACATCCAAAAACAATGAAGGCATGTTCGCTCCTTGAAAGTACACAAGACCTAACAAGCCTACTACATAACAGACAAATCCTAAAATTACAGACTGCCGTGGAAGAAGGTAGAAAACTAACAGTCTGTGAGGAGGTTGGCGTGTGACCACAGCAAAAGCGTGAACAAAGCGGATTTTGCTATCTGTTTGGGCTGGGCAAATGCTATGATTCATTGTGAGTTTGCTGTTCTGGTCTAAATATTCTAAAAGCTTAAAATTGGGAAAATAAGGTGCACTCTTTTCATTCTATAACCCATCTCATTTTACTTTGAATCATTTTTATTTGCTTGACTGTTTTCCAGAGGAATAATGTTATCCTGAGATTTGCAATTGATTTTGCTGACTTGGCTTGGTCAACCAGTCATGGAATCCCAGCCCCCTCTGCCTCCTTCTAGACAGGCCCCTCAGTGTGGCCATTAGGACGCAAGGTCAAAAGAAACTCTATGCAATACAAAGAACATTTTCTTTATCTGGCATTCTGTCTGACTGTTGGGTAACCACCAGGGCCCACGACATCTAGCGCTATCCCCATTCCGGGGATGGCACTCGAACTCTCCCACGCGCAGTCCCCAGCGTTGTGTAAGCGTGAGGCTCGGCCCTGACTCACAGGGAAGAGGCGATTTGTATCCTGTGAGTCACTGGCATCACTTCCTGCTGGCACACTTGAGATTTCACTGAAACACAACCTTTGAAAAAATGAAGGTAGAGAGATGAAAAGGTGAGCTACACATTCCTAAAACCCATTTGGAAATTTGACAGAAATAATGGCCTCTGAATGCATTTTGATTTTTATAGCTATATTGAAATAGACATCCCAACTGCCAGTTTTGAGTGTATAGAGCAGCTGTACCATGTCCCCTTGCACTCAATTCTTCTGTGTCCCAGTTAGCAATGTCGAGCTTGCCACCAGATACGTGTTTTGACACAGACACTATCCAAAATACTTAGTATCATAGTGAATTATTTTCTTAGCAGGGATCCATTGTCAAGGATCAAATATAATATATGCAACTGAATCATAAAAAGATTATGTTCAAATAATGCTAAGAGCATTAAAAATACTGAAAGATTAAAGGAATATATGGACGTGACTTTAGCATTTATTTCTTCCCTGTATGACTTTACAATAATGAGTAGCGTAAGGGTGAATGGATGGTGGACATAGTAATCCTCTGTGGGTGGATTTTTCAAACTTCTGTCCACCCCCACTCACTCCTCTATCCAGTTTGCAAGAGTCTGGGGCAGAGGCTTATTGGAGAGACACTCGAGAACCACTGCTTTAAAGCAATAGAGCCGTACAGATGGAAACATGATTTAGAACCAATTTTGCTGGGTTTTGGCTACGCCCATCCACGATGGAACTGCAGGGATATTCTTTAATTTGAAGGGACCATTTAAAATTATTTACAATTCCATCTGCAAAATAGCTTGCTGTAGGATTAATGCAGCAAGTCTCACAGAAACTATCTTGAACTATGGACTGTGTCCAAGGAAGCGTCACAGGTAAGGAAAGCCCAGTTTTCGTGGAGGCACACCCTGGGCTGAACATTCTTTAATTAACAAAGACAAATATTTCACCTGTGGCCTGAATAACTGGAACAAAGTTTCCAGCAGTGGAAAAACTAACAACTACTAAAAACCTTTATAAAAAAAGACGGAAAAGCAACACCCCAAAACAATTAGTTGGATTCTATTATAGTTACAGGTTGCAGTTGTAAGCAACTCTAAACAGAAAAGGCTAGGCTTGGGTTTCTGCAAAGGATAGAGAAACTAGCTTCCAATGTGCATTTTTTTCCTGGCTAGCAGTTTCCTGTAGGTGAATTAGTAATGTGGTCTCCAAAGTTTTCCTCAGTTGAGGAAGCATGGAGACATAGCAGTGTCAAGAATGCAACGAGAATTCCAGTTTGTATTGAGTGAAAACTGTTTAATTCTTCAGCAGCGAAAGTGTATGGCAAAATTATTACTGAAATGGAAAACAACATTGACTTGGATGAGAATCTAGCTAATCCTCCATAAGAAGCTATGTGGAAAATGGATTTCATCTCTGTTCAACTGACAATGAAATCTAGACTTTAGCCATTTTTTTTTGTCATTTAAGAAAAATATTTTTTTTGGTCTATAATAACAACTGAAGCAACGTTTATATTTTAGGAAAAACGTGGAGTGGGGAGGGGGTAGTTCTAAACCTTTACAGAAAACAGTATTTTCAAATCATTGAAAGAGTATGACACCATCAGATTGGTACTAACTGATCAACACTAAGGTGCTCATGTGGTAGTAATAGCCATTTGGTGTTGGGAGGATATAAGACGATGTCAAAAGATAGATTTTTAACTCTTATCTTCTGTGTTCACTAGATAAGTGATCTTGGACAAGATATTTAATTTAAATGCACTGAGGTTATTTATTTGAGACTAATAACTACTTCACAGGATTGTTCTAAGTGTCATGTAGGAAGTATGAAAATATAAACCATGATGCTGATGTTGATGTATAATTTAGTTTTTAGGACCTAAAGAATATGCAATATGCTTAGCAGATACAAGCCCTCTCTGATTGAGAAAAAATAAAATAAAATTCCTGTATTACACAGATTAGATCATCTTTTACAATACCTATTTACGGAGACTTACATCCTTGTTATAAACCAGTAGGGGGCACTACCCACATACACTGCTAGAACAGGCTAGCTAGCAATAGAAGTTGAGAGTCAAGGAGCATTTCAAAGAGTCTCTGGTCAGGCATTTCAGAAAAATATTATTTCCTTTCACTCTCCCCCAAACTCTGAAAGACAGGGAAAATTAAGACCCAGAGAAGTTAATTAATTTTTCCAAAATCACATAGCTCAAGTTTTTCCTCACAAGATTGCCTTTCTACCATACTTTGTTACCTCCCTGTGGGGTTAAATACTCAGCTTCAATTACAGTCACCCTAGTTTGTTCTGTGTGATGTCTTCATACTCGAATATTATTGCTTATCTCCCAATTCTATAACGTAGCCCATTTAACAACATGTATCCTTGGGAAAAGTTATTTAAACTCTTCATGTCTCAGTTTTTTCATGTGTCTTAGGGGGATAATAATAGTATCTTCCTCAAATAGTCACTGGGAAGATTAAATACATAATATAGATAAGGCAAAGAGGACCACACCTGGCACACGGTGCCTGTCCAAGAAACGTTCGCGGCTGCTAGCGACTACTGTCACCACCACTGTCGCTATTTATGATATAAGTTACTCACATAGACTAGAAAGAGTGTTCAAATGCAAACACTTGAAGCTTCAACAGAAGAGGCTAAATGCTTTTAAGTACACATGTATGCAATCGAAGGGCTTTTTATCCTGCTTTCTGTACAATTCAGAAACTACTTGAGCCATTCCGATGCTTGCTTCCAAAATTTATCTTTTCACCAGAGACACATGATGAAACAGCTGGTTCAGACTCTGCCTGTGCTGACAGAAACTGGATTCTAGGGCTCGGTGTGGTTCATCTGCCATGCCCGTCTCTTCTCACATTAGATAAGATATATTCTGATTTCACTCAGATTACATTTTATTAATTGCAGTCTGTGCCTGTGGTACCAGCTACTCAGGAGGCCGAGGTGGGAGGAGGATCACTTGAGCTTAGAAATTTGAGGCCAGTCTGGGCAACATAGTGAGACCCCCCCGCCAATCTCTAAAAAAAAACATTAAAATCTATTTTCACAAGCAATACAGTGCAAGGAGTAACTTAGGCACTTACATCAATTATCAATGTTTCTGAGGTTGAATTTCTCATTTGGTTGTTATCGTAAGTAGAACTTGATTTTTTATTTGAAGCCTTCTTCTGTGATGGGTCTACCTTGGAGCATCACTCTGGAGCAAAACACTGGAAATTCTCCAACTGAAGGCTTATTAGGAAATTAAACTTAACAACAGGTCTTTGAAAATGTTATTGTGAAATGTTCAGAGCAGATCAATTCTATAACTATGAATATAATTCTGTAACTATGAATATAATGCCAAGGCTTTTACCCTTGGACAGAAGAGCTGGGTTTCATTTATTTTCAGTTATATGCCTGTTTCCATGAATTGTTTTCTTTCACGGTTTTGATGGATCAAATCCTTGAAACATTTAAAACAACTTTATAAATACTGTCATTATGTGGAAATTTTATCAAGCTTTCTTTCCTTGAAACACTAGTTACATATTTGATTTTCTTCCATAAACAGCTTTCCATCTCCTACAAGCAGTTGTCAGTACAACCGTGATTCCATCATGCATCCCAGGAGAAGCCAACGATAACTGCACAGCTTTAGGTAAGCCCAACACGGTCCATGGTGCATCAAGGGAGTCCCCGTTTTTAAACAGAAATGCAAACTCAGAAACTATAAATATGTGACAATGAAAAAGAGGGAAAGAAATAGCTGCTGTATGAATTTTTAACTACCTTATGAACTAGGGTTCTGAAAAAAATATATAAAGGTATAAATGGTGGGAGAGGGACCAGACATCTAATTATACATAAATATTTAAGCTTGAAGAGATAGAGAACAAAGAAAATCAGATTCCCTTTGACCATTCCCTGGAGATTTACTGCAAAAGCATCATCAGAAACCACACCGACAGACTGGATTCCAGAGAAAACAGGAAACCTCTGTACACAGGAGAATTTCTCTCTCTCTCTCTCCCTCTCTCTCTTTCTCTCTCTGTCTCTGTCTCTGTCCATCTCTCTGTCTCTCTCTCTCTCTATATATATGCACACACACACACACACACACACACACACACACACGTATACACACACATATATATATTTGTAAGAGGAACAAATGATGTCCTTACTTTCCAGTCCCAGTGTTCATTCTGAAACACATTTGGGGAGTACTTAATACGCGCCAAACACCGGGCTAAGGCAGAGAGATACAAAGAAAAGTAAAGCACAGTTTCTCCTTTAAGGTCTGCAGATCCTGGATGTGGTCTAAGGGGCACCTGCTTCGTATTCAGTCTGAGCTATTGAGTCAAGGGTCATCTTGAGAAACCAGGACATTTTCCACAACAACTTTATTTCTCTCTTGTCCCTCACCACCGGGCTCCCTGGAGGTTTGGTCAGCCTCCCCTACCACCCTTATTTCCTTCTTTGGTTATTTGGGCAAGAGTATCACCATCAAGATACTTTGAAAAAATAATTTTATAAGCATCCTTCACGTTGTAGTAACTAAGACATTCTACAGTGAATTTCACATGTAGGCTGCAACACTATTTCTATTGAGATTTCTTTTTCATTGTTTTATTGGCTTATTGGCCCTCACAGAAGCATTTCTAACGCGGGGTTTGTCTAGGTCGTGTTCAAGTCTCGTTGTCAGACATGGTGGGGGACCTTGGCTGGTTTCTTTGATGGTAACCTCAACAATTTATGAACGCACACCAAAATAAGACTTGCTGGCATAAAAACCTGTTATAGAAATTAAGCGCTTTCAAATTAATATTGGTTTCAGCTTGCAATCTCGGGGGAGAGTAATGAATTTCAGAATTGTTTTGAGACTTGAAAAAATCAGACAAATTTTGTTTGGAGAAGTGAATGATACCTACTGTGACAGATAATGATGTGTGTATGTATTAAACTTGCCTTTTCTGTACTTAAAGTTTGTCGTTTGAGACCTGAATCCTCAAGTATTGGTTTGTTTCATTTAGTCTGTTGGACATTTTCCTTGGGTTCAGGTGTTTGTTTATCGGTCTAGGGAGCATGATAATGGCTTCCTATTTCTGAAAATTCTCCTTGACTGGTTGGCATCTGCCCTGTTCGGTTGAAGTAGCTCAGTGCTTACTGTTGTGAAAGGGTGATTAAAGCTTCCAAGAAGGCAACAGAATACATTCAGCTTTCCGCTTCCCTCACAGTTCAGACAGAAGACAACCCACGTGTGGCTCAAGTGTCCATAACAAAGTGCAGCTCTGACATGAACGGCTACTGTCTGCACGGACAGTGCATCTATCTGGTGGACATGAGTGAAAATTACTGCAGGTAATATGCCAGAAATAAATGAAAACCGTTTTTAAAGGTATATTTCCCTCTCTCTCTCTGTCTCTCTCTCATTCTCTCTCTCTTTCTCTGTTCTGTATTTTGAAGTTACCCTATGTTTCCATGATCTGTTAGGATGCAGTATATATATATATATATATATATTATTAGAAACTTTATTATCTGAGTTTTTTAAAATTAGGGAACAAAGAGGGGCTTTCGAATCATACAGCTATTTCAGGGGTACAGAGAGGGGAGGGCTTCAGATCCCTCCCTCTCACACCTACTGTGACAGCATCTCTGCTTTCCATCTTTCCATTGGACTTCCACAGCCGTTGTTTTATGAATTGATTACACTGATTTAGACAAAAGGCATCTTAAACCCACAAACTTACAAAACACCATTGTAGATGATCAGCTACCCCGGCAGCTGAGCCAGGTTGTCATTGTAATAGCACGATATAGCCCAAGAGCTACGTGGGCCCCTTTTGCCAATACTGGCCCAACTCTACTGGCTCAGTCTTTGAATTCATCTTTACAGCTTCTAGCAAATTTTGTTGATTTCTTGCTTTGCAATGTGAAGTTAGTTCCTATGAAACTGATTCATAACCATGATTTCTTTTTTAAATAATTGATCTTCCTCTTGTACTTCCCTTTAGGTGTGAAGTGGGTTACACTGGTCTCCGGTGTGAACACTTCTTTTTAACCGTCCACCAGCCCTTGAGCAAAGAGTATGTGGCTTTGACTGTGATTCTTATCTTCTTGTTTCTCATCATAGTCGCCGGTTCCACGTACTATTTCTGCAGATGGTAAGCCAGTGTTTTATTGCACTCTGCTTTTACAAATCACTTTCATATAATACAGATCTATAAACTCGGTGAAAACATGGACAAAGTATTAGAGGGATAAGATGGAATCCACAGTGATGATTTTCATAGAGATGTTTTAGCTGCAGAACGTCTGGCTTTAACTCTGTCATTAGCTCTGTTACTTATTACCTGTGTGACTTTATGCAAGTCACACGGGGAGTATTCAATCTGTCCTCTAGAAAATACAGACAGAAATTAATTGCAGGGCTATTTTGAGTATTGAAGATGATAACTACATGTAAAAGTAAACCATAAAACATGATGTTTTACTTAGCAACCTATATTTAATTTATTAGGTGAAATTTCGAATTTCACGAAACACCAGCCTTGTAAATTAATAACCTCAAAGGCTTAGGATCTTAAAATTTAAGACAGACTCATAGAAATGAGTTGCCAATTATAAGCATTTACTGTTACCAGTCCTCCAAAACAATCATACCCATCCTCATGTACAGTATTGTCAGAAGCTAAAGACTGAGGGAAAAATAAAGAGTGGGAATGATGGTAATAATGGCAAACGTGAGGATAGAATAAATTATGTGCTTACAACAGTTAGAGCATTGTAGGTCACCTAATTAGTGCCTAATAAATATTCATTATTTTAATTTTTATTGGTGATAGTATATCAGTGCGATGCGTAGAAATGTATCATAGTAATGTTCTGTGACATTTGAAATGCCAGTTCCTCAGTAGCAAAGGAGAAAGAAAGAGGAAAAGGATGAAAAAGAAAAGGGAAGAGAGGAGGGAGAGAGAGAGAGAGAGAGAGAAAGAGAACAAAAAATAAAATCCAGGCTTAAATGTGGT
Organism: Propithecus coquereli; assembly: GCF_000956105.1. Lineage (NCBI taxonomy): Eukaryota > Metazoa > Chordata > Mammalia > Primates > Indriidae > Propithecus > Propithecus coquereli. The sequence goes on from NW_012152396.1 coordinate 4,666,004, forward strand.
CACATGCCTTCCTGGAATTTTATATTTATAATCATGTTAATGCCTTTGCGAAGTCTTTTAACTATTTCACTATTTTCTTCCAAAATTTTTGACTATAGAACACCACCCCTTACTCCCACACTTTTTTTTTTTTTTTTTATCTTGTCCAACCTAAATCTGTTCCCCTTTGTCATTTTGGAAATGGTATGCTAATGTACCTTTGTCGTCCATATATTTGGGTTTTTTGTTATTAGCCTTAACTGCAATGCTAACAGTTTCATTTCTGAATATTTCCAGGTACAGAAATCGAAAAAGTAAAGAGCCAAAGAACGAATATGAGAGGGTGACCTCAGGCGATCCAGCGTTGTCACAAGTCTGAATGGCACTGTCAGTCTTACGGGCAAGGATGCACAGCCTGCCTGCTTAATGTTAATATTCCTATTTTATTAATAATATTTATGTTGGGTCACGTGTCAGGTCAACAACAGTGTATTTTTAATTTTAATATACTTGAAAAATGTTTTTTATTTTTGTTTTATTTGTGACAGACTATTTGCTAATATATAATGTGCAGAAAATATTTAATATCAAAAGAAAATTGATATTTTTGTAAGAAATAATTTCCTGCACTAAATGCTTTATCGAAAGCTTTCAGAGCTTATATTCCTGCTGCACAGTGCGTAGGAGTGAACAATGCCCAGGTCATAGCTTAAGAAGTGTCAGCAAATGACAGATTTCTGTAAGCCTGCATACAGATATTCAAATCGATTTATGTTTTTTTCTACTCTTCACATCAACGATAATTGGTTTGACCATATCATGGTTTGATATATTAGTTGGCACCACTGTGTCATGTATTAAAACAGTAATGCAGTTGGAATTCGGGAGAAACAAATATAGGTCCAAATATAGGTGCTAAACACTACACATTTGAAATAAACTAAGCCCAGGGAGGCTATGGGTCTCTTCAACCCTCTCAGCTATAACTCGGTTTATCAGCCTGGAGGGGCAGCAGACAGTTCCCTGTGTGAACACACAAGTCCTATGAACACCCGCCACCCTAACAGATCCTCCTTACATGAAATGAATTGAAAAACTTGATTTTATGCCATCTTTTATGTAAACAGTGGGTATTTCATAGTTTCACAATGTTCTTTTTTTGTATAGTGCAACATTTAAGTGAGGTCATTGTTGGTATTCCAACAATTAGGAAAAAATCCACACTTGAAGCTAAAATTTGTGCTTGTTTCCTAGAGGCTTTGTTGAAGAATTCTAAGATAAAATCACAGTCCAAAATGTGATGGACTCGACTAGTTATTATTTTAAAATTTAATAAGACAATAGCTCTATATATTGTATAAAGATGGAAATAAAGTTATTTCATTTTCTATTCAAGAGAGCTTTCACTTAAAAATAGCTCAGTAAGTAGCTTCTTCTAGAATTTAAATTTGTATATTTAAAATTACATCTTGACACAGGAAGTGGGAAAAATAGGAAAAATAAATCAAAGTATATTTTTCCAATAAAAAACTCATTTGAAAGCTTTTAAAATTTAGAGACTTAACCACACCTTCCTATGGAGGCTGAAATGAAACTGGGGCCTTTCTTTCTGTTATTTGTTTATTTTTGGAAGAGACTAATGTTTCTTCTGTACTCTGAGCCCATGGATCTCAGTGGATTAACAAGAGTATTTTAGGCAATTGCCTAAGGAGCCATTGCTGTCACCAGGTTTGGATTTCATGGGAGGCTGCTTCATTGAATGGTAAACCTTTGGGGAGCGTCTCTCTGGATCACATACCAGATCAGGGAGGATCTGCTCTTCCTCGCCTTCCTTCCTAGCATGTGCTAGGGCAATAAAGAGATAATAAGCCATGTCTGACCTCTGGAATACCCAGTGCCAGGACTTGCCTCCATGTGTATCCATGAGTTATATACGCTGGTGTGATCACATGACTCCCATCTGAAGTCCTGAACCCGGCCCTTACTGTGAGGAAAACAAGCAGACAAAACAAACAAACAAAATATATATACACATATTCATATACAAACACATATGTGTGCACGAGCTCAACTGATCCTAGAATTACACTCCTTTGTTGCTCTATTAACCAATCTATAAAACTTTAGAACGAGATAAAGGAAAATAAAATAAAAATCAGTGAGTTCTAAAAGGATATTTCTGTTTCCCATTTAATAGAGCCAAAGTCACATGTGCTGTGTGAGGACATATTTTAGATCCTATACGTACAGTCAACCCTCCGTATCCACGAGACCCACATTGGTGGATTCAGCCAGCCATGGGTGGAAAATATTTGAAAAAAAAAAGCAATAAAAAATAATACAAATAAAAATATAGTATAACTGTTTACATTGCATTTACATTAGGTATTATAAATAATCTAGAGATGATTTAAAGCATACGGGAGGATGTACATGGCTTATATGCAAATACAAAGCCATTCTATATGAGAGACTTGAGTATCCATGCCTGATTTTAGTATCCCCAGAAAGGTGGTCCTGGAATCAGTCCCCTGAGGATACAAGGGATGACTGTATTTATTGACATCTAGTCGATATAAAGGAAGTTTGCCTATTTTCAGTTATCTTGGCTGTTTCAAAGAAAATTTATTGACTCACCAAGAACTCAGCTTCAATCCATTTATTTCATTTGCAGAAGGTTTATTGTAGCATCTCCACTTTGGTATTTTGGTTTATCTTGAGCATCTCAATTCATATGGCTTAAATAGATAAATGCAAATAGTTTGGGGTATTTCTTTTAAGAATACTTTAAAAACTAACTCCTGAAAAAGTTGAATCTTTATTTATAAATGCATGTTCCATAATAAAGGATAACCAGATTTCTTTTTTGTGGGTGAAAATAAGTCAAAAATAGGTGTTTTAGTGAGGATAATCCTGATTAAACATAGAAAATGATTGCTGTCAGCTCATGTATTCTATAGACAATGAAAAGATTTTGGCTCATATTTAGTCTATTTTCCTTATTTCACAGATTTCTTATTTTTTACATATATATATATTTCTAGAAGGGACTATGCACATTCAATGTGTGAGAACCAAAGCAACCCTAAATGCATAAGCACATAATTTATGGTCTCCCAGAGAGTTAACTAAATTCAGCTGCCATCAGGTGATAAATCAATTTCTATACAGCAAATACATGATTCTGGTGTCTAATTTCTGTTGAATATAATAATGCAGTTTAAAATAACCTGCATCTGACCCATTTTGTAATTTTTGCGCCAATACCCATTCTGCAGACTTTTGAAAGAAAAATGTGTTTAATTTGCCGCCCAATATTTTCTGACTTTTTTCTATTCTTATTCATACAAGAGAAGGGGAGTAAAAACTTGTATAAACAGTGTTTCTAAAGTACATTTTAAAACTTTTAACTAAAGAATAATTGTATCTAAAACATATCTGTTATTCAAATTTGATGATGTTAAATGTAAGATAACGTATTTTCCTTTTTGTTTTTTTTGCACTCTGTAATTGCACTTTCATGTTTGAAGAGCCATTTGGTATACAGTTTATAGTAAAGATGCTGTGGAACATAAAGCATTGCATGCAGTTTAACATAACTTATTTGACTATGAATTTTATCAGAGTACTGAATTGTATCAATTTGTTTGTGTTCAATATCAGCTTTGATAATTGTGTACCTTAAGATATTGAAGGTGAATATAGATAATTTACAAGATGTTGTTAATTTTTATTTATTTTTTGGTGGGATTTGGAAAAAAAAATTTGAAAAATAAAAATGCATTGAGCACCATATATTAAAAATCTACATCTGGTAATACAGTCTCTCTCTCTTTCTTTTTTTATTTATGATTTTCCCCCCAAATACATTAAAGGGCTTAAAAGCAGTGACAGGGCTATAATGTATGTAGATATAAAGACACAATGGTGTTAATTTGGAAAAGCATTCTATAAATGTATCATGTTTTGTGACCTACCATAGTGAAGAATTTCTTGAAATAGAAAGAGCCACATTAATTATAGAATTCTAGGTGTCAGTATTTTTAAAACAAGATTTTAGAGTATTTAAAAAGAGTATTTCTAAAAAGAATAGATATCTATTGAGAAGTAACTTGTAAAACGATACACCAGCCAGAATTGGGTCTCGTGATTCCCTGGGCATTTGCTAAGAGGCTTGGCTTCCCTGGGCCTTCAGAGCAGAAAACAGTGGCCGTTTTGAACCTCCGTCATAGCAATGGACGGCTGCCTTGGTACGCTGCCCAACAGAGTACAAGGCACTTTATCCACTTCTGAGTTCCTTTGGTCCTTCATTAACCTGCAGGTAGGGCAGGGAGCGATGGCTATGACCACTTTATGGGAAGGTAAAGTAATTTGTCTTGGGTCCCACTGGTGACAACAAGGGAGCTGTCACAAGAAATGAGGTCTTCTGACCCCCACTTCCACTGCAGTCTGGCCATGTCAGAGGCAGTGCAGCATCTTAAGGAGTTAGTCTCAGATCTGTTTAGAGTATTCCTGGGGGACATAGGAATTCTCATAAAATAGAATTGTGGGGATCTTACAGAACCAACAAACAGACTCTCAGTTTAAAGTCTGAGAACCCGAGGGTTAAGGAAAATACTTTCTTCTCTTAGCTTCTAGGGATACCACACTCACCTGGTTTTCTATCTATGTCTCAGTCTCTTGCTGGACCTTCCTCCATATCTCCTCCTCCCCTGCCTTGGACCTGTGAACATCAGAGTGCCCCAGAACTCAATCTTGGAAATTTCCTGTTTACATAGCCATCCCCTACTTCAATCCATACAACTTCATGTCTTTAATTGCCATCTACATATTGATTACTCCCAGCCCAGATTTTTCCTGAGTCCCACATGTCTACATCCAACTATCTAACTAGTATCTCTACTTGGACATTTACTAGGCATTCAAAGGTAAAATGTTCAATAACTAGTATTCCCCTAAAAATGTTCTTTCTATGATGTTCCCATCTCAATTAGATTCAACTCCATCCTTCTTGTATCTTGGACCAAAAACCTGCTATCACCCACTGGGAGGTACTGAATGACTCATCTTCAAATGATTTCAGAAAGGAAATCATCACAGCAATGGCAGAATTGGGAATTTTGAAGAGATTATTTAGAGAGCAAAAATATTCCAAGAAGCCAGAGTTAGACCGAAAATCACAATTTTCAAAAGGATAAAATTATAGGCACTGAATTTGACTTTGATCAATTCTAGAACATATTTCTCCCCAAATGGTCACAAAACATTATAAAACATAACTGCTGTTCATTAAATTCCAACATGGATTCATTAAGAAGGAGACATAAAACATGAATTTCTTTTAAATACTCTGTCTTGTCACCAGCTAATGGTAACTATATATCATGCAAAGCCACACACAGATACTTCACTCAGTTCAGCTGAATTTCAGAGAAATATTTGGAAAAAGGCTTCCACAAATTTCTAATGAGCTTTTAGTGCAATGTATCTATTAAGAAAATTAGCACAGGTTAGGCTCATTTAATGCAGGTATTGTGAGTGAATCCATTACTGGCTAAATATATGGAGACCATGTGACAAAGTGATACAGAATTTTAGATAAGGGTTTAGTTATACTTATGGAGGATTTAGAAAATATACATAAAAATACAGTAGAGTTATGACATTTCCAATCCATCTATCAGAAAGAATCAAGGATGTTCTGTTCTTCACCCAGTATCGTCCCTTTCTCTGCAGATGGCAGGATTGGTGTCAAGGATATATATGTCATATTTCTGACCTTCAAGTTGCTATCAGCAACAATTCACATGCTTAAAAAAATGATTAAAAATATTCTATGAATCAGTTAACCAATATTTATTAGAAAGCTTTTTGTGTATCTAATAATTTACAAGGGGCTGTGGAGTATTCAAAAGTGTAAAATATACTATAGTTTGCAACAACTTAGAAAAGGAATTCAAAATCATGGGAACATTTAAAGAATAATGCAAGGCTGTAGTAGTTGACGTTCCTTGATTTTGAAGAAAATAATTCTGGCTTGGCCAAGAAAATCTTTGTAGGAAGGATATGAAGGATTCAATAGAATTAAAATAGAAGCTAAAGAACATACGAACATGGCAGTTCTAGTGATTTAGGTAGCAGTGGGGTGCTTCTAGAAGGTGTGAACTTCAATCATTTTTACTCCTTGGGTGTCTGTGGTCTGAGAAGGCAGCATATGATTTTCTAGCTGGAAATATGGGCTTATCCTTGGCCAAGGGAGGGCATTTTAGTTGAGAATAGCACCAAATTTGTTTCTAATGGGAAAAAATTATCCCCTAAAAGAAAACCAGAGTGCTATTAGCAGAGGAAGAATGAATAAATTCTGAACAGGCAAACAACAGAAATCCATGATATATACTAGATAGTATCATACTAAATAATTTAGAGAAGGTAACTTCAACAGGGAAGATTTAATTAAGGAGGTGAGACTTTAACTAGATCTTGCAAAATTAATAGGATTTTGATAAGCAAAGGAAGATTGTAGGACATTTCAATTGGAAAAAACAATCAGCAAAAACACTAACAAGACCTCCTTCCCACACCTGACTCAGAGCCAGCTGGGGCTTTTGTCCAAGGTGGCACAGTAGGTGCTTAGTATTTACCCCTCAACAAGACAAATGTGGTGGGTTCTATCTTAAAAGTTGACATTCCGGTGGGAATACTGAGAAAACAAGTTAAAAAGAAATTAAATAACTAGGGATGGGATGGAAGATGGTGGACTAGAAGCAGCTCGTGCACACCGCTCTCAAAGAGAGGATTGAAAGTTTCAGGGAGATGCCTACCTATGGATGGCTCTTCAAAAGAGCATTGTAAAACTCCAGAGAAGCAACAGGGGACAGAGTGATGGGGCAATTCATGTGACAAGATCTAAGGGATCCGTGAAGAGGCTTCCACATATGGGGAAGGTCGGGAGAAGAGAGCCTTGGGGCATCACACTCACACTGCAGACACTGTGGCCTGAGCTGTGAAGGGCCCCAACACCACCACAGACCTTTAGACTGACTGGGGAGATGCTTAGAGTCTATGCAGAGACATTGAACGAGAGAGCAGGTGCATCAGGGATCTGGTGGCTGTCAATGCCGGGTTTCTGCCGCTGACACCATTCTGGGCTCTCAAGTGCACAGTCTTCGCAGGACTTGGGTTTGCAGCATTAGTTTTTGCATCATCCCCACCAGGCCAGGGATGGAGTGGGCAGACCAAACGCCTTCTTACTGGGAGTAGAGTGGGACCTGAGAAGAGGAGGCACTTCAGGTGCCATAGGCACCACCTGGGAAGCCTTGGGTAACTGCCTCAGCAGGACTTGGGAGGGGAACCCCAGCCATCCAGAAGCCTTGGCCTGCCTCTGCAGTCCCTGGGCCACTGGAACCAACCCCTGCTCAGCATCCACAGTCCTTGTGCCAAAACAGCCCCCTAGACGCATGACTCTGCCTCTGTAGTCCCCGGTTTTTACTATGAGGCTCTTGCCGTGCTTGGGCCAGAGGCTCTGCCTCTGTAGCTCCAGAGCTCCCACCAGGCCAATGACAACACCCCTGAGATTCCAGCATTGTGCCTGGATCCCAGGACCCCACTCCCAAGTCTTCCCCATTGACACTGAGCCAATGGAACTGCCCAAAGTCCAATGTTCTGTCAGAGACCCCCCAAGCTTGAGCTGCCATTACACCTGGATTTGGTTCAAGCAAACACCCACAGCCCAGACAACCAAAACCACTCCCTAGATAGCCTCACCTAGCTGCCACTGTCATCTCCATGGGGAGACCCCAGGTGGAGCAACCACTCATAATACCAGTCACTCTGGAGAGAGTCTCACCCAGCCTGCAACTTGAATGTCATTCAAAGATCTGGGGAACAACCCATAACCTGCATGATGAACACCCAGCACTGGTTTGAAGTGGGACAATCACAGGGGAATGGGACAAAACAGAACAGCTGCACTACAGGCTTTTAGTGCATCTGCCTCTCCCCTGATATGTCAACATTCCAGAGTAAGACACAAAAGTGCCATCTAGGGACCTCACTAAGTAGGAGAGTTCCCAGCAAAGGAGAACAAGTACTCTACATAGCTATTAGCCCTTAACTGAGGAGAAAAGGATTCAGATGAGAAGAAACCAGCAAAAGAACCTTGGCAACATGAAAAAACAAAATAGTTCAACATACCCAAGTGATCACAATGGAGCTACAGTAATGGACTCCAACCAAAAGGAAATTGTCAAGATGACAGAAATGAAATTCTGATGACAAATAAAATGAGTAGAATTGAAGAGAGAGTTGAAAACCAACAAAAAGAAGGTAAAACAAATATTTCAGGAAATCAATGAAAAAATGAAAATGTTGCTAAAGATCTAGACAACATAAGAAAAGACGTATAATAATAGAACTTAAAGAGATGAAAGAGTTATTTGGGGAATTTCAAAAACACAGCAGAAAGCTTCAACAATAGGCTAAACCAAGCAAAAAAAAGAATCTCAGAGCTTGAAGTCAAGGCTCTCAAGATAACCCAGTCATTCAAAGATCAGAAAATAGATTTAAAGGAGAGTGAAAAATCACTTACAGAAATATAGGACTATGTGAAGCAAACTAATATATGAATTATAGGTATTCCTGAGGGAGAAAATGAAAGGGCAAAAACCATGGAAAATCTACTGGAGAGAATTATTGAGGAAAAGTTCCCTGGTATTGCCAGATATTCAGATATCCAGATACAAGATGGTCATTGAACCTTGGGAAGATTCATAGCAAATAGAACATCTCCAAGACACACAGTTACCAACCTGGCCAAAGTCAAAATGAAGGAGAAAATTCTACAAGCAGCAAGACGAAGCAACAACTAACCTGATGAAAACCCAGCAGGCTAATTGCAGATTTCTCAGTGGAAACCTTACAAGCCAGAAGGGATTGAGGCCCCGTCTTCAGTCTTCTTAAAGAGAAAAACTGCCAGTCTAGAATTTTGTATCCTACAAAACTAAGTTTCATATATGAATGAGAAATAAAGACTTTTCCAGACAAGCAAACACTGACAGAATTAATTGGTCCCAACCAGACCTGCCCTACAGGAAATACTCAGAACTGCATTATACATATACATCAGCATAATAGATACCCAGCAGCATAAAATCACTCTAAAGCTAAAGCTCACAGCTCATATAAAACAATAATGCAAGAGGGAAAACAAAGCAATAAGATACTATCCAACATGATGAACAGAACAGCATCCCACATATCGATACTAACACTCAATGTTGACAGTATGAATGCTCTACTTGAAAGACAGAGGCTGGCTGAATGGATGAAAACACACAACACAAGTATCTCTTGTCTCCAGGGAACACATCTAACCTAAAAGGACTCACACAGACTCAAGATGAAGGGATGGAAAAAAATATCCCATGAAAACAGAAACCAAAAGAGAACAGATGTAGCCATTCTCATATCAGATAATATTGACTTTAAATCACAATGGTAAAGAAAGGCAAAGATGATTATTATATAATGATAAAGGGAGCAATTCAACAAGAAGACAAAACAATCCTAAATATATATGACCCAAACACAGGAGCTCCCAGATTCATAGAGCAAATTCTACTAGATCTAAGCAAAGAGATAAATAGTAGCATCATAATTTCTGGGGACTTCAACAGCCCACTGTCAGAGTTGGACAGATTATTGAAGCAGAAAATAAATAAAGAAACATTTGATTTAAATGGGACTCTAGAACAAATGCAACTAACAGGCATTTACAACATTTTACCCCCAAACTACTGAATATATATTCTTCTCATCACCACAAGGAACTTTCTATAAGATTGGTCATATCTTAGGCCTTAAAACAAGTCTCAATAAATTAAAAATGAAATGGAAATCATACAATGTATCTTCTCAGACCACAGTAGAATAAAACTAGAAATCAATTCCAAGAGAAAAAAACTCACATCCACATGCAGTCATGGAAATAAAACAACCTGTTGCTGAATGATTCTTGAGTCAATGATGAAATTAAATGGAAATCAAAAGATTCCTTGAACTTAATGACAAAGGGGACAAAAGCTATCAAAATCTATGGGATTCGGCAAAACCAATCCTAAGGGGAAAATTCATAGCCTTAAATGCCTACCTCAAAAAGACAGAAAAATCACAAATTAACAACTTAACATCACATCTTGAGGAAGTAGAAAAGGAAGAGCAAACCAAATCCAAAGCCAGCAGAAGAAAAGAAATAACAAAGCTCAGAGCAGACCTATGTGAATTGGAACACCCTCCCCCCGCCAAAGAAAACAATCAAAAAACACCCACAAAAAAACAAAGAATCGACAAAACAAAAGTTGGTTTTTTGAAAAGATAAACAAAATTAATAGACTTCTTGCTAGATTCACCAGGAATAGAAGAGAAAGGGCCCAAATAAGCTGAATCAGAAAGGAAAAGGAGATATTACAACTGATACCACGAAAATACAAATATCATTTATGAACACTATGAAAATTTATATGCACATGAACTAGAAAATGTAGAAGAAATGGACACATTTCTGGAAACACACGACCTCCTAAGCCTGAATCAGGAAGAGATAGAGCTTGTGAACAGACCAATTACGAGCAGTGAGACTGAAGCAGTAATAAAAAAATCTCCCATCAAAAAAAGGTCCTGACCAGATGGATTCACAGATGAATTTTATCAAACCCACAAAGAAGAACTGGTATCCATTGCACAGAAATTTTTCCATTATATTAAGAAGAGGGAATCCCCCCAACTCATTCTATGAAGCCAATATCACCTTGATACAAAGCCAGAGAAGGACGCAACAATAAAAGAAAACTACAGACCAATATCTCTTATAAATATAGATTCAAAAATCCTTAACAAAATACTAGCAAATCAAGTTCAGCAGTACATTAAAAAAAAAAAAATTCAATATGCCCAAGTGGGTTACATCCCAGGGATGAAAATATGGTTCAACATATATAAATCAATAAATGTGATTCACTTCTAAACAGCAGGAAAAACAAACATCATTTGATGATCTCAATAGATGCAGAAAAAGCTTTCGACAAAATCCAGCACCCTTCATGATAAAAACGCTCAACAAATTCCACATAGAAGGAACATATCTCAAAATTACAAAAGCCATATATATGAGAAATCTACAGCCAACATCATACTGAATGGGGAAAAGTTGAAAACATTCCTGCTAAGGACTGGAACAAGATGGGAGTCCCCACTGTCACCACTTCTATTCAACAGAGTATTGGAAATCCTAGCTAGAGCAACCAGACAAGAGAAAGAAATAAAGAGCATCCAAATTGGGAAAGAGGAGGTCAAACTGTTGCTTTTTGCTTTGTACCTAGAAAATCCCAAACAGTCCACCAAAAGACTCAAAAGACTCCTAGAATTGATAAATAAATTCAGCAAAGTCTCAGGTTACAAAATCAATGTACACAAATTAGTATCATTTCTACATACCAATGATAGTCAAGCTGAGAATAAAATCAAAGACTCGATACCATTCACAATAACTACAAAGAAAATAAAATACTTAGGAATATATTCACCAAGGAGGTGAAAGATCTCTACGAGGAGAACTATGAAACACCAACGAAAGAAATTACAGAGGATGCAAACAAATGGAAAAATATCTCATGTTCATGGATTGGTAGAATGAACATTGTTAAAATGTCCATACTTCTCAGATTCAGTGCAATCCCCATCAAAATACCAATGTCATAGTTCATAGATTTAGAAAAAATAATTTTACACTTCATTTAGAACCAAAATGAACCCAGATAGCCAAAGCGCTCTTAACAAAAGGAACAAATCTGGAGGCATCACATTACCAGACTTGAAATTATACTACTAATACTAAGTTATAGTAACCAAAATGGCATGGTATTTGTACAAAAATATAGACACGGACCAATGGAACAGAACAGAGAACCCAGATATAAAACCATGTACCTACAACCAGCTGATCTTTGACAAGGCAGACAACAACATACAGTGGGGAAAGGAAGCCCCATTCAGTAAATGGTATTGGAAAAGCTGAATAGCCACATGTAGAAGAATGAAACAGGACCCCTATCTCTCACCATTAAAAAAAAATAATTCAAAATGGATAAAAGACTTAAATGTAATGCATGAAACCATAAAAATTCTAGAAGAAAATGTAGGAAAAACTCTTCTACACATCGGCCCAGGCAAAGAATTTATGACTAAGACACTAAATGCAATTACAGCAACAACAAAAATAAATAAACAGGACTTGATTAAATTAAAAAGCTTCTGCACAGGAAAGGAAATAATCAACAGAGTAAATAAATAACCTACAGAATGGGAGAAAAAATTCACAAACTATACATTTGATAAAGGGCTAATATACAGAATCTATGAAGAACTAAAATAAATCACCAAGAAAAAAACCCAAACATCCCCATTAAAAAGTGAGCAAAAGACATGAACAGGTTTCTCTAAAAAAGATAGACAAATGGCCCATAAACATGGGAAAAATCCACGACGTCACTAATCATCAGGGAAATGCAAATTGAAACCACAATGAAATATTACCTTACCCCAGTCATAATGCCTACTAAAAACTCAAAAAACAATAGATTCTGGTGTGGATGCAGAGAGAAAGGAAGGTTTATACACTATTGGTGGGACTGCAAATTAGTGCAACCTCTATGGAAAATGGTATGAAGATTCCTCAAAGAAATAAATATACACTTACCATTTAACCCACCAATCCCTCTACTGGGTATCCACCCATAGGAAAAGAAATCATTTTATCAAAAAGACACCAGTGCTCAAATGTTTATTGCAGCACAATTCACACTCACAGAGATGTGGAATCAACCTAAGTGGCCTTCAATTCATGAGTGGATTAACAAAACAAACATGGTGTATATATATATATATACCATGGAGCACTACTCAGCCATAAAAAGGATTGAATTAATGTCATTTTTAGCAATTTGGATGAAACTGGAGAACATTTTCCTAAGTGAAGTACCTAAGGAATAGAAAAACAAATACCATATGTATTCTCTAGTAATTTGGAACTAACAGGCACACATGGGTACAGAAAGAAGTAAAAGTCATTAGAAATCTAGAGGAGGGGTGGGAGGAGAAGTGGAGAGGTAAAAATCTACCTGATAGGTACAATGAAAGCTATTCGGGGGATGGGCACACTAATGACCCTGACTTAAGCATTATAATAGCTATCCACATAACAAAAATCTTTGTACCTCCTTAATATTTTTAAATGAAAAAATTACATAAAATAAATAAAATAATTAAAAATTGCACCAAGTTATGAATAAGAAGGACAATAGCAAACTAACAAAATCATAGCATGTCGAAGGTATGACAAAGGGACTCCTGACACTAGCAAAGGATCTATATTTGGGAATAGTCAAGAATTTAGCTTGAAGGACCTTCAAAGCCATGTTGAGAAGATAAACTTAACATTTATGGGCAATAGAGAATTTTTTAAAGTTCTTGATTGGGGAAGCAATCCCATAAATTAGTGTGATAGGCAGAACGATGTCCCAGACCTCCAAAAGATATCCATGTGCTAACCCCTGGAGCCTGTGAATATGTTGCCTTAGATGGCAAAAGGGACATTACGGATGCAATTGAGGTTCCTGACCTTCAGATGGGGAAGTGATCCCGGAAGAGCCAGGTAGGCCCAATCTCATCGCATGAGTTCTTAAAGGTGAGGAGTCGATCCCAGCTGTGGTCAGAGAGTTGTGATCTGAGAAGGAAGGACTTGATCCGCAGTGGCTGGTGAAGGAAGGGGCCACAATCCAAGACATACCGGTGGCCTTTGGAAGTCCAAGAGGTAAGGAAATAGATTCTCCCGTATAGCCTCCAGAAAAGAATGTAGCCCTTCCAACATTGAGTTTTACCCAGTGTCAGCGCCTTGATTTTAGCCCAATGAGGCATCTGTTGGATTTCTGATCTACAGAAATTTTAAGATAATAAATTCTGTTGTTTCAAGTCACTGAAATCACAGCATTTTGTTACAGCAGTAATAGAAATCTAATAAAATTGGTTTTATGGGAGGAATTTTTTTCTTTTTATTTCAAAATATTAAGGAGGTACAAATGTTTTCATGACATGGATATCTTGTACAATGCTTAAGTCAGGGCTTTTGGTGTGCCTGTCACCAGAATAGTGTTCATTGTACCCAATAGGTAACTTTGTACCCCACATCTGTCCTCCCAGCTTCCCACCTTCTTGGTTTCCAGTGACCTTTACATGTCTTTGTGCCTGTGTGTACCCACCATTTCGCACCACTTATTAGTGAGAACCTATGGTGTTTAGTTTTCCCTTCCTGAGGTACTTCACTTAGGATGATGGTCTCCAGTGGTTTTTTTTAAGAAGGATTGAAATGAGATTATTTGAGAAGACTGAGAGAAAGGGACTAGAGGCAGGGAGACCCACTAATGGAGTGTTGTGACGACGTAGACATAAATCAAAGAAAGTGTAGAGTAGGACTGTCCGGAAAAACAGAGAGTAAGAAGGAAATTTTACACACATCAAAGAGGGAAAAACAAATGTTTATTAATTGGATATGAGAAATGAGAGAAAGAAAAGTTGGAAAGAGTTGAGTTCAGGAAAGAAGCAAATTAATCTATTAAATAGTTTAAATACATTGAATGTGAGATAACAACCCTGCATGTGTGTAGAAATAGCATATTTGAGGTATTTGGCAACCTCAAAATTATATACTCTTTTACAATTTACGAAACACTTTCACATCTATTAACTCTTTGTTTTGATGCACACTCTGAGATGGAAGGTAGAGATTCATAATTATTTCCTACAAGACAATATAGTCTCCAGAAAGGTCGTGCTTTGCTCTGGGTCACAAAGCGAGTAAAACCACAGAACTCATACACTATCCCAGGTCTCCTGAGTCCCAGGACCAATTTTCACCCCTTTTGAAGTTTCTCCCCACTGTGGAGGTTGGGTGTATGGTCCAGACTAAAGCCGTGGTGGTGGAAGCCCCGTCACAGAGACTGAAGCCAGAGAAACACTTCAGGAAACCCATGATTTAATGTGAGAACACTGGCGAAAGAAATCTCATCTAAAGAACTGGTAAAATAAAAAGAGCCTTTGGAGACAAAAGATGCGGTTAGACATGTCATTTCTTTATTCAGTCACTCATATGAAATACTTATGGAGGGCTTATTATGTGTCTTACTGTTCTACATCTTGACAATAAGTGATGAACAAGAGACATAAAGCCTAGAATGTATATTCTAGTGAGAAAAGAAAGAAAATAAATATTAATAAAAATAATAGCAGCAAACATGTATACAGCATTTTGTATTTGTTGTTTAACTTTTCAAATAAAATAGTTATTAAGTCCATATAACAACTCAGTGAAGTGTGCAACTATATATATAAGATGCATTTTTCAGATGAGGAAATTGAGGCACAGAGGAACATGCCCAAGGTTTCATGGTTAGGGACAAAATAAGGTGGTGACATGTAACACGCTGTGATTTCAAGGCTGCTTTAGCTGGGTGGTCAGGGAGGCATCTCCATAGAAGCAATGCATGAGTGGAGACAGAGAGAGATGAGACAAACGTGGCCATCCAGACACGTGGAACCGAAGCATTCGTGACCTGGAGCAGTAAGTGCAAGAGCTCTAAAGACAGTAAGATCAGGGTGGCCCAGCACGTGCTCAAAGGACAGCGGCAAAAGAAGTCAGAGTGGTAGTCAGGGTAGAAACGTTAGGGACTGTAGGCTTTGCTATAAAGGTTTGTCTTTTATTGAAGATGCAACAAGAAGCTATTGGAGAGCTGGGGATAAAGTAATTAAAAAAGACCCGTCGATTTGCTTTGCAGAGAATACACTGAAGAGGGACAAGACTGAAACCTGGAAAATAAGGTAAGGGCATTTTAATAACCCACTTAAATTACAACATGGCTAGGACAAAGGTGGCAGTAGTGGAAGCAATGAGAAAAGGTTGGATCTGGGCTGTATCCAGAATATAATTTAAATCAACAGGACTTGCTGATGGTTGCAACCAGGAGGACAACTAAAACACGTCATGAAACTTAGGAGAAGGGGAAAAAAATCCAAGATCCACAGCAATAGTCCACACTGTCTAGTACAAGAGAAACCTTGGCGGCGGGGGGGAACGGAGGAGGGAAAAGGCCATGAGTTTTGACTTGCGAATGTCATAAAGGTTGAAAGAGCATTTTTAGTAGATGAAGATGGAGGCTTGATTGCACCAGATTAAAGTTGGTGGTGGCTGTTGGTAGGAAATATCTAGAATCTTGGCTGTGAAAGACAATGGAAATGACAAACTTTCAACTGTTTAATTGTTGATTACACAGTTTTTAGATTTATCAGACCTCGTGCTTTTCTCTTTCACCTTTTTTGTGTTCATTAAAATCTATAGTAAAGTAAAGTTGGCATCAGGGAGGAGGGTAAGAGTATCAGTTAAATGGGAGCTGGGAATAGCCAGTGGATTTCACTTCTTGCCTGTCACCTCTGGCACTCAGACCGCAGATAGCTGAGAGTTGGCTCTTACCCCAAGTTTCAGGAAAAGGACCAATGCGTGTGAGTCATGTGCTTACATTAGATGCAGTCGTGATTGCAGCGAGAGAATCTGGCTGTGGGAATATAAATAAGTCCCTTATCAGTGGGTAGGGCCTCTTTATACATGGGCTGGGCTATGGAACAGAAAGCTGAATCCGAGAACACACACGGGAACTATACTGAAAATTCATCTCCCCTCCAATGCACATGGTGGCTCCCGGACTTGTTGCCAGTGTCATATAAGGTAGAAATCATGATTCGGGGGTTTCAGGTTAATGGATATAAATCTTAGTTGACTTTTAAGAGGTAACAATTTTCTCTCCTTGACATGAGACTGGAAAACCTAGCAATAAAAGGTTATATTACAACATTGTTTCTGCCTTTTTACTTTGTGTTTGCAAAGAAGGTGCAACAGTCTATACCCTCCTGTAGTACTCCTTAGGTCGGGGCCCAATCTCCACTAGTTTATATGCTTGACATGTGTTTGCTTCCCGGCCCTGTGTCGTTCTGTGGTACTTAGTAAAAGAGTTCAACATTTATTACTAATATGAAATTGATAATTCATCATTTCTTATTAGGACCAATTCAGGTTGTAAAAAAAAAAAAGCTCAAAACCAAGACTGTAACAAAAATAGTTTCTGAATCTATGCCCACATTTTGTAAAATTTAGGTCCTAAAAGACATGTAAGAAACTAGCCTTGGAAATTCAATAACAAGAGAAATAACTGAATTACTTTGAAAGATCTTTGGCATTGAGAAAATGCAAAATTTAGCATAAATAAAAGAGAGCGTGCCTTTCTACAGATACTAATCAACCCTATTGTATTTTTTTGTCAGTATGGGCAACACTTGGTTTCAGGCTTGAGATAACTTTCGCAGGAAACAAATCTCACAGGCCACGCCCTTTTATAACTTAGCTATACATCAGTTTGCAACACTGGGAAAAGGATTTCCCGGAATCACATTCCACCAAAGAAGGAGTTTAGGGGTTAAGGGTTAAGGTCATTCATTAACTTCAGTATCAGGATCATGTACCATCGGAAAGTAGTCATAGTGTCCAATAAAGGGGTACGTGTGTGTGTACACGTGTGTTTATGTGTGTGCACACATGTGTATCAAGAAGCTCAAAGTCTCATTAAAATTGACAGCTACTTGTGCCTCTGTTTTTCAATACATACTCTAGAATCTAGAAGATTATGTTTTTATAATTATTTGTTTTAATTACAAAATGATATACTTTTTAAAGCAAATTTTCAAACTAATGCCAAGTAAAAATAAGTTAAAATGTTACCCTTTTTTCCCTACACCTAAAGTCACCGTTATAAATGTTCTGATTTATAGTTTTGCAGTCTTTTGTGAGTCTCATTGTGGGTATGTTTGCATGCATATATGTATATACATAGAAACAGAGTCATTCTATGTAAACGATTGTGCATCTTGTTTTTATCACTTAACAATGGCACTTTTACATGTGGTTAAATATTATTTTATATCATTTTAATGGCATTATTGAATGTGTAAGTTGTATCCAGTTTTCCATAGCTGTGTATAGATTTTGATGAATACCCCTTTAACAAAATCTTTGTGCCTCTCCCTGGTTATTTCTTTAGAATAAATATCCAAAAGTGAAATTACTGGACCAAAGCCAAAATATATAAAATTTTGCTTTTGCTACAACTCTCATCAATTCTTTTGGAATTCCAGATGATAAAATAAAAATATATATATTAATAGCTATAGGAGACTGTGGCATATGATTCAATCAAGAGTTATTGATCGAATAACCTGGTGGTTCTTTGGGAGAAATAAAAAATTTAAATGATTTGTGCAAATCACTTCCAGTTGCTCGTAAATTCATCTGGGCTGATTGCATTTTCTACTTGATATAATTCAACCAGCTGTGCTTTTGTACTTTTGGCTTCTGGTAAGTGTTCATCAATACATTCTTAACCTTTTGTCAGAAGTACTCCTGGGCAACAGAAAGCAGGCAAATGCATAGCTTCCAGCATTTCCATGGAAGGGGGAAGGTGGCATCGTGGGAAGCTGGCAGCTGAAGCATTTCCCTTCAGTGGGACATGGGGTCTCTTGGGCATTGGTACAGTTGCAGAAGACAGCAAAGCATAGTCACCTTTTTCTGTGGCTCGCTGTCATCAAGTGTGAGCAGAGAAGACTCAGAGTGCCTTGGAGAGGTTGCTGTTTCTATCAGAGGCTGTAGCTCAGGAGTGCGGAAGAGGCTGCACAGCGGTCTCTACAGGTGAGAAAAAACCCCACAGAAACTAGAGCTGGAAGGACTGAAAATCAGAAATATGAAGGTTTATCTATAAAGATATTAATTGAAATGCTCATTTTAAGGACACCCCTAAGGCACCCCATAACAGTTCAGTGAATTGGGAATAAATTGCCAGTTAGAACATAAGTTGGTGCTGTCTTTTTGCAAATCCGTTTCCCAACATGTAGCAAGAACCTTAAGCTAGTAATTACCCTTTGAGGAATCCATTCTGAAGAAACATTCTGAAATTCATGTAAAGCATCTGAACACTTATGCCCATCATAGTATTATCTATAATGGCAAAAAGTTGGCAACATTTTATGTATCTAAATAATGAGTCCATAATATGAAAATAATTTAATGTTTATGAAATTTAAAGTTTATGAAAATATTTTAATGCCATTAGGGAATGCTCACCACTTAATGTTAAATGAGAAAATCGAAATATAAAACTGTTAGTTGAGTCCTCTGGGAAGCAGACAATTTTGAGCAGGATAATGCCTGTGGCGGACGAAGGAGAGGAAATAAATAGGAAATAACCAGGTGGGGAGGGACTTCAGAAGACCGTGTGGGTCTCACGCCTGTAGGAGGAGGGCCGGGTAAGGCAAGCGTGCTCCTCAAACGCTGCACAGATCTCAGAGGCTGCAGCTCAAGGCTGTGCCCTATCTCACTCCTCACCGCTGAGTGGCACATTCTTTCTCGAAGGGAGCTGATTGAGGTACCTCCATGTTGCTGCCCAGACTATTCAGTGTGATCCTGTTTTTGAGAAAGGTAGAGGAAGAGGGGAGAGAGAGAGAGAGAGACAGGCAGAGACAGAGAGAAGGGAAATAAATAAAAATAAGGTTAATGGGAGGAGGGAGGAGGGGATGGGGATATTCACACCTAATGGGTGCGGTGCGCACCGTCTGGGGGATGGACACGCTTGTAGCTCTGACTCGGGGTGCGGCAAAGGCAGTATATGTAACCTAAACATTTGTACCCCCGTAATAGTCTCGAATTAAAAAAGGTTAATATTGATTATCTCTCGATTGTAGGAGTATGAATTTTGCATAAAGTCATTTATGTATTGTACAAATTTCTACAATAAGCATATATTATCTTACAATAAAAAAATTGACAAAAAACTCCCATGAAAATTAGAGCCAAAAGGAATAAAGTATTTCTTCCCTCCCAACTCAAATTGAACACACATTTTCAAAAGTTTCGATTTCTGTGCCACAGATATCCCCAGTTACCTCTGCTGCTCTAAGAAGAGAAGTGTAAAATCTTCAGTGATTAGCAGAGAAATCTGAGTTTTCAGTAAATGTTTCTCTGTGAACTCTTGAGAACTTTTCAACACGATTTTCGGAATGAGCTCTGAAGTTCATATTTAAAAATCAAAATTAAAAATATTAAACCGACATTTATTATAGCTAAATAGCAAGTTTTCCTCTTCACCTTTCCCAATGAGTGAAAGAACAACATATTACAAATCTCATCACATTTGCCTGCAAAATCACTTCGAAGAGTTTGCGTTTATTTTTAAAGTGAATATAAAATTTGGAGATATAAATAGAAGGAACAAATTCCCCTGTGGTTTCAATGCCTAAAGACAATGGTTATCAGTGTTTCCGGTATTTTCTAAATTTAGATTTTGTATACGCAATTTCATGTTTTCTTTTTTTGTTTAACATAAGACTGTTTCATATAATTTTAATAGCTAGATAATATTTCATTATATATAGACGTTTAGTTTCTTGTTCTCCATTTCTGGACATTTAATTTATTTTTTAATTTTGGCTACTATAATAAATATATTTGTGTCATCCTTGGGCAAATATTATTGTAGCAGTCAGCACAAAAAATAATTTAAAGGTAAGATGCAGTTTGGGATAGTATTACATTTTTGAATTTTTGTGAAATATTGGAGGCTACAGCAATGATTATAATACTTACAAACAGAAACTCTTCTGTATTTACAACCGTGCCTTTACAAACTGTGAATGCCTCCAAATGTTGCCAGTTTTAAAAATGGTAAAAATATTTACATCAATAACTAAGGCAGCATGATCTGGAAGCTGCTTTATTTATTGATGATTTAGATTCTGAAAGAATATTCCAAAGTCTTTTCCTTTCAAGTCGAACTCAGCCTACAAGTTCCCCCCACCAGGGTCTGGCTCTGTCGCCTGGGCTAGAGTGCAGTGGTGTCATCATAGCTCACTGCAACCTCAAATTCCTGGGCTCAAGTGATCCTCCTGCCTCAGCCTCCCTAGTAGCTGGGACTACAGGTGCTCATCATCATGCCCTGCTAATTTTTTCTAATTTTAGTAGAGATGGGGTCTCACTCTTGCTCAGGCTGGTCTCGAACACCTGAGCTCAAGAGATCCTCCCACCTCAGCCTCCCAGAGTGCTGGGATTACAGGCGTGAGCCACCACGCCCGGCCCAAGTATTTTTACTAAATTGGAATGTGAGTTGATTCTTCAAATCATTAAAAATTTGGAATATTTGTCTCTTCCTTGCGAATATATTCTACAAAGCATCTTTTTTCTAAAACAAACCGGTGTCCTCCCGCCTTCCTCTTCTCTGTCAGCGTAACGTGGAGGCCCAGGGACAGCATTGGTCATGTGTCACGCTGCCACGCCCTTTGACATTGCTTAGTCTGAGGATCTATGTATGAGTCATCTGTGACTTGCTAGAAAAGTTTCATCAGCCATAATTTTAACCCTTTTTTTAATCTTTAGGTTCCCTAATGAACTTCTGTTCTTTTCTTGGATTAATATTAACTAATAGTCATTCAACATTGGTGCTTATTCTCTAACGATAGTCTGAAGTTCTTCCATTTTGTCTATCACTTTTTCCGTCTTTAATGACTATGTACAGCATATAAACAGCACTCTCTGCCTCTTGAATGAATCGCTCTTACTGTACAGTGATCCATGTTCCTAAAACACCTCAAAACTAAGTAAAACCGCCAATAAAACACTCTGCCTGAAGACAGAAGTGGCCACTCACAATCTCGAAGGACACCTGTTGGTTGGCAGGCAGAGTTGGCATGCTTTTGCATTGTAGCTTGCATCTCTTTTGTATCTATAAAGTTTACAAGTTAGAAGTGCCTACGTAGTGATGTCTCTCCAATAGAAAATAATTAAACAGATATCTCTACTTGTAGATTTAGCAGATTTTATTTACACGTTATAATTGGCGTGTGCTGCAAAGTCTTCCGCTACTAAACCATAAATATTCTTCCCAACATTAACATCAATCCTTTGGGTTTTACAAAAAAAAAAAAAAAATATTCCTTTTAAAAGGATGATGTAATAAGGGATTATTAATCCCTCTTTAATCCATTAGCACCTTTAACTACATTAGCATACGTTCACCTATCATGTTATGGAAAAAGGTGCCCCACCAGGAGGAGGATCTTAGCGAGAAGAGAGTCAAGGAAAAATGCAGACCCTGGGAAGTTATTGAAGATAATAACTCTGATGAAGAAGCTAGAGTGTTAACTGTGGGAATTGAGGGGACAGAAGGAAGGCTTTAAAGGCCAGGTGGGTGGTGATACATAGAGAAAGGGATGTTATACAGAGAAATGAAAGACATCCGTATACAGCCATTGCCTTTTTACCAGTTTTCCCAAGGTTAAGAAAGTTCTGTAACTTATTCAATGAAGTTTTTACAGTGAGCTAGCCATGTCATTCTCTTATGTTTGTATTCCTTCCCTCCTTCTGGTCACTAACGATGCTTTTCTAAAGAGTAACAGTAGAGGGGAATAATTTTTTTGTTTTATTGATTGTTTTTTAAGTCAGTTCTCAAGACATACTGGTTTATAGGGAGAAAAGGTCACATAGTAAACTAAATCCATGAATATCTCATTGACCTGGTCAGGAGTAAGATCATTCAGTATGCCAGGTCCTCTAACAACGTTGACGTTTTGTTATAAAGTTGATTAAAAAAATAATCGATTCCTGGTCAAGGCCACTGTCTGTATGGAGTTGGTATGGCCGTCTGCTGTGGGTTTTCTCTGGGCAACCCTGTTTCCTCCCACATCCCAAAGATGTGCATGGTAGGTGAATTGGTGTGTCTACACTGTCCTAGTGTGAGTGAGTGTGGGTGTGGGTGTGTGCATGAGTGTGCCCTGCGATGAGATGGGGATGGGCCAGGGTGGGTTCCTGCCGTGCACCCTGACCTTTCAAGAGTAGCTCTGGCCACCTGGGACTCCCAACTGGAATAAGCGTGTTGGAAAATGAATGAATGAATGAATACAAAATATTGTCAAATAAAAATCTGTACACGATGATCACATAAATGCACACCAATAAACAATGCAGTACAAAAGCGCTCAGCAAGCCCACCGCATTTGTGATTGTTTGTTTTTGACCTGTGTGGTGGGTGGAGGTGCTCCTTAAAATTTTCACTTTGCAAACATTAATCCTTGATTATTTTTTTTCTTTTCTGTTCTTTTTTATTTTTTATTTTTCATTTCAGGGTATTATGAGGGTACAAACATTATGGTTACATTTTATGTCTTTGCCTCACCTGTGAGGGTTAAAGGCATGTCCTTCCCCCCTACAATGCTCCCCATGTCATTTAGTTGTGGGTTTACCCCCCCATCCCCCAATCCCTGGAGAGTATTACCGCCATGTGAGCACCCTAGTGTTCATCAGTTAGTACCAATTTGATGGCAAGTACAAGTGGAGCCCATTCTTCCGAACTTGTGGTGCCTCACTTTGGATAATGGGCTTAAGTTTAATTCAGGAAAGTATAAGAGGTGCTAGATCACTGTCGTTTCTTATGATTGAGTAATATTCCATTATAAACATATACCAAATTTTAATAATACACTCACGAATTGACGGACACTTGGGTTGTTTCCACATCCTTGCAATAGTGAATTGTGCTGCCATAAACATTCGGGTGCAGATGTCTTTATCATAGAATGTTTTTTGCTCTTTTGGGTAGATGCCTAATAGTGCTATTGCTGGATCGAATGCTTTTTCTATTTTTAGCTCTTTGAGGTATCTCCAAATTCTTTTTCACAGAGGTTGCACTAATTTGCAGTCCCACCAGCAGTGTAAGAGTGTTCCTGTCTCTCCACATCCTCATCGGCGTTTGTTGTTTTGGGATTTTTTGATAGAGGCCGATCTCACTGACGTTAGGTGATACCTCACTGTGGTTTTGATTTGTATTTCTCTAATGATTAGAGATTAATCTTTGATTTAACCCACCACCACTACAACCACCATCATTCACTGATTCACCAAAAATTGGGCAAATAATTACCTTAATCATTTTTATTAATCTTCCTTAAATGTATGTATAGCTCACATTTATTTCAATATTTAATATTATTAGAAGTGCTTTGCATCTTTATTTGGAATTTTGGTGATGTTTTTGTGAACAGAAATATACCACGGGGACTTAACTCTTACTTCTGTCGATTAGCCAATGGTAAAATTGGTTTCATTACTGTTTTGCTTGAAGTCCCTGTTTCCAAGAACCCATTGACCATGTTGAGAACTTATTGTATTGTGTACTGTAAAATTGACCGGCATAAGCTACCTGTAAGAATATTAGCAGCTTAACATTGGGTAGGAGTTCTAACTTTCCAAGGTTAAATTGACTTCATCACAACTTTGTTAAATAAGCACTTACTTGTTCTGCCAATGCCCAGCAGTGGAAGTCCACCAGGAGCATGTGGTCAGACAAAGCCACGTTTGTTCACTCCGCTGCTTCTGCAGAAAAGAGAATGCACATCACAGGGCACTTTGAGTGCGAGGGAGTTGGAGGGAGCTTGTTATAGACTTCAGGTCTTTGCTGGATGGTTTCGGGAGAGTTTAAGGAAGTCAGGCTTTGTTCTGGATTGGGTACTGTCAGAAAGCGTGGGCAATTTAGTAATTGTGCACCTTAAAGGTTTTTATTTAAGAGTCAAGCAGAAGCATGAGGGGTCAGTTGTCATTGCTAAAGAAACCATAGCCACTTATGTTAGCTGGGAGAGGAGGGCATTTGGTTATTTTTGTGATCGTGTTGCATCCTTCTCTGTGTTCACACGTGATTGGGAAGTGGTTTTATTTTTGGCAAGTTCCACCATGGTCGTGGGGTGGCCCTCTTTGGCTCTTCTTGGTATTCTGTGGGTATGGTTTATATTCAGTGGGGAATGCCATGGCCTACCTGTCAGCTTCCAGGGCTGTTTTGTTTTATTTTATTTTACTTTATTTTATTTTATTTTATTTTATTTTAATTTTATGTTATGTTATTTTATTCTTTCTTTCTCAGATCATTTACTCCTACATTCAACAAACATATATGAGTTTCAGGATGTGCCTGGCATTGTGTGGTACAAGGGATAGACTGCATCGTAAAACAAGACACGCAGGTGTAGATCAGGTAGCAATAAAAGGGTCAAGGATATGGCTTTGTAGTCAACGTTTAACTTTTGGCTTTATCACTTACTGTCTCCCTGTGTAAGTTATTAAATATCACTAATTCTCAGTTATCCCATCTGTAAATGGGAATAATAATAGTAGCTCCCTCAGGAAATTATTACTGGTATTAAATAAATGTTAGTTATCATCATCATCATCACTAGGGAAAACAGCTATTAAATAAGGCATCATAAAGCCATTAAATGCTACAAAACGGAAACCACAGAGTGCCATGGCAATATATAGCAGAGGGACCTAAACAACTCTGGGGGAGTCAGGGAACTGTTTCCGAGGAAGAATGTTTAAACTGAGCCCTGAGTACATTTAGTTAAGTGGAAGGAATGAGGAGAGGAGTTTCCTATCCAGGAAGAAGAGGGAATTTAAGCAAAGATTCTAAGATGGAAGAAAACAGGTCACATTTGAAGCCCGGGAAGAAATCCTGTATGGTCAGCCAAGATTGGAAGGAGCGGACGGTGGGAGATCAGACTGATGAAGTGGCCAGGGCCAAATGAGGCAAGACCTTGATCCCAGGTTAGAGACTTTGGACTATGTCCAAAAAAGAGCAACAACGCACCAATGACAACGGTGTCTTCCCTCACCCCACACCCTTTACAGGAGCTGCTGGCCAACAGCCACACTAAGGGACCTGGATTTAATTTCTTTATTCCCCTCTTGTCTCCCACACATGCTCCGGATAAAGATTCAACGGTTTGGGTTGTTAGTTCTGTCAAATAGCAAGGTCCTAATTTGTGCCCACAGCTGGTGGGAAAAAAATATTCATTTAAAAAGAAGAGGAAAGAAAAGAGAGGGATATCTATGGGCAAGTTAGCTTGTCAGAGTTTCAGAGAGTAGAATACATGACACACTCTTCTTTTATGTCTTTAGCCAGGTATGTTTGACATTACATTTTCGATTTTGATTTAAGAGTCGACTATTTCAGATTTTCTTTTTTCCTAAACCTGTAGGATTTGTTTTTCATGCCTTAAATTCACTATGTTTCCAAATAATTTAATTGGTATGGGTTACCAGAGATGCATAGTCTAAAATATGTAGATTTTTTCAAATTATATATTTACATCTGTAAAAATTAATTCATGAAAAATTTTAAAATCATAAAAATTATTTCTAATAATTTTCATTTTTTGCTCCTTAAAATTAACATAATTACCTCCCCTAACTTCTAGGATCATGGTAAGAATTATGTGGGATAACATAACCAATGAGTATTCAGTAAATGTGTGTTACTTTCCCTTCTGCCAAAAGAAGGACTGTTCTCAGGAGAAGCCAGGGCTTACCAAATGGAGATGACCAGTTAATCTGTCTTTCATTTTCCCCGGTCTGATTTGGAATGTATCATTGCTAGTCTACTAAGGCAGTCGGTATCTGAGGCCGACTCAGATACTCAGGTTAGAGGATACGCAAGAAAGTTGAACAAATGTAGCCGTGAATGCAAAGCTGTTTTGGATTCCATTTCTCATCAAAAATGCATTTCCCAATGAAGATTTTCACAGTCCTGAGTTCATAGTAACTTGTCAGATTTCATTTAGGTGGAGCTGAGCTAAAAAAAAAAAAAATTCTACAAAATCAACTGCCTTAGGGTACCATTCATGTGATTTATTTGAACGGAAACATGAAATTATTTGAAGGCGTAAGTGATCTAAATAAAATGAATTAAATGTCTAGGTGGAAGATGAGTCAGTTATTTGTTCCAAAGCCTCAGAATCCCTTCTGACATCATGCAGCATCATTAGTCTTCCCGTAATTTTTCCACTTTTTCTTTAACCTTGTGTTCACTCTTGTGTTTGTCTACATTATTGTCCTAACTGGACTCTCAAAGTTGTAAAACCAGCATACTATTATGTAGATTTTTGAAATTAAGTTGATAATTTTGCCTTTGATGGGAGGTATTTGAATTTTTGAATAAACTTTCAATTTTGCAATACTTTATTTTTATAAACTGTTGATATAATACATCAGAAAGGTCCGTTTACATCAATAGTTTTGAGAAACTGATACTTTAAGGAATTTCCAAACTGTATCATGGATTACACACCAGAAGTATTTACAAACAAATGATAGTTGAAATAACACAATGTTTTGTTTTATCCATGTAAGATGTGCATGGGATAAATCAGTTTTCTTCCCAGATGGTGGTTTGTCTAGGTGGTGACATTGTTTTGAAATGATCACACGCACTTGCACGCTATTCATGCCTGGGCTTCTTCCACCCAAGAGGAATGACTAAGAGTGACCACAACAGCTCATGAGGCCAAGAATTCCAGGAAAGTTCTTGTCTTCCCAGGCCCAACCTTTCATAGGTTTAGGGATAGAAACCCTTTCTGATCATCTTTATAACCACTTACAACTGGGAAAAAGTAAACACATTAGTCTCTTAAGCTGGGTATTATTAAATACTTAGTCATTACAAGATGATCAGCAAACAATACCCAGTGACAAAAACAAATGACTGATTTTGCCATATATTCCCTACAATTAGAATTTTTTGTTATCCCTTAACCCTGTGCATATCAGTCCCAGCTACACATTACTATTGGACTTAGATTTTAAAAATCTGCAAGCCCTGCTCCAGGCAAATCAGTCAGAATCTCTTGGGGCGAAACTTGGTATTTAGGAGCTATTCATGATGTGTAAATGCAGACAAGGCTGGGAACCAGTGGGATCACTTATGAGCCTTAGAAAGTGGGAATGCTTGGGTTCCACCTCCAGAGATGCAAACTCAATGGTGTGGAGTTTAGCCTGAACATGAGGAGTTTCGACAGCTTCACAGGTGATTCTTATGTGCAGCTCGGACAAGACGATGACCTTGTATAGATTTCCTGCATCTTCTGTTTAGAGACGTGTCGTAGACATCTAGGAAGAAGGAGACCCCAAATGCAATGGCTCCAATACTGGATATCTTGAGAAACAACAGAGCTATTTATAACTATAATAATCCTTCATGTTTATGTAGTATTTAGTATCAAAATATTTCAGAGTGTTTTCCACAGCATCAGATCATATTGAATAATCAGTGTGGAAATATTTTGAAAATAATTTAAAAAGTGCAAAACTGATACCTCTTTAGTGTTGCCTATCATCTTCTACTTTGTATCTGCCAGTGATTGTAACTCACACCTAACTCCTCTAATAAACTACAAATTCCTTAAGGTTAATTTATGCATCATATTTATTTTTGTATTCTACACAAGTGTTCAATAGATGTTTTAACCTGATAAATGTTCAGTCAATTTCTCTCGAATAAAGGATTGAACAATTTGATTTGCTTCAGTGCATACTACTGAGCATTTCCTCTGTGCTGCCTCTGCCCCAGGCCCTCTACAGTGAATTATGTCTATGGCCCCTGTTTTTAGGGAGTTCACATGCCAGGAAATGAATGAAATACTGAGATCTCAACTTGCAGGATGACTCCGTATCTCACATCAGTACTGACATGCCACAGCATGGCTCCGGGACCGGCATGAGCCCAAAACACAGGAGATATATCCCTTTTCCTTGGCTAACAGATAATCAAGAATCAGCCTGTCTCGGATTGTTGCAATCCTTCTATTAAATGAACAACTTCCTATTACTTTAAGCTTCCTCACACAAGGGACTTAAAAGCCACAACCAAAGGAATGTATTAGCAATGCTTAGAACAGAAACCTGGAATCTTAGCAGATGAGGCAAATGCCTCAGGTTGCCATGTAATCTGTGTTTAATTTCCCCATTGGAAGGACTGTAACTGAGTCTTCTACTATGTACTGGTGATTTACACCTGCAATATAGAAAATGAAATGTAGAAAATATCTGCCAAGGAGATAGTTTAAAAACCAATTAAAATAAAATTATATGTGTGCATGTGTAATGATCTCCCATCGGCAACTCTAAGGAGAGTAAGGACAGCTTCCCCTTAGTTACGTGTAATTGCAGCGGTCGTTAAGGAAAGCTTCAAAAGGCTGCTGTTAATTCAGGCTCTTGCCCTCCCCCAATCTGTTACAGTGTCAGACCAAATACATACAAAAGGATGTATTTCTCTCCTTATAAGCAAAGGCCAAATGAATTCTGTGCACCCTTTGCAAGAAAAACAGAGCATCGGCCGGGCGTGGTGGCTCACGCCTGTAATCCTAGCTCTCTGGGAGGCCGAGGCGGGCGGATTGTTTGAGCTTAGGAGTTCGAGACCAGCCTAAGCAAGAGCGAGACCCCGTCTCTACCAAAAATAGAAAGAAATTAATTGGACAGCTAAAAATATATAGAAAAAATTAGCCGGGCATGGTGGCACATGCCTGTAGTCCCAGCTACTTGGGAGGCTGAGGCAGTAGGATTGCTTGAGCCCAGGAGTCTGAGGTTGCTGTGAGCTAGGCTGACGCCACGGCACTCACTCTAGCGCAACAGAGTGAGACTCTGTCTCAAAAAAAAAAAAACAAAAAACAGGGCATCATTAGAGAGGCTGATGAGGACTATAATATGATTTGAGAAGCAGCTTCACTGGCCCTTCTGATTTCAAGACTGCCCTTGGGAAGGTGGGGGAGAAATAAGGAAAACTCATAAATCCCTTTACTCTACCCAGAGTTGCATCCTGATTCACTGGCACCTGGTCTGTGGGGTAGACCAGGTAAGGTTTGGCCAAAAATAAATTTGCTTGTAGCTATTAAAATTGTACTTTGGATTTTCGAATTCAATTGTTTTGGGTTTTGTGATTTAAACTTTCAGTTTTACTGGCCAGCCTAATGGGGCAATGGCAGCAATTTACTTTGTGCTTAACTTAGAGCCAACATAATATCCAGTGCAAACGCCCGATTAAATAATTAACATTATGCTGGGACCCAGGTAGGAAGTGGGAGGAAGAGTAATTTTAAGTTTTGAGTCCAAATATAAAAGTGATTTATTAATACACGGATGTCAAAATATTAGTGCTACTTTTAAGCTCGACTTTCATCTAAAGTTATTTATAATAATAACCACAATTATTTTAAAAAGCACCTTGAAAATAATTTCAGTGTGGCAAGTCATCTAACCAAATTACTAAGGTCAGAATCTCGGAGTCTAATAAAATTAGTGTTTTGTTTATTAATATTTCTTGCTATGTTTCTACAAATGATAATCTTGGGTTTGTGTTTTTCAAAAGCAATACATAATCATCCTGTCCTTTATTACCCTTTTGAAATGAGGTAATAAAAAGAGCTAATTACTAGGGAAGAAAACAAAACTGCATATTCAAACAGCTGACCCATAGTAGATATCACTTTTCTTTTCTAAGGAAGAACAGGATGGTGATCCAATAACTACTTTTAAAGACTGGAAACTAACTAAAAGGCTATCATCATCTTGGCATGAAGATTGTGTAGAGGAGAATTTGTTTGCTGCCAAGTAATTAAGTAAGATGAAAATATCAACTTATACTTGATATAAAGGCAAAGTAAATCTTACAGAAAGCACAGCATTTCTATGTTGCAAATATTAATATTTGCAGGAAGAAATTAAATTACATCAGCTTTATATTACCCAGAATTTTATTAAACAGAATTCCCTATTAATTGGCACTTCTGAAAATTTCCAGTACAAGACAGTTATTGTTCACTATTACAACTGGTATTTTGAAACATTGTAAAGAATTATTTAAAGGCTAAGCATATTTGTATCCTTTAATACTATTTGAAAATAAACAATACTTAAGGAATTCATGTTTTGCATAGCTTAACTACCGACAACATTGTTCCATAGGAATGCCAGATATCAGACTTTCTATAAATTACATCTGTTTGAAGAATCCCCTCTTAAATTATAGAAGTGGAAAAAGATTTGTCATTGAAACCAATTAGAAAAGCTACATTGAAGAAAAATTATTAATCAGTGTGATCAGTCTTGGACTCCAAGTGGCAATGAATCTGAGCTCATTGGTTTCACTTATCCACCAGTTTCCAGGTATTAGATGGTTTCCCATTAAGATTTGTTCTTCTAGCCTTGTCTGTAACTTTTGCTATTGGAGAATAATATTTTAGGCTTCTGTAATTGAGCTGAAGAACAGATATGCAATGGCGGAGGTGATTGTAGATTGTAAGAGTTGAACTACCTCAATCACTAAAGATATTAAAATGCCATTTTTGGAAGTATAATTCTTAGGCCACTTGTATCAATAAATCACCTGTGAATTCCTGGGCCCCATTCTAGCTCTAATTTTGACACAGGGATGGGCATTATAATTAAGTGCCTCAGTTGATTCTTACTCATGCTGAAGATTAAAAATATGTACCTTAAAATGACTTTCTCCCCTAACTTCTAATACCAAAGTGTTTTAAAAACGACAGGTACTTGAAGACTTGGATTTTTCTGCCTAACATATGACTGTTTCTGGTGGAGTTGTATCAACAGCATATGCGATGGAGCCTCTGCGCGAAACCTTCCCAAAGTTACATGATGACTGATGATGATGATGGTAGTGGTGGCAGTGATGAAGGTGATGATGATGGTGATGATGATGATAGTGGTGATGATGAGGATGTGGATGGAGATGGTGGTGATAATGATGATTTTGACCAAATTGAAGGCTGTTTCTTGAAAATATTAAATATAACACTAATCTCAGGGCCTTTGCACTTACTTAATGTTCCCTCTGCCTGAAATGATCATTATTCTCTAGGCTCTTAAATGGCTTACTCTTCATTTCTGCTCAAAAACCGCCTTATTTGAGAGAACTCCCTGAATCATCCTCAAGTTGTACCACCTTCCATTACTCTCTAGGCCCCTCATTTGGACTTATTTTTCTTCACAGATCTCTTTCATATATGTATGTGTGTACTTGTTCGATTTCTTGTCCCACTAGAATGTATGATCAAAGAGAGCGACGTCTTCCTGTGTTTTGTTCACTGCTTTATTCCCAGTGCCTCGGACAGTAACTGGTATGTGAGAATTTCCCCACAAATATTTGTTGGAGGTGAGTGAGCCAACATACACAGTGGTTAATCCCTCAGCAAACACACGTTTTAAAATGATGTCAAAGGAAACTGAAATGTGAGCTTGTGCAACCTCAGTCTGCCCCATCCTTTTCATGTTCCAGCGATGATGCCTGCAGAAAGAATGTGCTACAAGTAAGTTTACGTTCCAATATTTTAAGACATCCTCTAATAAACTAGTCTCCCTGCTTCCCCTATTGTCACATTCTAATTCATCCTCCATACTGGGGGACACTAGGGTGATGAGATTGCACCACTCATCCGTCTAAAGTCCTCTGTGTCAACCCGTTCCATCCAGGCTAAAAGACACCCGGGGCGTTGTGATGTCCAGCTTCAGCTGAACTCCCATGGCTTCGATCTTTGCCTGATCAGCTCCTCCAACCGTGTCAACTCTTGGCCGACATCAAAGCTACATCTATGTCTGTGTCCACCATGCCTGGACTGCTCCCCTGCTCCCTACCTTGGCAAATTCCTTCTTTTTCATGTCTTAGCTGAAATGTCACTTTTCCTCAGATGCCTTTCCTGACCTTGATATTTAAGCCAGTTCCCCTTGAAATACTTACTGATAGCATTCTGTGGGTTTCTTTCATAATATTTATCACAATTCATATGGTTATTATGGTCTTATTATAGCTTTAAAAAAATCTTATGTTCATTAAACTCCAAGTTTCATATCACAGGATCTTAGTTTCTTTCTTATTCCCCAGCAATTAGGACAATGTGGTGTGGATTCTCAATCAACATAAGTTGGCTGAATGAACAAACTGTCCAATGCCAACCTCTGGTAAGAGTGGTGTTATGACAGCTATTTTATACCACCGTGAGTGCTTTAGAAGTTCCCAGAAAGCTTAATGCTTCCTAAAATTTTTCTCTTTTTATTGTTCATAGTAACTCTTATACATTATCTCGTATTTTATATAATCTTTTAACATCTTTCTGAGAAAATTATTATGGTTTATTTATAGATGAACCTCACAGCTACTAATGGGAACCATGAATCATGTCAAGTTCTGTTGACTCCGAAGTCTGCACCTGAACTTCCACTCTGTACTGCCTCTGCAATGTCAGAGCGCCCTGTAGCTTTTGACACTTCAATCTGTACTTGGGGATGCCCTGAATTCACAATATTTGAAGCATAGTTTTTGTCTGTTTATGGATCCTTACAAAATTTAGTGGAATTAAGCTAAGTCATCCTACCACATCAGTGGATACTACAATCAAATACTCAATTTCGAAATCCACCTATGGCCTTTTGTTTGTAGGTTCTGGGTTTAGGACCTTATAAGACAAATGAGTGCCTAATCTAATTTTCTCAATATTATGAGCCAAAAATTTTAATGAGTGCAGTGATAACTATACATATTAAGGTTTGCCTAATATGTAAGATTTTTATTTGGCAGCTACCTGGTACGCTAAATGCTGGACTTAAACATGCCTTGACATGTACCATTGAGTTTGCTCTCCCTGACCTCTTTGTGGCATTCAGGCTGATAGAGAAGGCTCCCGAGTCAATGAAAAGGCCATGCCGGATCAGCTTGGAATTTGTAACATTGTTTGCTTTGAATCAAAGTTCGTTTGATCATCACTGGCATTCCGGATATTGACCTGGGTCCTCCTAAATTGTACTGTTCTATTTTAAAGTAAACCTCAGTTGACGTTTTAAAATCTTGATTAACAGGAAATCAGTTGACTTTGGAAGTAAGTGAGTGAAAGGCAAAAATTCTTTTTGTGTGAAAGTCCGCTGGGACTTTGAAGACACACATAAATGAGGTGTGAGTCACCGACGCTAATGAGTTTATTATGTATCACTACGATTTTATCTTTAATCACAATTTTTTTATGTCGGATGATTGTACTTATTTTAAAA
The DNA here is from genome assembly GCF_000956105.1 of Propithecus coquereli. NCBI lineage: Eukaryota > Metazoa > Chordata > Mammalia > Primates > Indriidae > Propithecus > Propithecus coquereli. Next base: position 4,700,052 of record NW_012152396.1, read on the forward strand.
ACATTGTAGAATTATAACACTCTATGTACCTTTATGTTTATTTTAAATTAGACTCCAATTATGATCATTCTTGCTTAGATTAGAATAATATGCCAAGTTAGGAAATCAGAAACTTTATGACTAACAGAATTATCTACTTTGCTATATGATCTGCAAGAAGACTACAGATAGTATTAAGAAGTTTAGAATAATTGGCAAATTCCCAACACTTTTCAGTCCCATTGAAAATAATAATTAGCCCATTTGGTAGGCCATGAAGATTGCGTACAGGTGAGAAGACTTTGAGTGGTCATTTTGCTTCTTACATTTCCAGGCTTGTTAGATACATGTGCATTAAATTAGAGCAGTTAAACTTTAATGTGTAGTTGAAACCTCCTCTGTATCTCATTAAACAGTGGGCCTGAGAGTCTGCCTTTCTCTTCTGCTCCAGCTGAAGCTGATGCTGCTGGTTTTGGCCATTCTGTTCATGCTTACACAAAAGGAGAGTTCAATAGAGGCTAGAGTAATTGAATTCAGGAAACTTGATTCCATGAGAGCATTGCATGACTTGGCCATTCTCTCCTTTATTGAACAAATACATTGAGCGCCTACTGTATTCCAGGTACTGTGGTAGGCCCTGGGTGTCCATCCTGAACAAAACAGATGCAGCCTGTATGAGCCATAGGAGTGAGAACCAGCTGAATATCAGTTCTCTTCAGGCCTCAAAGTCTTGTGGGATAGCTGGATCAAATGGTAGGTTGACTTTTAGTCTTTGAGGAATTTCTGTACTGTTTTTTACAGAGGTTGTACTAGTTTGCAGTCCCACCAATAATGTATAAGTGTTCTTTTCTCTCCACAATAACAATAAACATCTATTGTTTATGGACTTTTAAATAAAAGCCATTCTGACTGGAGTAAGGAGATATCTCATTGTGCTTTTGATTTGCATTTCCCTGATGCTTAGTGACATTGAGCATTTTTATTTACCCAGAGAAAAAGAACTCATTTTATCAAAAAGACACCTGTACTTGAATGTTTATTACAGCCCAATTCACAATAGCAAAGATGTGGAATCAACCCAAGTGCCCATCAATTCATGAATGTATTAACAAAATGTGGTATATGTACACCATGGAATACTTCTCAGCCATGAAGAAGGATGAATTAAGCCCTTTTGCAACAATCTGGATGGAATTGGAAACTGTTATCCTTAGTGAAGTATCTAAAGCATAGAAAAACAAACACCGCGTGTTCTCACTATTAAATTGGAACTAATTGATGAACACACATGTGCATAGAGGGAAATAAAACTCAATGGAAATCAAAAGGGGGGGAGGGGGTAGGAGGAGATAGGTGAAAACCTACCTAATGGGTACTATAGGCACTATCTGGGTGACAGGAACACTTATAAGCATGACTCAAGCATCATAAAAGTGATCCATGTGACCAGAAGATTTGTACCCCCGTAATACTTTGAGATAAAAAAAAAAGACAGTGAACTTAATCAATGTAAAAAAAAAGTCTTGTGGAGAAGAAAAATATTTAAGAAATACAAACATATGTAAATATAGAATTACAAATAGTTACAGGTGCATTAAAGAGTGTAATGAAAGAGGCTCATCGATTTATACTGGGGAGTGCAGAAGTGAGTTTCAGCAGACTTGAAAGGTGCCTAAATGTTGACCAGATAAAGAGAGGGAGACATGTACTTCAGGCAGGAGGAATATCTTGGGCAGGGATGTGAAAGAGTTTAACTTCCTCCTGAAACTTAGAGACGGCCAGAGTAGCTAAAGTCTAGTGAAAGAATAGAAGAAGCAAAGAAGTGAGGTTGGATTTGCATGACCACCGAATTTACTATTCAAATGTTACTTTTGAAGGTATAGACCATGGTGTGTGCTAACCAGCATAGTGTGAACAAGCAGCTAGAGGCAAAAAGCTGTGATGAAGTTGTTGTTGTTGTTTCCTCCTATAGAAAGACCTCCTAGTTATAGGAGTAACATCATCCGATTTATGATTTAATAGATTGCTCCGGAGGCTGTAGGTGTATGATGATAAACTCAAAGTCTTTTAATTTTATTTCCAAGAACTTTTGTTGTGCCTCAGAGGAAGCAGTGTCAAAAGGACAAAACATTAATTTCAGGAAGACTCAGGTCGTATTTTCAATCTTGTTCATTTACTTGTTTCATGTGGGTACATAAGATTTAATTATTATACATGACATGAATTTACACAATGTTTCCATTTGTTTAATTTAAAGGGCATAAGCATTGAGTAAGAAACCCCTGTAAAAAATTTTAAGCTCCTTGGACCAACAAACATTACATAAATTCAAAGAATTTTTAATACTGGCAATATAAACATGATGAACAAGATATGATAAGAGACTTGGGCAAATGTCAGCTGTGTGTGTTAGAGGCCTAAGGAGCAGAAGTAGATATTCACAGAAACAGTGGTCCTTATCCCATATCTGTGACCTGAAAACTTAAAACACCTCACACAGACTATATAGAGAGACCTCTGGTGTACCTTACAGCAACTAATTAAGACTACGTTTTAGAATTATTTCAAATCACTTCTTTTGCCACAACTAAATGCTATCAATTTTCTTTGCATTTCTTTTCAAGAAGCAAGTTCTCACTTCCTTCCCAACTTCTCTAAATAGAAGACCTGAATGCTGACAATTCACAATGCTCTCCTGTTACAGTGATTCTCCTCCTCTCATCACCTCCCTACCTTTGGTGTGTCAGACTCTCCCCTGGAGCCAACTGGGTTTCTGGAGTGACTTGGTTGCTTGGGGAACACAGCCACTCTTTCAGGACACTAAGGACTGTTTATGTCCCCTAAGAGCCTGGTGTGTGTCCACGGGTGTGGGCGTGAGGGGGTTCAAAGGCTCCATCCATGGCTTCCTTTCTTCCCTCGTCCCTGCCCCCCTCGCTACACGCCCTCTGATGCCAGTTGACTCATTCATTCTCCATGACCCGTCATGTCCTCTGGAACCGGTCCATGTTTTCCCCGCCTTCCCATTTCCTCTGCCTGGAGCTCTAACTCTAAGACAGAAAAATGCTTTCCTAAAGAGATGAGTGATATCACATCCTTTTCTAAACTGTTTATCTTATCCCCAGCCCATGCTACACCCAGTAAGTTTAACTCCCTTTATGCAAGAGACGTCCTTAACATTTGTCACTGAATCAAATTTATTTCAAATACACTGTGGCATCTTGCTACTGAAAATACTTCTCTGAAGAATGCTTTAAAATAAAGAAATGAAGTAAGGAGTTATTCCTGCCTAGCCACCGTCATGTATAAATAAAGATATTTACCTATGCAGTTTGCCAAAATGGGAACACCTGTTTAAGACAGGGCTATTTGGCCATCTCAGGTATTAAATGCCCCTCTTTCAGCATGCAGCAACTGGGAATGATGGGGCCACTAGATCACATTAAAGGTAATTTTCTGATGTTATCTACTTCTATGAGGCAATATGTCTTTTAAAAAAAGAAAATTTTTGTTGCCCCCAAAATCGAACACAGATAAATAAAGAAAAAAAAAACAAAAACCTTAATATAATCACCCAGGGATGAGCAAGGCTACCTTTGGGGACCACTTAGGTCACATTTTCCAAAATAAATTTCCATGTTCTCATACTAGGTGGACAGGGCTAGCGATGGGGGTAGGGATGAGAGTAAAACAATCAGCGCTAATGGCATCAAAGTATTCTCAAGTGGGTGGAGGAGATGAACATCATTTCCTTATCCACATGGGATGTCACAGCTGCCGCTGTGGAGAGTAAGAAAGCTGGGGAGGGGGAGGTGAAAGCAGAGGAAGAAGGTATGTGAACAAAACTGTTCCATCTCGACATTCCTCTGGACACTTCCCCAAATGGTAGGAAAAGTCAAATAATAAAATTTAACCAACCTTACTATATTAAGTGATTGACCAAGTGTCTTCTGGAGACAAGCAAACCTGGCTCTCCTTGTGGATGTGTGGTGACCATAGATTGTCAACTTGGATAACAAAAGGATTTTACTCCTTTCTCTTCAGTTAGGACAGGGTGGCTACACATGTTTGTAACTCTACCTTCATCGCAGACCAAAAAATTCCATATGGTTATTTGTCCTACCCTGTGCATGCTCTTAAGGGCTCCTTAGGCAGTATAATATGCCCTAAAATAATTCCAGCCTCAGGGGATTAGCACTTGCTATTCCTTCTGCCCCCTAAATCTGGGCAAGGTTGTCTCCTCATCATTCATTCAAGCTCGGAGTGCTTCCCTGACGCTTTCAATATACAGTAACCATCATCTCATTGGCCCTCTTTAACTTGTTTATTTTTAAAATAGTCTAAGCACCATTTGAAAGTATTGTTTTTATTTGCTTTAATTGTTTATTGTTTGTGTCTCCCCTATTGGAATGATAACAGAGGCCTTATCTGTCTAGTTTAAAGCTCATCTATAAAAGCACCTGGCACATAGTAGGTGCTCAATAAATGTGTATTGAAATAATGAATGAATGAAGCAAACATGATGCAAATTATACTGATAAAATAACTTTATTGAAAGCAATGAATAAAGCTTAGATGTTACAACCATCTATCTAGTCAGGTGAAAGTTGAAGCAAACAGAAGTAGAAAATTCTGGGTATAATATGTGATTGGTCTTTCCGTGCACTGACTAGAAGATCAATAGGTCTCAAGGATTCTCTTTCATCCACTTACTCATTTCTTTTCCACAGCTGCTCTTAATATGCACATGTAAAAACACTTGGACACTGCGAAGTACTTTATAAACATAAAGTGTTTTTATTTCTATTAGCAAGAGTCATCTTACAGTCACTCTACTTCTTTGTTTAAATGAGGAAAACAATGGCTATGTGGGGGAGAACTATAGACACAAGCTGTCCAAAGGTGCAGCACACAGAAACAGCCAGCCTTCCCTGGGTGTCTACCATAGGTTGAGTGCAATCACTGATCTCAAACAACCCTATAAAATACTCCTTTTCATTCCCATTTCATCTGATACCGAGATTAAAAGAATTTTGAACAGGCTGTCCAAGATCACATGACTTAAAATTAAAGCTAGTTCTGATTCCAAAGCTGATATTTCCTGCTGTGCCGTGATGCTCCAGAAGGGCACTGGAGTGTGAAAAGGGAAGGCGGTTCTATCATTTTGTGACCACTCTGCCCGTCTCTGACTCCATTTCACGTAGCATTTAAGCACGATGGGCTGTAGCAACAGTAGAATTCTTTGAAATACAGAGAAAAATGTGCATCATTTATTTCTTCTGCCTCCTCATAAACATGCTTCTTTCCCCAAGATCTCATTTCCCCAGTGATCTTTACTTATTTTTCCATCACTGCTTAAAGACTAAGACTAAGACTAAGACTAAGACTAAGACTAAGACTAAGAATAAGAATAAGAATAAGAATAAGAATAAGAATAAGAAGGGAGGGGCAAAGGAGAAGGAGGAAGAGGAGGAAAATGATAAGGAAAGGAGAAGAGGGAAGAGAAAGAAAAGAAGAAGGAGAGGAGAGAGAAAGGAAGGAAAGCAGTAAGGACAGAAGAAAGAAAACAAATACACTAAGGCTCTGAGCACCGGGATTCTGACTGTCACTGTGTGTGTGTGTGTGTGTGTGTGTGTGTGTGTGTGTGTGTGTATTTTGGCTTAATCTACATCTTGTACCACATATATCTGGCTCAACATCAATCTAGATTTGGGGTTTCTCGTACCGCAGAAATCATTCTCCTTCCACACAATCAATGGCCTCTGAGTTGCTCTTGCTGGTCTTTGCTGAACGATCTTTAATGGTGACAAGTTTTTGCTATCACTCTAACTATCATAGGAATTACATCACTGAGAAAATTGAGGGAGAAATGTGGTATGGGATGTGGAGGAGATGAGCTAGGAAGAGAAAAGAAGGTGGTGAAAGTTAGTTTTAAATAGGAAACTGGACAGGGAGAGATCGAGTGATCCTACTCACCCTCACTCAGCCCTCAGGAAAAGAAGAGGTTGAGCAGGAATGACTATTGCTGAATTGGCCAGGGCCAGCTAGTGTAACTGTGGCCATTGCCTGTGTGGGACCTAAGCTCCAACTCCCGATGTAGCTGATTGGCCCTTGGCTCCCATATCCACTCTCCATAACTGTTCCACCCATGTTCCAGGTTCTAGGGCCAGCTGTGTTTCTGGTGGGGTTGAGGCTGGCTAAATGGTGTGGCTCAGCATCAAGCCATGTTTGCTGCTGGTCCATCTCTGACTAATGCCTCCCCCAGCCCTCCCTGATGATGGTGACTATACACTTATATAGTTCCAGTAATTAGATATTTATCTTGTTGATCCTGCTGAGATCCTGAATTTCTCCCCTTCCTGCATCCTCATCTGGAATTTTACCTTTGGACTTCAACCTCAGTTGGAAAAGTTTTGACATAAACGATACATCCGTGTAGCCACTACCCCAAACCAGATCCAAAATATTTTTATAGCGCCTCAGAAAGTTTCCCAGGCCTCTTTCCAATGAGTTCCTTCTTTCTCCTGCCCCCAGAGCAGCCACTTTCTGATTTCTGCCACTATAGATTGATTTTGCATATTCTTGAACTTCATATAATTGAAAAATATAGTGTTTATACTTTCATGTCTCGCTGCTTTCATTTAATGCTTTCATTTACTCTTTTGTGTCTTGCTGCTTTTGAGATTGAGCCATGTTATTGCATATATCATTCTTTTTTCTTAGTAGAATATCTGTATACTATACAAATATACTACAATTTGTTTATCTATTCATCTGTGGATGGACATTTGGGTTGTTTCCAGTTTGGGGCCATTATGAATAAGACTGTTACGAATAACCTTGTAATGCTTTGTGGTGAATACACAGGATTATGATTATTGGGTCAGAAGGTAGATGTACATTTAACTTTATTAAAAACTGCAAACAGTTCTCCAAAGTAGTGAAATAAAGTGTCCTGGGTAAAAATAAGGGGAATAAAAACATCCAACGGGGGAAAAAATACATGAGTGCTTACAATTAGCCAAGCACGGTGTTTTGCCTGGCTTATTTTTTTGTAATTTTCACAACAACCTATCGAATCGCAATAACAAAGCCATTTTGCAGACAAGTAAACTGAAGTAATCAAAGGTTAAGTAACGTCTTAAAGTTATGAACATAATAAGTAGGACAAACAAGATTTGGATCCATCTGGTTTTACTTCAGAATCCTGGCTCTTCTCTACTACTCAATAGTGCTCACATCATTCAATACTTATTTCATTATCCTAAATTATTTCGGATAAATATTAATATATAAACAGAAGAAAAATAAAGAACACAAGACCTTCTAATTTAGATTTTCCCCATCGAGAACAAACATATCTTTTTTCCTTATTAATAGTCATCTCCATTATCACTTTAGCCAAAACCTTAAGCTTATATCAAAGAATTTTAAGAGTTAGAAGGTACTTTAGCGGTCATAGCATTCTATGTTCACACAAAGACTGGTCACTTTTAATGTAAGTCAAGCAAATACCTCACTTGCAGAGTTAATACTGTCTTTTCTCATTCGCCTTATCCAAATTTTGACATTCTGATAAAAGTTCTAGTTTTAAAGGGTTTAATGCTCCGGCAAAAGGCCACATCCCAGGCCACAGCAGGGAAACGAAACCAGTCCATAGAGTAGATAATGAGTCCCCAAGTTGTCAAGAGCTGGTTGTAATGAACTAAGAATAGCGTGTAGCTCACTTCCAAGTCGTTGGTGTTAGCTGTATAGTGCTGACAACAGGGAAAGTAAACAGTCAACAGAATGGCTGTGACTCAGACGTCATACCTGGTATGTTTGTAGACAGCCTAGTCTGGCTCTTTCTTTGTGTCCCACATAGTTCCTCCTGTGCTGAGTTCCTTCTGAAGTCAACGAAAGCTCTGTGATGGAAATTCATTAAGAAGCATGTAGGAGAAAACAATAAATGCAACAATCAGTGGCTTAAATAGCAATCATTTGGGAAGATAATTTTTACATCTGATTAGGAATCTATCCCAAGTATTTCCTGACAATATGCAGGTAAAAATCAATTATGCCGAAACTAGACAACAGATGCCCAAATATTCTTTCTTTTTTAGCACTTCTACTGTATAATCACTTTATATAAACGTGCTATTGTTTGCATAGAATATATGATAATAACAGTGGAAAAATTTCATCATAACACAGTTCCCGTTTAAAGATGCATCAAGGAATTTTAATTCTGCCCTTCCGCATTTCACTGTCTGAATTATTAAAGGCCTTTCATTCATTTTACTAAAATTTCACTTAAAACTACTTACAACTGAAAAACTCAAATTTGCTTACACCTGAAAGTGTTAATAATTCATATTAGGATAGAATACAGATATTTTAGTTTTTAAAATAGTTTCTAAAATTCATCACCATATGCCTTAAGAGAAAATCTCAAAAGCTTTCAAAAAGATAAATGGAAGGTATCTTAAAAGAAGTGAGAGTCAGACTGATGATACTGGACTTCTCAGCAGCAAGACTGAGCATCAGAAGGCAAGGGAGCAATGACTACAGTGTTCCAAGTGGAATTATTAATATTCTGAAACTGGAATTTGATACACGGCCAAACTATTAATATCGATCATATGTCAAAGAAAATAAAGACATCTTAAAATGTACAGGAACTCAAAAGCTCACACTCCCTATGTTACAAAGTTTATTTGAGGAGATACTCTAGGGAAAGGAAAAACTAAAAGGAAGAACATGAAGAGGATGACACCTGGTACAAGAAACAGTAGCAGCTGAATATTACTCCCGAGAAATTAACGGAACTAAACAGAGATACTTCGAGATACAATGATACACAGAAATACTTGGAAGATTCTCCTTTGAACAGAAAAATTTAAATGACATTTCGTTCTCTGCAGGTACAATGTTTGCTCGGTTCTCTAATGTAAATGTATTTATTCATTTCATATTTTAAATAATCTATAAAAAGTATAAATGATGCCAATTTTAATAACAGAATAGAATGTCAAAATTATAAACTAGGGTGATATTAATGAATTAAATATTCATTGGAAGGAGCTTAAGAATCAAAAAGAGTGAAGAAGTGAAAAATGAAGTAAAAAATGCACTTATTTCTATTGTATATTAGAAGAAAGCCAATATTCTCTATGTAAGGTCAATAAATCCAAAACAGTGCTGTAAATATGTTGCTTTAAGTCATAAAGCCAACTGAATATAGAAGAATAAAATTATAACTTACAAAAATTGGTAACTGAATGAAGCTGGGAGATAGTATTAGTTATTACATTATTTTTCCCCATGGGGGAACTAAATAATGTCTAAAATTGATAAGTCAAGAATAGAGATAGCACAGTATTATATAAAGTTATAATAAAAACCACCATAAGAGCAAAAACCCGATAGATACCAGTGATTACATCTAGAAAATGGCATTGAGGAAGTGGTATTGGAGGCAAGAGACCTTTAGAAGTTATTTTATGTGCATCTTTACTCTTGATTTCTTTTTATTTAATCATATCCAATAATTAATTTGAAAAGTTAACAATGAAACAACTTGGTTTCAATTTTGTGGTGTGGTCACTTATTTTTATTCATTGGTATTCCAAAAAGAATTTAAGGAGGCTCACTTCTATTAAAGTTTTTAGGTATTATATTAAAGCTCTTTCTTTTATATAATAAATAAAACATTTTGAATTTTTTTTCCAAGATAGACTCTAGACATATTGAGTGTATAAGACATTGAAGGGCAAATGTCCCTAAAAAACACATGGTTGCCATAAGGCAAGATGTCAATGATTTAGCAGATGTCAGAGAGTCTTCCCTTGAATCACACCCTGATTGTCCTACTCTACCACTGACATTCCCATTTAAAGAATCACTTTAAATCAGCGGTCCCCAACCTTTTTGGCACCAGGTACCGGTTTCATAGAAGACAATTGTTCCATGGACTGGGGTAGGGAGATGATTTCGGGATGATTCAAGCACATCACATTTATTGTGCAGTCAGACCTCTCTGCTAATGATAATCTGTATTTGCAGGCACTCCCCAGTGCTAGCATCACTGCCTCAGCTCCACCTCAGATGATCAGGCATTAGATTCACATAAGGAGCACACAACCTAGATCCCTCGCATGTGCAGTTTACAGTAGGGGTCGTGCTCCTATAAGAAATTTAATGCCACAGCTGACCTGACAGGAGGCGGAGCTTATGCGGTGATGTGAGTGACGGGAAGCAGCTGTAAATACAGATGAAGCTTCACTGCTAACCTGCTGTTTACCTTCACTGTTTACCTCCTGTTGCACGGCTGGCTCTTAACAGGCCCTGGACTGGTACTGGTCAGTGGCCCAGGGGTTGGAGATTGTAGCTTTAGATGCTATAGCTAAGCTTTCAAATACAAGATCTACTGTCAATATTCCCAACAGCCCTGGATACCCTTTTTATTTTATACTAAATTTTGCCCTTTTCATGTTGAAATTCTCAAGCATGTTCTTTTCCACTTACACTAAGAAAATCGTTTCTTGACTTCTACAGATTAATATTAGACGCTTCTAACAGCAGTCTCCAAATCCCCAAAATGTGTGTAACTTGAAGTTACACATTTTGAGAACCCTTAAGTGCATGAAGAGTGCTACATGGTAAGGCCTCCGGAATGACTCATGTTTAATAGAACTGCCATGGCAATAGTTCTTGGTAGGCAACAGTCTTTTCTCTAAACATGAGTAACAAAGCAAGATGATGTCATAGAGGATCAAGCCCAGAGGACCACTGCTGGCTGCCTGGGCTTTGGCTTGCTATTTGGCTTGTGATAGAGAAGAGAGGTCATGGAAGAAGAGTATTTGTTGTTATAAGGATGAGACATCAGATATGTCTTAAGAGTTAGATCTATTTTATCATAACATTGCAAGACAGCTAACAGAGGCAGATGTAACTGCTAACTAGATGTAAGCTAGATGTAAGCTTTTGCAAACGCTATACCCTTTGCCTAGAACACTAGCACCCTCTCTGCCCCCACCCCCAATAAATTTATATACGAGATCACCTGATCCTCATCTAACTCATTCAATTCGCCCTTCCCAGATGTCATTTCTCCCAGGAAGCCTTGCCGACTCTCCCAAGTCTAGGCTATCTGCCCGCACTGTGTAACTTTCAGGGTACCATGTCACTTCCTTAGCATTAATATCATGTCACTTAATCACAATGCATTGTAATTGTCTGCTTCTCATCTGTTTCTATTTATGCACTATAAACTGTTTAAAAGAATTCTCTTGTTCATATTTGTATCCCTAGGGCCTATCCCAGCACCTGCCATATAATAGATGCTGAATAAATACTAGATGAGTGAATGAATGAATGACCTGTAGGCTCAGAACTTCATCATGGCCATTCTTGGAGGGTAAAGCTGACTTTCAGAGATGGTCTAATGAAACATGCACAGACTGAAGCAGAAATTCTGAAGGTCAGTGTAGTAATTCATAGTAAGAATTATGACTTCTGAAATGACTGGACACACATATCCATCTAGCCTGTGCTATCCTTGGACAACTAGAGAATAAGACCCAATAAGAATTTTAACCCAAAAGTTGCAATGGCATTAGACTGAGGAGGATGGATATATTCCTATCTTCAATAATGATGTGTCAGCTACCAAGAGAAAAGAAATGGACTTCTTGGGTCAGAGAAGACTCTTTTTAAAAATCTGTTCACATGGATAAAGCCAACCTTAGCCTTCCTAAATCTCCCTTCTTATTGTCACATTTTTACTTTAGTTTTCTTTTTTTTTCTTTTCTTTTTTTTTTTTAAACAAGGTCTTGCTCTGTTGCTCATTCTGGAGCACAGTGGCATAATCATAGCTAACAGCTGGCTTGAACTCCTAGGCTTCAAGAAATCCTTCTGCCTCAGCCTCCCAAGTAGCTGGGACCACAGGCATATGCCACCACGCCTAGATTTTTTTTTTGGTAGAGACGTGGTCATACTATGTTTCCCAAGCTGGTCTCAGACTCCTGGCCTCAAGTGATCCTCCTGCCTTGGCCTCCCAAAATGCTGGAATTACATGCATAAACCACTGCACTTGGTCAGTACTTTAGTTTTATTAAAACAGTCAGTATCACTGGAGTTAAATGACATCTCATTGTGGTTTTGATTTGCATTTCCCTGATGATTATAGACATTGAGCATTTTTTCATATGTTTCTTGGCCATTAGTCCGTCTTCTTTTGAAAAGTTTCTGTTCATGTCCTTTGCCCCCTTTTTAATGGGGTTATTTGATGTTTTTTCTTGCTGATTTTCCTGAGTTCTATATAGATTCTAGTTATCAGTCCCTTATCAGATGTGTAGCATGTGAATATTTTCTCCCTTTCTGTAGGTTGTATGTTTGCTCTCGTGATAGTTTCCTTGGCTATGCAGAAGCTTTTTAATTTGATCAGGTCCCATTTCTTTATTTTCGTTGTTGCTGTGATTGCCTTTGGGGTCTTCTTCATAAATTCTTTCCCTAGGCCAATGTCTATAAGAGTTTTTCCAACATTTTCTTCCAGAATTCTTATAGTTTCATGCCTTAGGTTTAAGTCTGTTATCCAATGTGAGTTGATTTTTGTGAGAGGTGAGAGGTGAGAGGAGCAGATCCTGTTTCAGTCTTCTACATGTGGCTATTCAATTTTCCCAGCACCATTTATTGAATAAGGATTCTTTTCCCCAGTGTATATTTTTGTCTTCTTTGTCAAAGATTAGATGGCTATATGAGGATGGTTTTATATCTGGGTTCTCAGTTCTATTCCATTGGTCTATGTCTCTGTTCTTGTGCCAGGACCATGCTGTTTTAGTTACTATAGCCTCGTAGTATAGCTTGAAGTCTGGTAAATCGATGCCTCGCAATTTGTCCTTTTTGCTTAAGATTGCTTTGGCTATTTAGGGTCTTCTCTGGTTCCATATGAAGCACAGAATTTGTTTTTCTAGATCTGAGAAAAATGATGTTGGTATTTTAATAGGTATTACATTGAATCTGTAGATCACTTTGGATAGTGTAGACATTTTAACAATGTTGATTCTGCCGACCCACGAGCGTGGTATGGTTTTCCACCTGTTTATGTCCTCTGCTATTTCCTTCCTGAGTGTTTCATAGTTCTCCCTGTAGAGGTCTTTCACCTCCTTAGTTAAATATATTCCTAGGTATTTTATTTTCTTTGTTGCTATTGTTAAGGGTATTGCATCTTTGATTTGGTTCTCAGTTTGACTGTTGTTGGCCTATGTATGGCTTTTATCATTTTTAGGTAAGTCTTGTCTATGCCTATTTTGTTAAGTGTTCTTATCACAAAACGGTGCTGAATTTTGTTGAATGCTTTTTCTGCATCTATAGAGAGGATCATATGATCTTTGCTTTTACTTCTACTTATGTGGTGAATTACATTTATAGATTTGCATATGTTGAACCATCCCTGCATCTCTGGGATGAAGCCCACTTGGTCACAATGGATTATTTTTTTGATAAGCACCTGACTTCAGTTTGCTAGGATTTTGTTGAGAATTTTTGCATCTATGTTCATAAGGGATATTGGTAGGTAGTTTTCTTTTTTTGTCATATCCTTTCCTGGTTTTGGTATCAGGGTGATGTTGGCTTCATAAAACATGTCAGGGAGGATTCTTTCCTTCTCAATGTTGTGGAATAATTTCTGCAGGATAGGCACCAGTTCTTCTTTGTAGGTCTGGTAAAATTCAGGTGTGATACCATCTGGTCCAGCACTTTTCTTTTTAGGAAGGTTTTTCATTGCTGCTTCAATTTCGGTACTTGATATTGGTCTGTTCAGGAATTCTATTTATTCATGATTGAGCCTACAGAGGCTGTGTGTTTCTAAGAACTTGTACCTTTCCTCTATGTTTCAAGTTTATGTTCATAGAGATTTATCCAAAAGTCCCAAAACAGTAAATGTTGGTGTGGAGTTGGAGAGATAAGAACACTCATACACTTCTGGTGGGACTGCAAACTAGTACAACCTCTGTGGAAAGTAATATGGAGATATCTCAAAGCGCTAAAAGTAGAACTACCGTTTGATCCAGCAATCCCATTACTGGACATCTACCCAAAGGAAAAAAAGACATTCTATAAAAAAGACATCTGCATTCGAATGTTTATAGCAGCACAATTCACAATTGCAAAGATGTGGAAACAACTCAAGTGCCATCAACACATCAGTGGATTAATAAAATGTGGTATATGTGTACCATGGAGTTCTACTCAGCCACAAAAAAACAACGGTCATCTAGCACCTCTTGTATTATGCTGAATAGAGCTGGAACCCATTTTACTAAGTGAAGCATCACAAGAATGGAAAAACAAGCACCGCATGTACTCACCAGCAAATTGGTATTAATTGATCAACACCTAAGTGCACATATAGTAGTAACATTCATTGGGTGTCCGGTAGTTGGGAGAGGGGAGGTGGGGGTGGGTATATTCACACCTAATGGGTGCAGTGCGCACTCTGGGGGGTGGGCACTCTTGAAGCTCTGACTCAGGCAGGGCAAAGGCAATATATGTAACCTAAACATTACTACCCCTGTAATGTGCTGAAATAAAAAATTCTAAAAAATAATTAAAACAAACCAAAAAACAAAAAAACAGTCAATGTCTTATAGGCCTAGGAGTAATTTTGGTTTTTTGGAATTTCTTTCCTATATCTACTCTGTTCTATCAGTTATTAGAAACTCAGAAATCAATTTATTTCTGGTTTTTTTTAGCCCATGGTACCAACAGTATTTCAGTTTATTGAGCAATTAATGTCCATTTTAAAAGCATTTTGAGCACCTACTGTATACCTAGTGCTATGATGCAATTATATGTAATAGTGATTAAATGTATATGTTATTTGGGGTTATCCGGGTTTGGATCCTACCTCTCATGAGTGAATGTGTGACCTACAATAAATTAATTGAACCCTCAATTTCCTTATCTATTACATGAGGATGATCATACTTTATGGTTTTATGAGTGTCACATGAAGTGGAATCTATAACGTGCCTAGTGTAAAATCTCAGTAAAGGTTATCTAAATTAAATGATAATAATTAATATTTACAATTTAAAGGAATTCTTTCCAGTCAGAGGCACCTGTTACTGTAAATGAAATATTAACAGAGTTTCAGAATTAACAGTAAATTATTAATTTTTTTTCTTTTAATGTAGGAAACACTTAATGCATTTCTATTCCTATCTTAGGACTTTCAAACAAAGATAAATAATATAATTTACTGAGTACAGTCCATGTTAGAATGCAGTTAATTCTTATTCTCAGTGGCTTTTCAAATATCTCTTTCTTTTAGCTTTGGTAATCATATTAACCTAATAACTACATAGTTTTCTTATGTAAAAACAAAATTTAGTTTTAAAAATGACATAAATTCCTTCCAATGTTACCTTGGCAACTATGAAATAAAAATGGTAACTCAATATTCTTGTTTTTTTTTACTGAACACTTGTTATTTTATTCAACCCATTCAACCAATATTAATTCAGCCCCTATCATGCAGCAGGCACTGTTACAGGTGACAAAGAAAATAGCAGCTCCTGACATCTAGGAGCTGGTGTGATACTGTCACATAGGCCTTGATATTCTTCTGCTAAACAAATAATTTCACAGACTATTAGCATCACACAAGTCCACTCTGTGACCATGATGTATTAAGTCAAAAGCAAGAACATTTCATAATCATGTCTGAACATAAACAAAACACGAATATTGTCTAAGCCAGTGGTCCCAGCCTTTTTGGTACCAGGGACCGGTTTCATGGAAGATAACTTTTCCACGGATGGGGTAGGGGGTGATGGTTTCAGGTTGATTCAAGCACATTACATTTATTGCATTTGCCGTGGTTCCCCAGCTAGCATTATCGCCTCAGCTCCACCTCAGATCATCAGAAATTAGATTCTCATAAGGAGCGTGCAACCTAGATCCCTCATTTACGCAGTTTACAGTAGGGTTGGCCTCCTATAAGAATCTAAGGTCCCCGCTGATCTGACAGGAGGCGGAGCTCAGGCGGTGATGCCAGTGATGGGGAGTGCTGTAAATACAGATGCAGGTTCGCTCCCTCCCCTGCCCCTCAGCTCCTGCTGTGCGTCCTAACAGGCCACAGATCTAAGCCACAACCATGACTAAACACCCTCCCCCGTCCTGACTAATGTGGGTGACTGCTGCTGCTTTAATCATTACAATTGAGCCTCTCTCTTTCTACAAAAGGTTTATTAAGAGATCCACTCACAGAATTATGCGAGCTTCCTGACGGCATCCAATCCAGAGCAAAAGCTCACTTCCTTAAACTCACCCCCAGATCACCCAACACAAGCCCGAGTCCTACATGTCCTTTCTGACACTCTTCAGAGACACCCCCGTTCCCCATGGAGCACGTTCTCCTTTGCGGCAACTTGTTTGGCTGTGCTCCTAGCGGTCTTTGGCTGGAGGACATTGGTACAGGAGGGAATTAGCACAATGAATGGAACAGAGTTTACTGATTACCGAATCATCTGGTATTGGGCTCAGTTGCATATATTAGAAAACCTGAAATAATAGTGGCTTTAACAAGATAGAAGTCCTCCTCTCTAATGTAAAAGAAGTCTAAAGAGAAAAAGCACAGAGTTGGTGTGGTTGCTCCAAATCAGACATTCGCGCTCTTCTTGTCTTTCTTTGTCACCATCCTGGCACCCGCCTTCCGGATTCAAGGTTGGTCCACGGTCTAGTATGACTCTTGGAGATGCAGCCTCATGTCCCTATTCCAGGCAGCTAAAGCAGTAAGTGGGGAAGGGTGACAGGAGTGTGTCTCCCACCTCTGTCTGCTCCCTTCAAGGAGCCTTTCAGGAAATTCTACACATCACTTCTCAGCTCACCAGACCTAACCAGCAGAATGTAGTTGTGTGGGCACCATTATCTTCCAAGAATCCTGGGAAATGTTATATTTTAGCTGGGCACATTGCCAGTCTGAATGAAACCAGGGGTCTGTTACTAAGGAAAGAGATGAAAAGGGATACTGACATGAGTGTATGACATAATTATTGATATGGTAATTAGTATCTAAAAGCTAGCTCTTCCTTTTACTTCAGTGTCAATTGGGCGAAGGGTGAAAAAGAAATGTCACTGCCAAACAATGCATTCATACCAGGAATGGCCTGATTCTGCAGGGAATTATAGTAGGATGACATCACACAGTAGGAAAATATCACACAGCTAAAAAAGGTGGGAAAAGGATCCTTCTGTATAGAGGTTAGATGTTTAACAAGGGATGCTCTGAAAATGTCACGTCTGCAGTCAGCAATGCAAGCTATTTGACACAGGACCTTAATAACAGGGCTCACCTGTGGCCTTCATCATTCTAAAAACGTTTCGAATTCTTGCAGGCTTATCTGTCACAGTAAGCAGAGATTCCCAACTTACGAAATCAGTTATAACAGTATTTACTATTTTTTTATCTAATTCTACGAATATACATTAGAAAATTTTTCATTGGAATCCCCAGTAGTTCCCTAGGAGTTTCTTCATTGATTTCAGTATTAATAATAATAAAAATACGTAAGATATTTGGAGTCATTATGAAAGGTCAGATACTGTTCCAAGTGTTTTCCATGTAATATTGTATTTAAACCTCAGAAGAAC
This sequence comes from Propithecus coquereli, assembly GCF_000956105.1. Classification (NCBI taxonomy): domain Eukaryota; kingdom Metazoa; phylum Chordata; class Mammalia; order Primates; family Indriidae; genus Propithecus; species Propithecus coquereli. Next base: position 4,717,662 of record NW_012152396.1, read on the forward strand.
TCTATGATTGCAGTACTGTTATTGTCATCATCTCCCTTTTTAGAGATGAGAAAACTGGAGCCACAAACTATGTAAGTCATTGGCTCTGGTTGGTCAGAGGAGGAGCTGTGCTAAATCCCACTAGTCTCAAACTCAGATCCTACAGCCTGGACCACCTCACTGTACTCTCTCACCACGGCACATAGCAAAGGATCACAGATTTTTAGACTGTTCAAGTCTAAGGAAGGGTAGGGAAAAGCAGACAGCTCAAGAGATCATTTTCTTTCAAAACTGACGGTGGAAAAACTGATGTAATCAATTGTAGAAATCACAGCAAATCAGTTTACTTGGGAGATCATCTTCTTGCATAGTTTGGGTTTTTTAACCTAAAATGGAAGTAATGCATGATCTTTGTGCCTATATTAGGACATAAAGGTAAGGAATTAACTCCTCAGCCACTACATTAACATTTTTTATATATCCTTTCAGAATTTCTCCATACATGTATATCTGTAGATGTATATTTATACATATATATATAAATCATCATAAATGTTATTAAAAGAGGATTATAAATAGTTTTGTTAATTTTTTACACAAGAAGTGTCATAAACTTCTTTAATGTCAATAAATATACCTTATATAACTTTATTTCCTTGTTTTCCTCTTAAAAATAATAGATTTTTTTAAAATGTAGATTTGTTCTCAATTGTTCTTTTTTCTTTCCTCCTGTAAATATATGTGTGTGCATTATCCCCAAAAATCTATGAGTGCAGAAATAAAGACACAGTTAGTTTTTCCCAGGAAAATCCCATGGAAACTGGTAATTTTATACGGATTGTAATATCGTAATAAGGAAAATAAAAACAAAGTATCTCTTATAATGCAGCACAGGTATATCTTTGAATATCTCCAAATTGGGTAGATTTAGCAACATAAAATTTAACATAGAATTTTTACTAGTTATTATATCCTTAGGTATCTGGCTGTTAACTCTTAAAAGTGCAAACTATAAGGCTGGGTGCGGTGGCTCATGCCTATAATCCTAGCACTCTGGGAGGCCGAGGCTGGAGGATCTCTTGTGCTCAAGAGTTCAAGACCAGCCTGAGCAAGAGCAAGACCCCGTCAATACTAAAAATAGAAAAATTAGCCGGGGGTAGTATCACACACCTATAGTCCCAGCTACTCAGGAGGCTGATGCAGGAGGATCTCTTGAGCCCAGGAGTTTGAGGTTGCAGTGAGCTTTCTACTGCACCCTACCCAGGGCAACAGAGCAAGACTCTGTCTCAAAAAAAAAAAAAAAAAAAGTGCAAACTATATACGTGTTTTCAAAAATGTATTTTAGGCAAAAGATGTCTTCAAAGCTTCTAATTTCTCTATTTCAATAAACATGAATTCTATTAAATACTATTTTGAGATGGAAACATTTAATCAAATTTAAATTTCTTTTAAAAAAATCCTTTAAAATTTTTTATCATTTAAGTAGCACTCCCTCCTCTACCAGGTATCAGGATTAGCTCAGGGCCAATTGTACTATTGAAAAGTCAAATATTCTCTTCAATTCACTCAAGGTAGTGCTTGAGAATCTCAAAATTCCTAGCAACTTGATATTAAAAGTATCCTGTTGAAATGCCTGATATCTTCAGAAGTGACCAAAACTAATGATATTTGGAATTCTTATGTAAGGAAAGGAATTTAAGAGTAAAATTACATCTACTGCAAATGGCAAAATTGTCTGGGACTGCATAAATGAGAGTTTAGAGAAAGCTATTGATTTCAGGAAGAATACTGAGGAACCTAATTGATGTTTAAAAAATTTATAACTAGATCTACAATTCATCTTTTCTACAAGTTCCACATGTGTCTATACTGTTTCATATTAACTAACAAATACTTCTTCTGGCCGTGTAATTTCAGTACACGTGTTCAGGAAGCTTTGGGAAACGGAAAACACAAAGGCTAATTCCTTCGTGGTTTAACCTCTCTGCCTAGGATAGACTTTGCAGAAGTCCTATATCCAGCCATCCCCAACCTTTTTGGTACCAGGGCCCAGTTTCACGGAAGACAATTTTTCCACAAACTGTGCATGAGGGTTGGGTGGGGGGTGGTGCAGAGCTCTGTGGCCTGGTCCCTAACAGGCCACGGACCAGTACTGGTCCACAGCCCAGGGTTTGGGGACTGCAGGTATATACAATAAATTAATATTTTCTTCACTTATGATATTACAGAGCCACCATTCTCATTAACTCCAAAACAAAAGCCTGTTGTGTTTATGAGAAAATACAGCAAAATCTATATACAATATAGCTTAGCTTTACTAAAAAGGCATGCACGTTTAAAGAGATTATCTAAACTCATAATAAAAATGCATTAAATATGGATCATTAATAATACTATCATATAATTCTTAGAAGTATACATATGTTGTCAATTTGCAAATAACAGAAAGGTTGATTGAAGAGTTTGGCAACCATAAAAACCTGGCCATCATACAATATTTGGATGTATAATTACTAGAGTGATAAAATGTAAAAAACAAGGAAAATGTAGATCCATTAAAGAAAGGTTAAGTACATATAAAGTGGTTTTTAAAAACAATACAAAATCAAGAATATAATTATTTAATGACTATAATTAACAGTCCATAAAAACCTTTCACTGGACTCTACTTCCATCACCTGACTTCAATATATAACTTTTCTGAAATAATAATAATAAAATGCCAAATCTTATCCTGAAATTATAAAATCACAAGAAATCAACAGCATACTAAAATTTTAACACATTCTAATTGAAGTATTAGGCTTGAAGATACCCAGTTTCCTGATCTTACATTCATAATCGAGTTAGTGAGGATTCATAATAATTTCATGTGGATATGATTGCATTTCTGTGACAAACTGGTTCCTGAAGAACTATGTGCAAGTTGACTTTTTTCTTTGTAATATAGCCAAACATGTTTTTAGCACACTCGAGTAGTGTACTACTTAAATAGTGGAGTGCTATTTAAAGAAATAGTAATGGAATCGTTTTGTAATCTGACTTTCTTAGAGGTAAAATAATGAACGTCTTCATCAATTCTCAACCAATGTAGGCTTCCTGTTGAAATTAATTTCTGCATCCTTCACATTTCCAACAAAACTTCCATATATGTGTATGTCCAGTCCCACTAGTTTACAATCTTACCGAATGTAGAAACCTTGATTTTTTTCACCTATGTATCCCCTACTGGAGTAATTCCTAATCAGGGTACACATCACAATTTTCTTGAGAGTTCTTTAAAAAAATACACAGGTCAGGACCCTACCCCTAAACTTACTGAATTAAGAGAGGAGAATGGAATGCACATTTCGAAAAAGTTTTCCATTGATTCTGATCAGCTCACTCCTTTAAGAGCTAAAGAAAGCTTTTGTCCAGCAGTGCTTAGAGGGATGTTTGAGAAATGACTAGTGAAACGAATTCTATGATGTTGTGAAATCCTCCGCATTTCTGAGGCCCAATTCAGGGCCTACATCTGTTCAGCATGCCTTGTTCTTCCTGTCTGTGCCTATCTCTGTACCTTTGATCTTCCTCCCTTATTGTTTAGTGGGATATTCCTCTCCCCTGTGGCTGTCATCTTTGTTCCTCAGAGAGCAGCTGTGAATTACTAAGTGTCGGGGCCGTCCTGTACTTGGCGTCATCTTCCTCCACCGTCCCAAGTTCTCCGCATCGTATACTCGATTTCCTTACTATCTGAAATTAGTTTGTGTATTGTTTCTCTGGCTTTTTTCTAAAAAAAATCTATTTCCCCTTAATAGAATATAAACTCCTTAAAACAAAGACATTACAATTTATTCAAGGTTTCATCCCCAGTTCCTAGAATAATGCCTAATTCTCAAAATATATTTGATGACTAAATAAACTACCTAAAAGATTCACTTTTTTGTGTAAATGTAGTCAATTGCATATTACATTTAGTTTGTTTCTATTGTATATAATCATCCACTGCCCTCAGCCCCACCTATTAGTCCTTGCTCTGCATAAACCACAATTTTAAGGCGATAAAAGGCCAGTACAGATGTCCCTTAACGACACAGATTTAAACTACATGGGTCCACTAATATGCAGATATTTTTCAATAAATATACTGGAAAATTGTAGACTAGCAACAATTTGAAAAAACTCTCAGACAAACTGGGTAGCCTAGAAATGCCTTCTGCCTCCCCTTCGACCTTCTCTACCTCTCCTGCCTCTGCCGCCCCGGAGACAGCAAGACCAAGCCCTCCTCTTCCTCCTTCTCTTCATCCTACTCAATGTGAAGATGGTGATGAAGACATTTATGATGATCTACTTTCACGTAATGAATAACAATATATTTGCTCTTTCTTATGATTTTCTTAATAACATTTATTTTCTCTAGCTTACTTTATTGTAAGAATACAGTAGGTAATACATATAACATACAAAATAAGTGTTAATTGATGGTTTATGTTATCAGTAAGGCTCCTGGTCAACAACTGGCTATTTGTAGTTAAGTTCGAGGGGAGTCAAAAGTTATACATGGATTTTCATGTTGGCGGTAGGTACCCTTAACCCCTGCCTTGTTAAAGGGTCAACTGCAATTTGACCTTACTAGCACACCAAGATACCCAAAACCAAGTTTAATAAAGGCCTCTTTTTGAAGGAATTAGAAATGATATTTTTTTTATTATTTCAGCATATTATGGGGGTACAGATGTTTAGGTTACGTATGTTGCCCTTGCCCTTCCTCCTCCCCAAGTCAGAGCTTCAAGCGTGTCCATCCCCCAGATGGTGCGCATCGCACTCATTATGTATGCATATACCCGATATATTCTTTAGCATGGATAAATTCTAAGGTGAAAAGTAGAAGATTATAGACATATAAATGGAGCTAAAGCATTTATTAATAATATGGAAAATGTTACTTACACACTGGGGAACTTCTTAATTATGACTTGGGGATCTGTGTGTTGACTCATAACAAAGGATTGTGATATAATACTTACTCAGACCCTAGCACGATCTTTAAAAATTCAATAACAATTACATGAACAAACACATATACTTTTGGTTCTATAGCACACTTGTTAGCAGAGTGAAGTGAGATTGTTTTCACTGCACATATGACGTATTACCAGGATTCACACAGCAGGCACCAAAATGAGTGGTTAGTTAGGAGCATTTGTCCTCCAGGCTGCCCTTAACCACATACGTAGATGAAGTAACCATCCATTTATCAGGATAAAGAAGGGTTGATGCTCCAATTTCTTGAAATTGTTCCTCCTTGTCTCAGCCTAGCATGCAGAACGCTGAGCATAAAGAATTCCACACTTACCTGGGGTTAGTTTTCTGCTCACACTTGAATTCCAGAATGCCATGACACATGAGTGGGTGCTGCATTGTGACGTGGCTGCGATGACATCCCAGGCTACTCTGTGATGCACCATAAAATGCCCAAAATGGTTCATCTTAATAAGAAGTAGGAACAAAGCCCATGGCTTGGAAACATTGAAAGGGATCACTTCACTGGCTCTGTGAGTAGCTCCATTTATGAGAGTTACTTAGTTCTTCAATACTCTTAATACAGTGTCACTATCATAATGATTAATCAGGGTAGTTACTATTTATTGAACACTCACCAGATGCTAGGATCCGTGGTGTTTGTTTCTGTATGTTATCTCATTTGATCTGCTTAAGAGCAGGTCGGTATCTTTATTCTTATTTTCACATGAGAAATCGGAATCTTTCAAATATGAAGTAATTTGGCATGTAGTGGAATCTGTACATGAAAACCCAAGTTGGTTTGAATCTAAAACTCATGCGAAGCACTAAGCTATGCGGCCCCGTGCTCTAGATTATGCGCCACATCAGTGTAAATTATCACCCTGTAAATTTCCAGTTAGAAAAAGACTAAGCAATTTCCAATGTAAAGAGCCCACTTTCCCGTCAAAGAGAAAGTGAAACATTTCTGATGACAGATATGTACTACTTGCACTCACCTGAATAAGAAGAAATAACAAGAAAATGCTTGATTTAGCTACAATGCATACATCACATATCAAAACATCACGGTGTATACCATAAATATATAAAATTGCTACTTGTCAGTTAAAAAATTAAAATAAAATTATAAGAAAAGAAGACAGGAAGTACAGGCCTTAAACAAAAAAGAAACCTAGGGGAATAGAAGTTTGTGATAATATAGACTAAGCTGCCTGAGCTCCAGACAAAATCTCCACCAGAATATTTTGAAATCTGTGGGCAAGTCTCTGAATCTCTCTGAATCACAATCGCCTCATCCGCCAAAAAAGATGACAGCGCAGGCCCCTACTTCCCCTTGGAATGGGCAGTGCCACCTTTCTAGCCTGATTTCCCACACGCAGTCACACTGTGACATCAGGTCTTTTTTCATCTACATTTTCTCCTGGGAAGGCCTCAAGAGGCCTCTCCATCTTTCCACAGAGCTTTCCATTATACACGTCCAAAATTAAACTGCATCTTTGTTTTCCATGGCACTCTGACGCCTTCTTATCATCTCATCTATTAGGATTACTTATCTGTGTATCTGGCCCACGCCACTGAGCTTCTGGAAAACTGGGAGCTGGTCATTTCCCCTCACTCTTTAATGCCCCCCATCCATAAAAAAGAAAACAGGTAACTTACACGAAATATACTCTCAAGAAATGTGGAGTGGAAGGCATGATTCATGACTTTTTATTTCACCCTACTAAATGTATGATATTATTAATACTTAGATCACTCACTGGGATGTACCATTAAAAAGTAAGTAAGCTTTTAAAAAATTTCCCAGAATTAGGACAGACGCACTGTGACCCACATTCCTAAAAAGGCTGTTTTACTGGAACGATCATGGAAGAGATATGTATCTCCAGGACAAGGAAACAGAACAATGATGTTTTCTCTACCTTAAGTCAAGAAAAACTCAGGTCTGGTGTTGCCACTGCATCCGAGTCAGCAAACTAAGCAGCTCCTTCCCTCCTCTTCATTTTATCTACTTGTCATAATTATGTCCTACTGGGTTCTAAATGAGCCCTCAAAGCTGACCCTTTCATCTTGTGATCTGAGAGGCAGGGGCTCTTGGGCACGATGCTTCATCCAAATATTCACTGAGGCTAAACACTCCTCTCCCCAGAAACCCTCTTTTTGAAAATCAGCTTACTCCTAAATTCCTTCATCAGAGCAGAAAGAAGCAGATGTCAGGGGCGGATGAATTGAGATTCAAATCCCCCTGGCTCCTGGGGTTATCAACTGTGCAAATTCCTTCTCTTTGCTTTTTAAAGCTGCCTTTTATCCGCCCGTAAAACGGGGGAAATGTTACCTACCAGCGAGGTTATTGAGTGAGGTGGTGCGGGCAGAATTTGAAGTGCACTGTTTGAGATAGGGACTCATCATACATGAAACAGTTTATTGATTGATTGATTGATTGATTGGTTGGTTTGTTTTTATTAGGAGGCTCTCTCATCATTTAATGAACGTCATTTATCCTTGCTAAGGATCCCAGGCTGTCATTGCTCAGCTGCTCTTGGCCTTGAAGCACTTTGACAGGTTACCACGTAACGTTTCTGTCTAGCCCCTGGCTGTTCAGCGTTAAGATCAACCCAAGAATGCGACAGATTCGTCAGATGGCTTGAAACGCTGGGACTTCCACCGTCGGGTACCAGGTCCCCGACTCCTCTCCGGCTCCCGAGTGCGGCCGGGGCTGCGCTCGCACTTCCTCCCGCGGCCGGGGCTGCGCTCGCACTTCCTCCCGCGGCCGGGGTTGCGCTCTCACTTCCTCCCGCGGCCGGTACGCGGGGCGGTGGGGCGGCCGCCGTCCCCGCGCGGTTTTCGGCCGCGACCTGGGGCCGCGCCCGCTCCGCCCACGCCGGCCTGACGTCAGGGGCGCGGCCCCCGCCCGCCCATAAAGCGGCAGGTGCGCGCCGCGCCCTCGGATGTGCGCTCACCTGGTGCCCGCGCCCGCGCCGCCGCCCGACGCCCCGAGGCCAGCCCAGGGCGCAACGTCGCCGCCGCCCGGAGCCCGCGGCCTCGGACCGCGCCCCCCGCCCGCTCCGCCCGGACCGAGGTGCCCCTGAGCCCGGACGCCGCCGCCCGAGGGACCAATGACAGCCCCGCTGCTGCCGCCCGCGCCGGTGCTGCTGTCGCTCTTGCTCCTCGGTGCAGGTGAGGCGCTGCCGGCTCTCCGCGGCCGGGCAGGAGCTGTCGCCTGTCGAGTCGTGCCGCTGCGTCTCCAGATCCAGCCTCCGGAGCCGGGGCTCTCCCCCCGCGGGAGGTGATCGCCCTGGCTGCCGCCCGGAGGTCACTCCCCGGGACGAAGAGACAAGCGGGCAGGTGTCGCGGGTGTCCTGCCCGGAACGAGGGTGCCACGCGTAATCCCTGTACTTTTGCTTTAGTCCAACTGAAGGAGACCCTAGAGATGACTCAATCCTAACCCTTCGTTTTGCAGATAAAGAGACTGAGGTCCAGAGAGGTGAAGTGATTCCCGCAGATCTTAGCGTAGTTAATTCCTGGCCCCGGGAGCGTTTGCTGCCTCCTGCCTAAGCTTTCCACCTCCTCTGCCTGGTGATTTTATTTTTTATCTTCCTAGAGGGACTTACCGTGTCCAGGGAGAGGTTTAAAGCTGCACTCAGATGCTGTCTTATCCACTCCTAAAAGATAAAGCAGTGGTTTGAAACTCTGGGCCCAAAAACTTACCTAGTATTCAGTCTCTTCTATATGTAATAATAATAATGATGATGATGATGATGAAAAATGACAATATTAGTTATTACCAACTACTATTTATATTACTTTTTATAATTTTTATATATAATCTTTTTAAAATGTGAGCATGTGTAAAGAAAATCTGATATTTATATCTAGAACCTATTAAAATGGGACAGGATAGATTCTAGCAAACACAAATGCATTTGGAATGTGATTAATTTAGATTAGATTAATTTGCCCATTTGACAGGGTTTTTTTTGTTTTGTTTTGTTTTGTTTTTTGAGATGGAAGTGAATGTAAACTATCCATGGAAAAGAAAACCTTGATAAAAGAATCTCTGTAATTGGAACAGCTGAGTTTGCTTGTTGGCAAAATATGAAGTTTCTTTCACAAGTGACTCAGTTACAAACAATAGCCCACGTGCAATAACTGCTTTGATATCAGAAGATAAACATTTCTACCTAACACAGCTGACTGGAGGGATGGGCACCCTACCTTACCTTTTCTCCTCTTCTCTTCTTCTCTTCCCTCCAGGCCGTTGTGCTGCTGGGTTGGACCTCAATGACACCTACTCTGGGAAAGTGGAACCATTTTCTGGGGACCACAGTGCTGATGGATCTGAGGTTACCTCAAGGAATGAGGTGTCCTCAGAAAGTGAGATTTCCCCTGTGAGTGAAATGCCTTCTGGTAGTGAGCTGTCCTCAGGCACCAACTATGACTATTCAGAAGAGTATGATGACGAGCCACAAATACCTGGCTATATTGTAGACGATTCCGTCAGAGGTGAGTAGAGGATAAATTAGAAATGTAGCTTATGAAGTGTGAGTTTATATGAGCAAAGCTGCTTCAGAAGAAAAGACACCTCCCAGATTTTCTAGTGGCTTCCTTACGTGTACATCTGTTGCATGCCCCCTAGGTAAACTGAGGCAGAAAGAGCAATATGTGGGCACATCCTATATGGCCAGAGTGCTGACAGATGTTTCGTGTCTCTTAAAGTCTTCACAACAACTTTACTAAGTAGAAATTGTTATTCTCATTTTACAAATGTGATAAGTGAAGCTCAAAAAAGTTAACTGTTTTGCCCAAGGTTACACAGGTAGCGAGCAGATAAGCTAGAGTTAGGACTTCAATCTGTTCGATTCTCTGCAGAAGAGATACCATGCTCTTTCCCACTGGGCTGCAAGCCCCTCGTTCTGAGAGACAGACTTCACATTAACCATTCCTAACGACTTTGTATCTTAGCTTCTGTATCTCCTTCCTGTACACCACCCTCCCCCAAATAACTGCATTTTGACACGGATAGCGGAACAGAAGGAAGTAATGGGGAACTGGACTTTAGTCTTTAAGTACTAGGTGTTGAGAAACCAGTGAAAATAATAGTAATGATAATGCCATCTGGAAATATTAAAGAAGGACAAATATGCATAGAATTTATATTGCTAAAGTCATGACTTAACCCCAAATCCCATTTGTCAGGTAAATAATAGTGACCCATGGTTTCCTTCACTTTTATTATTATCTCGTTTTTAAAATAAACCCTTTGCTTAAAATAAGGGTACCAAAGTAAGAGATAAATGTCGTTTATTACTCTCATATTTGGAGTTTGAGGGAAGAAGAGGTCATTTATAAATAAGACCTGGATATCCTAGGAGCATGGATTACAGCGGCAGGGAAGGATGGTTTAAGAGCTCTAGAAGGCCTCTTCTCTCCTGACTTGAGTTTCCTTGGCTCCTCTCCCTCTGTCTGGTTCCCAGAACTGGTGAAGGGACAGTGAGCGGTACCACAGGGACAGTGACTGGAGTAAGTGGCAGGTGGGGAAAGATTTAGTGAATGCTCCATTTCACTCCCTTGCTTCTGAACTTGTTCTTTTCTGTGAGATGGGGAAGAAGTCCATCTACAATGCTTATTTTTGGAGGCACAAGATTAGACCATGAAGGTGTCTAGACACTGTTCCCTTAAAGATGGTTTAAGTTGTTAACACTTCAGAAGGCCAAATAAATTATTAGCGATGCAAATGGCTAGGCTAGTGTTCAAAATTGCAATGCAATGTGAAATAGAATGCAAATGTTGGTTTAACTCCTTTGAATGGCTAAGTTAAATGTCCATGGGGTTAATGTCTAATGGAACACTTCAGTGTAGTGACTATTTATTGTTTGTCTTTGTCTATAATTTGTAATCTAACTGATAAAATGCAGTAATGTTCATTTAAAATACTTCTCTTAGAGGACTTATTCTGTCTCATGCTTTTTTATCATGGCAGGAAATTTCAATATAAAAATCACATAACCACCTATCAAACATTGCTCCTAATTTGACTTTTGTTAGTGCTGTTATAATAATCTGAAAATATTCATAACATTTTTCATTTCCTTAATCACAGGAATTCTATCTTTGATACCCTTGACCTTCGCTCTGTTTCTAATGTTTTCTATTTAATGCATGCTGCATGACTGTTATGACTAATGATATTTTCTCTTTTTATTGGGGGTCTGTTTGCTAAATAGTCAGATAAACCTTTTCAGAGACTAATATAACAAACTACACGGTGCTAACATGGAAAGCGCTGTTCCTATCTTTAGCATGTGGATAAACTACATCTTTCATGACTATGAGACTATGAACAAAAGTTTCTGTGGATCTGATAAGTTAAGATAAAACTCTGAAGCACCAAGTACAACTATTTCTCAACCCCTGTTTTCAAATAGATTGACCACAGAAATGATCTCCCTGGAAGTTATCAATTAATTATAATCTGTTTTAATCTGGGAGTTGGAGAAAGTTGAGTAACTCTAATTTATAATTCTCAGTTTTTTCTACCTGCAGGTGGTATCCACTAATTCCCAACTATGATCATGAGCTTGAGGCCAGTAAATAAAATCAACAAATATACCCCAAGTTTCATTTTAACCAATGGCATTGACCTTTTCCAAGAAACAACATAGTATTGTGAAAAAATCACAGGCTTTGACATTCCAGCATGGCCATTTTTTAGTTGCTTTTCCTAGGGAAAGTCAATGAACTTCACTTTCCTCATCTGTGTCATGTGGATAACATTACATACAACTGTGGTTTGATTTCAATTAAATTAATGCTCATTACCAAGAACTTGGTATGTATTAGAAACTCAAGAAATGTTTAAAATATTTAATGGATTTTCTTAAACACAAAACTATTATCAGTAATAATAATGATGATGCAAATCGATTCAATGTATGTGTTGAAGCTAATAAAATAACGAAGGTGTTTAGATTTATAAGTGCTACACGGCACAGATATTCTCCTTGCCCACTTATTGTGTACGTATTGTGCTAAATATATAATGAAGAGCACGTGAGCTTTCAATGCTATAACTTCTTTCTCTCCTGTCTCCAAAGTGATATTCAAGATTAAGAGAGACTTTTGTCAATAAATATTATTTTGTGTTTTTTTAGTTGAACAGGTAGTTAAACCCAAGAAAAACAAGACAGAAAGTGAAAAGATGTCAGATAAGCCCAAAAGAAATAAAAAGGCGGACAAAAATGGAAAAACTAGAAGAAACAGAAAAAAGAAAAATCCATGTGATGCAGAATTCCAAAATTTCTGCATTCACGGAGAATGCAAATATATAGAGCACTTGAAAGCAGTAACCTGCAGGTAAGTTTCCCTAAATCATACAGAATTTTGTGTTTCTAGCACCGTGTCCACAACCCCTAACTGCAGAAAACCATTAATTTTTCCAATGTTAAACCAAGGGTCAGTAAAAACTTTATTAAAGGACTAGATAGTAAATATTTTAGGCTTCATGGGCAAAGATTATGTATATACTTATATAACCAATAAGATGTAATCATTAAAAAATGTAAAGACCTTTCTTGGCTTGCAGGCTATAAAAAAAAACTGTCAAATAGCCAGATTTTACCCATGGGCTTGTAATTTGCTGATCCCTAGTAGAAACCATACTTTTACAATATATGTATTTTTAAGAACCCTTTTTCAAAAAAGGACCGAAAGGTAATTTTCACATAATCTTTTTTGTTCTAATTTCCTTCCCCCCATAAGCTGCAAGCACGTTAAATGACAGCAGAATGTATTAGCTGCATAACAAGTCATTGAACTCATCAGTTGGTCATAAAAGGAGAACAAAGAATGACAAGGTGTGTCTTCCTGGAATATCACACCCAAACTAATCTCGACTTGTTTTTATATTAATAGGTCCTTAGTTAGAATGCACTTTATGTCTCATGATTTTGAAATACAAGTATATGGCATAACTTTTTTTTTTTTAATCTTGAAATTCAATGGCTGTTTCTGACCTGGAAAGTAAGCTTAAAACACACAGAATGCTCTTAAGTGATTATAACCTTTAAATGTGGATTGTTGGCAGATGTCATCACGATTACTTTGGTGAACGGTGTGGGGAAAAGTCCATGAAAACTCACAGCATGATGGACAGTGATTTATCAAAAATTGCTTTAGCAGCCATCGCCGCCTTCCTCTCTGCCGTGAGCCTCACAGCTATTGCTGTGGTTATCACCATCCAGTAAGTACGGCACAGCTAAAACATCCTTAGTGATATAATGGCAGGTTAAATTTTTCAGTATTTCTGTCACACTCTACTGTCATATTTTAGATGAATTATTCGATTGGTGGCATGTGATCTTTGATTCCTATTTTTATACTTCATCGACAAAGATCACAGAACATGGTCAAAATTTATATAACTGTGGTCACCATTGAAACTTAACATGGAAAGCCCTTTTTCAGAAGTTCTAGAAGTTTTTGAACTTAAAAATTGATGAGTTTTTTTTTCATGTCATATTTGTATTCATAGTTACTTCCAAATCTCAGAAAGTGTTGTATTGTCTGTGAAATCTTGAGCTGAAGCAAGCCTCCCAGAAGCTAATTAAGGCCTGGTTCAGAGTAGGGTCATAGTATCAGACATACTGCTTTGGTACTGAAAATCATAAACAACTTCAAACTAGTAGTAGCCAAGAAAAAAACGTGCCTTCTGATAATATTAGAATGCAAAATTATGACTTGGGAATATTATCACACGGCACTGATTTACTTAGAGCTCATGCTTATTTTGTTACTGTCAAATACAACAGTATGGGAACTCAATCATTTTAAACAAACTTTCCACCATATGACATGGCGTAGGAAGCAAGGACAATTCTGTTACTGTTCCACTCCAGCAATATCCTCCCTGTGCTCATAATAACAGATCACATACTTCACTTCATGACCAATGAATGTTAGAACTAGACTGTCCCAGGTAGCAGGCACTGATGGGTACATCAGAATGGCATTGTCTGTCAAACAGAAGTCACTGAGCAAGGGAAGTTGGGGGAGGGCATGAATGGCTCTGTGATGATTCATGTGCTACTAGAGCTTGGGAAAAGCAAGGGACTCGTTCTTCTAATTTTAGGTCTTGGTAAATTACTTTAACAACTAGATTGTGTACATGACCTACCACTACTGCCATTCGGGAAATAAGGGGTTATCATCTGCCATTGTTTGATATTATTTTAAATTTAGATCAGATCATGATAAAATGACACATAAAAAACTGTTTTATCATGCACATAAAGTGTGATGGGCACTTTAAATTCGTTTTGCACACCCTAGAATTTATCCTGGTCCTGTAGTACCTCAAGCCAGATATGCAAATATGTTTAGGAAAGATATCCTCAGACAAACCATTATTATTTCACATAGAAGAATAGAACAAAACAATTACTAGTTAAGGAAGATGTTTTATAATAATTAAACTTGTAATTATTGAGCTTGAAATATCTAATACGTTTTTGGAAAAGTATGGAAAGACTTTGGCCATGTTAGCACTCTTAAAATTTAGCAGTGACATTTCTCCTTTCTTCTATGTTTTCCTTGTATTTGAAATATGTAACAAACACTAAGCCCAAGTTACAGTTGCTGTTTTTTTTCCATAATTGAGGTAAGGTTTTTCCCCAAACATTACAATAACAAAAAAGCCCTTATGATTTTAATGTTAATGTTTAATAGATGGATTAAAAATCTACTAAAAAGAGAATTGCCTGTACAACACTAAAAAGTTTCTAAACCACTGAATTTTTAAAGTAGAAAGTAGCAATAAATAAAACTAGAAGGAAATATTTATATTGGGAAATAAAGCCTAATTTGTTTTGTAAGTCTGTTTTAGAACATTTTAATCATTTAAATGAGTTTGTGCAAGCATAAAATCATTCTATGATAAAACTATATCATAATTTTCTTTTCCAGTTCTGCATGGCAGCTTTGCTAAGTTCTGCAGAACAAAGACATATGAATGTGTTCCATACCTTCTGAAAGTTTGCATATTATGACATTTATTTAATTCTCAGCCCTCTGGAAATGTGTTTTGTATAAAGTCGACACAAACACCTCCCTGAAAAATTAATAATATTTTACAGCTGGGTTCAGGTTTTGCTTTTGGGTGAAGTACAGTGCTTAATGGTCTATAAGGACTCATGAAAAGGAATTCCTTGTGCTCATGACAACCCCAAGCAACATATAGATGAATAGAACCTTGTTAACAGTGAATGTCTTGTTCTCTAAAGGCTTCGGAAACGATACTTCAGGGACTACGAAGGAGAAGCTGAAGAACGAAAGAAACTTCGACAAGAAAATGGAAATGCACATGTCATAGCATAACAGAGGACAATATCACAGGTTTGAGTTTTAGAAGATGTCTTTAGATCATATGCTCTAATTTTGAAAAATATTACGCTGTATTATCTCAAGAAAAATGAGAAATGTGTTCTTAATTATGGATACACAATAACAAAGGCTACATTAAAGTATTATCACATTATTCTTTGAGTATCAAGTGAGCTCAGTATTGAGTTCAATATTGAAAATGGACTATGTGCTTAATCAGTATTTTAAGGGATATAAATATGAAAGACACCAATCCTTTTCTCAAAGAACTTAATATTTAGTAGATAGGGAAAAAAAGTGCAAGAAACCAGAACACTAGGGGACATAAAATAAGTGTCATCAGAAAGGAACCGATGGAGTATGAGGAATTTCCAATGAAAGACAGAAAGAGTCCAGTGGGATGCATCGAGGGAGCAGGAAAGATGTGTGTTCAGGGTGGCGTTGGAGGTGAACTTGGAAGCACTGATGAGATTGGGACAAGCAATTTTGAAGGAAAAGGAAGGGTAGTACCGAAGACATGAAGTAGATCATTTTAGAAACGTGTGAAAAATGGCGTCGTGGCAATGTATTTCAAGGGAGCTAAGGCTGCGATGACAGGCTGAGCTCCGTGCAGAGAGCCCAGTTGGGATGCTCGCACCGAAACTGTGAGGACGACGAGGCATCAGGTTGAATACTCTTTTACAGAAAGGAAGGAGAAAGGGAGGGGGGTGCAAATTTGAGAGATAGGTTGGTGAGAATATATAATTTTATTTTTCGTGAAGAGGGAAAGCTGAGCATGTGGTAGGTGGAAGGTAAGAAGATGTGAAGAGGGGTTCACTGATAATGAAAGTGGGCAGCGAATGAAGAACACGTCCAGAGGAAGAGGGGGGCGGGAGATCAACGACACACTTAAAGTTGGTCAGAAGAGGGAACTTTATCTCCCCAGACATTCGGGAAGGACAGTGTCGCATCCTTAGGTTACTGATTTTCTAACTTCAGTGAGTTTAAGAGTTACTTGAGGTGCTTGTTCAATACGCATATTCCTAAGCCCAACCCTAAATCTACTGAATCAGACTTTCTATTTTAAATGAACACTCCAGATAGTTTTCATACTTAAAGAACCACTACATTTAGCATTGGTTAAGGACAGATGTTAAGTCCTGAGCCTATTATAGAATTAACTCAATAATTCCTGAAATGGATAATTATCCATACCAATGCCATACTATTTATTGCATCAAAATTCATTGTGTTGGCTTAATGTGCTGAAGCTAAGATCACCGACATGAATAAGGATGGATTTTGGGCTATTTAGTGCCATTGAGATTTCTCAGTGTAGGTTCCAGAGTGATTTCAGGACAAGAAATATGCTGTGCTGGCACACAGTAGCTGCCTATTAACTGGCAGTTACTACTATTATGCCCTCAGTACTAATTATCCTACATTATGTGAATATCATAAATATACTGAGCCACCTAATCTTTGTTTTTAATTATGTCCACTACATAGATTTCGTTAGGAAAACTCTTTCTCATGATTGGTGTCGCTTTTTCATAAACCAGAATTTGATGCAACAGCTTTGAGCATATGCAGTCTTCTACCCAAGTAGGCATATGACCAAAACAGATGTGAAAGAGGGAATGAAGCCAAAGTGATAGACTGTTTCTGAAAAGCTCTTAGCATTTCTCATAAGACATACTAGAAAAAAAATTGACAGAAATTCTGATTCCTGATTATCCT
The DNA here is from genome assembly GCF_000956105.1 of Propithecus coquereli. NCBI lineage: Eukaryota > Metazoa > Chordata > Mammalia > Primates > Indriidae > Propithecus > Propithecus coquereli. The sequence goes on from NW_012152396.1 coordinate 4,734,741, forward strand.
TTGAAATTTTCTTAAAGCTATGTTGGAATTTAGCTTATCTCTAACACTCTATTTTTATTTTCTAACAGGGTATCATATCAGAGTCATGGCCAAGTCCCAACTGTAATGATGAGTTGGTCCTCCTTCAGTGGATCATAAGAGAATGGAACCTTTTTGTTCTGATGGTTTTAAACCTTCAATTGTCACTTTTTATGCTAAGTCTTATTTCTGTACATAAAAACGCATGAAGATAAAAGTATTTTTTCAAGTTGTAAATAATTTATTTAATATTT